>NW_006408663.1:1494812-1497347 GCF_000296735.1 Chrysochloris asiatica | reverse complement strand
AACAACAACAACAATAGGTGGAAAAGATGAGTAACTCTATATAGTTATTGACGGCCTCATAAGACTTCCTTCACCTGACCTCAGCCGTATTCTTGGGCCTTTTCATCCTCTAAATCCAGGCAATATGCAGAAAATATCAGAGATGTAAATGGGATTGTGTAGTTGTGTAATTTGTAGACCAGCCTTGAAAACTTTATTGTCACTTTTACCCATATTATACTTGTCATTTCAACTCAGTCACATGACCTCACCTGATGCAAAAGATGGCTGGGAAGTGTAGTCTGGCCATGTGCCCAAAGAGTAGACAGATGGGTTTGGTCAGCATCCCCCTCAGTCACATGATATTCTCCACCAAAGCAGTAACATTATTGTTATTGATTTTATTTGACAGTTTTTTCCCTTTGAACAAGTGAAATATCACCACATTCAGTTTCAGTCCCCCATGATTCCTTGTAAACGTATCTTGCTCTGTGTTTTTCTTTAAATCATCAAACTGGGTTATAATATTTCTCTCAAGAAAATCTTCAGTAGTGCCATGTCAGTAGACAAAGCAAGGAGAGACAGGTTGCCCCCCTCCCCTTTTTTTTTTTTTGGTTCTGAGATATGCTAATAAGTGCAGATTACACAGCTGATCTCAGCTGATCTCTGAAAAGATGCCTCGGTCATAGAAGAATTCTCCCTAGATGCAAAGATGAGGAGACTTTGGCTTGCTTTCTTTGAACATATTCTTAGAAAATACCAGTCACTAAAATAAGAACATCATGCTTGGCAGAATAACAGGTCAACGAAAATGGGGGAAACACAATGAGATGGGCTGACACAACAGCCACAACAATACATTCAAACACACCAGCAGTGATGGAGATGACACAAGTATGGGCAAGTTTCATTCTGTTCTTGATGAGGCAACTATGAGTTGGAACAGATTCAAAAGTAACAACAACACTTAACGTAAAACCTATTCCTGCTCCATTCATTCTGACTCATGGTGATGCATAGGTACTATATTAGTCTACCATACTTGGCCTTGATTCTCTTGTCCCTTATTTCTTTGTAATCAGGAACATTCTCTGTATCAAATAGACTTTGTCCTTCCAGGTGTACATCCTCAACATAAACTTGACCCTGTATACTCCTGGCATTGTTACTAATACTCTTCATCCTTGATAGCTTGTTTTTTTGTTTTTGTTTTTTAACTAATGCTTTCTGTTCCAACTGTTCTCAGTGAAACTAATAACTTCATATCCCTTTTGACAGAGAAAACTGAAACCATCAGGAGTGCGCTATAAGATACTGTGCTTTCACCTCAATTTATGCATACTTTCTTCACCAATGTTGTTGTTAATTGCTGTTGAGTCATTTCCAACTAACAGCAACCCTATATTGGGTTTCTGAGGAGTGGCTGGTGGGCTTGAACCTCTGGCCTTGGCTTGTGATTAACAGTCCAGTGCTTATCCTATAGCACCCCTCTTCACCAATAGCAAGGATGAAGATTATCATCATTTATATTTCATCAATAAATGATGACAAACTTATTTTTCCCTGCTATCTCGGATGTCCTTTTTCCTTTCCAAACATGCCCCTTAAAATGACATTCTAATTTTTTGTTGTTGTTGTTGTCTTTAGAATTGCTGCTTTATTACTTGTACTTTCCTCCATTTAAACAAAGCATCCACTTGATTTTCTTATTCTTTTTAACTATATTCTGATTTCAATATTTTCTTTCTTGGTTGACTTTTTGAATGAGTCTGTATTCTACTGTATTGCCTAATAACCCACTTCTTCTTTACTCCTTGTAATCTAGTGTTGTTGAGTGCTGTCAAGTCTAGTCAGTTCTGACTCATAGCAACCCTGTGTAGAGTTTCTGAGGAAGAACTGGTGTAATCTGATATCCACACTAAAATGCCACAGTAATTATTCTTCTTTGTCTAGCTAATCCTTACTTACCTTTGAGACTAAACTTCAAAATAATTATATCCAAGAAGGCTTCTTTAAACTTCAGGTTGCATTTCCTGTGAATATCTCTTTCTTAATATTGTACATGTCAATTTCCCACTCTTATCCATATTAACTCATTTAGGCTTATAATTGTTGCTGTTGTTAAATGCTGTCCAGTCGCTTCCAACCCATATAGTGACCCTGAATAGGGTTTCCAAGGAATGACTGGTGAGTTTGAACTGCTGACCTGGTGGTTCAAACTGACTTTGCAGTCCAGCGCATTAACCTACAGCTCCACACCAGTATAATTAAGTCTTATTTATTCCTAGTGTCCGACTTCTTAGCTCACAGTAAATGAACTGAAATTTAACAAACATTTGCCAAAAATGTTAGATCAACATTGTTATTCTTCCTTTTGAAATTGTCTCCTCTCTTTACTTATAAACCTTTCTGGCTTGTTACTTAAAAAAAAAAAAAAAAAAAAATCTGAAAATTTAGTCTTTGTAAATGTTTTTGGCAGCATAACATTATGGTTATATAGCTTTATGTAATGGAGTCCTAGGATAAGCACTGAACCACAGGTCAGTTTGAATCACA
>NW_006408663.1:1487932-1490542 GCF_000296735.1 Chrysochloris asiatica | reverse complement strand
AATAGTTTTAAGGTATAGACTACACTACGCTAAATAGTTTGGCTTTTCATGTAAATATGTGATAATGAGCACATGTGTGCTTGGAAAACCATAACTATTGGTAATTTAAAATGTAGATCTCAGGGAAAAGAAGCAGGATTATTTTAAGTGTCTGTACACGTTGTTCTTCAGCACTGTCGAGCTGGTTCCGACTCATAGCCACCCTGTGGATAACAGAAGGAAATATCTCCCGGTCCTGTGCCATTCTCTTGCTGCCATGGTGCCAGTGGAAGGCCTTCCTGTTTTTGCTGACCCTCCACTTGACCTGTGTAAATTGGTAAAAATGTCCTTCTCCAAAAACTGCCCCTTCCTGATAACACATCAGAAGTATGAGAGACAGACTCTTGCCATTCTGGCTTCTAAGATGTATTCTGGCTGTATCTCCTCCAAATAGATTTGTTGGTTCTTTTGTCAGTCCACAGTACCTTCAATATTCTTCTCCAACACTTTAACTCAAATTCATCAGTTCTTCTATGGTCTTCCTTTTTCATTGCCCAGTTTGCCTGCATTTGAGGCAATTGAAGCTACCATGTATGATAAAGATGATAAAAGACTTCAACATGTAAATGGATACACCATGAAAAACCTGGGAAAATACCAGATAGTTACCTACCCCTCTCTTCACACATGTATCATTTGTGTGTTTTCCCAATAGAATCTCAAACACCTCTCCCAGTATATCAACTCAAGTGCAATATAAATAATGAAAGTAATAATAGATAGTATTTACTCACCCTTTATCTGGTGCTAGATATTTTTCTAATTGCTTTATACAAAATAACACATTTAATCCTCCTCAGCTAGCTCTATGAATCAGGGGTGGTACAGTGGTTAAGTGCTTGGCTGCTAACCAAACAGTCAGTGATTTAAACCCATGAGGTGCATTGTGGGAGAAAGATGTTGTAGTGTGCTTCTGCGAAGATTTACAGCCTTGGAGACCTGATGGGACAGTTCTACTTTGTCCTTTGTAGGGTGACAATGAGTTGGAATTTACTGGACAGAAGCAGAGTTTGGGGGTTTTATTATACAAGTTTTCAGAGGAGGAAGCTTCCCTAACTGATAAATGTCAAACAGGAGCTATGTTTTTCTCTTTTTTTAAAACTACAGTGCTATTATTATCTGAAATGTTTTCTTACAATTGCTCCTATTTCTCACTACCAATTTCTATTACTCATTTTTCCATCCTGAAAACCTAGATGATTATAAATGCGCTGGTGTCTTTGCTTTCAGTCTTTCCTCTTCTTTTCACTGCAAAGGGATGTCTCTGTCATCATCACGTTACTTCATTGGTTTATATCTCACAGACATACAATAACTCTCTATTGCTTATTGGATAAAATACATCTTGACATTCAAGAGTTTCCAGAGACTGGCCTTACATTACGCATGCAACTCTTTCTCCATGATAATTAAGGAGAAAATAGATCCAGAATTATTACTTTCTTTTTATATTCTTCCATGTTGTTCGCCTGGTCTGAATTTGTTTATTATTCCTTCCTATTGCTATAAATTTCTTCAAGATTCCACTTAACCAAAACTGCTTCCCATGAAGTTAACCCCTGTGTTTGATTGTTTTTCCCTTATTGTGAATTATTATAGAAGTAGTAATAAGCTGTGTTTGAATGGAGTTCTATTGCTGCTGTAGGATAAGCACTGGACTGGTAACTGCAAGGTCAGCAGTTAAACCCCACCAGCTGCTTCATGGGATAAAGATGATGCTTTCTGCTCTTGTAAAGATGTATAGCCTCAGAACCACTGTACAGGGTCACTATGAGTTGGGATCTATTTGATGACAGTGAGAGCTGGGGAGTTTTGGGTTTGAGGTATTGTGGTGAGGACTAAGGATCATCTTACCTGAGGTGCATCATGGAGGTAGAATGTTAGTGTGTGGAGAACAGGTTGCATATAAAGATTATACCGTATGCTTAGCAAGGTGCTGAAATTAGCTATGTTTTATGATAACATTCTCCCAATGTAAAGAGTGCAATTTAAGATATTACAAAGAACACAGTATGGTTGGCTTTACCCATAGCTATATTTTTACCACTTTCTTTTATACTTGATTGCATGCATTACCTCATAAGTTAAGCATGCGTTTTCTTCTTTTTCTGATCTACCGAAATCTTCTAGGGTAGAATCTTGCATTCCACTCTACTCAGCTGTGTCTGGCAGACTCCAAGTCCAATGGTAGAAATATTATATCTTTGTACATTTTAAATGAAGAGCAGAAAAAAGCTCCCCATATTACTGCATAGGAATAAACTATAATCTTCTAATAAATTCTATCCTTTATCATTATCTAAGCTAAGTACTTTCACTAAGTACTATGTTGTTGTCGTTAAGTGCCGTCGAGTCGGTTGTGACTCATAGCAACCCTGTATAGGGTTTCTAAGGAACAGCTGGTGAGATTGAACCGCGTCAAAAAGTATTACCAGAAAATCATAGAAACTTTTATAAACAAAAATATCAAAATGTGACGTTATTGTCTCTCAAAATGCCCTCAGTATAGGTCTATATACTTCTGAAGGTGATACTTCTATCGCTATAAGCCTTAGCCAAAGAATTCTGTGC
>NW_006408663.1:1485198-1487212 GCF_000296735.1 Chrysochloris asiatica | reverse complement strand
TGACAGCACTTAACCACAAAAAGATCATCAGTTTCAGAGGGGTCTCTTATTAATTTCTCATTGTGATTATTGATTTGTTTATTTCTCTTTGTAATTTTGCCAATGTTTCTGTATGTAATTTGAGGTCATCTTGTTAGATGCATTAAGGATTTATTAACTAGCTTGCTACTGTCATTATTAAAGACCTGATGGCTAAGTGATGAAGTGTTCAGCTGCTAACTGAAAGATCAGCAGTTTGAACCCACCAGCCACTCTGTGGGATAGACATGGCAATGTGCTCTCATTTGGTTACAGCCTAAGAAGCTCTATAGTTCGACTCTGTCTTACTAAGTTATTATGAGTTGGAATCAGCTTAGCACACAAGACCCTCTTTACATCTACTAATGCTTTTTGTAGTAAATTCTTTTTTTTTTTTTGTTTTTTGTTGTTAAGTGTTGTTGAGAGTGTCTTCCGATCCATAGCAACCCTGTACAGAGTTTCCGAGTAGCAGTTGGTGACCTTGAATCGCCGACCTTGCAATTCAAACCAACTTTCCAGTCCAGTACATACTCCGTTTTCCTTATAAAAGGCAACTAATCCTAATGTGGTACTATAGGATAAACACTGGACTGTTAGCCACAGAGTTGGCAGTTCAAACCCACCAGCTGCTCCTTGGAAACCCTATACAGGGTCGCTATGAGTCTGATCCAACTCGATGTCACACAACAATAATAGCAATCCTAGCTAGTTGAATAACCACAACTATTTCACCATGAAAAAAAATACTATTTTATCACTATATTTCCAAAATGATGTTAAAAGTCATGTAAACTTAATTGTATGTGTTATTGGCAACCATATGTGATTATGCATCACACAACATCTGTTAGGACAACATCCAACCACATATATATTCATGATTAGAACCTCTGTAAAGCCTATTATATTGAAAATTTGAAAGACATACAGCAGTTTGTATGTCTTATTATTA
Organism: Chrysochloris asiatica; assembly: GCF_000296735.1. Lineage (NCBI taxonomy): Eukaryota > Metazoa > Chordata > Mammalia > Afrosoricida > Chrysochloridae > Chrysochloris > Chrysochloris asiatica. The sequence continues at coordinate 1,486,242 of NW_006408663.1, read as the reverse complement.
TTGCTGTATTATTATGTAAAAGATGTTTTGTTATATCTAGACGTGTGTCCTTCATGTTTTTTATGCATAGAAAGGTACATTATATACTAAGGTACACATTTGACTAACTTGCCTTAGATACAAACCATACCTAACTGTTCTGACTTACATACAAATTTGACTTAAAGACAGATTTAGGTACAGAACATGTTCATATTCCAGGGATTGTCCATATATAATACTGTGTTTGTACAGTGTCTACATCACATAGCATCCTATTTCACAGAATTCACCATATGCATTAAGCGATGCATGTATTAGAACTCAATATTAGAAATGAATTATGTGGTCATATTACAGTAGTCAAATTACTGTTCAGATAAAATGATACTAAAACTCAGTTGACATTTCATATGCAGTTATACCATTGATTCATGCCCATCACCTACAGTGAATGATAACATGAAGGCTGTATAACTTATTACACTTTAGTATCCTTTAAAACAATTCAAGCCTATTTAGAATATCATGAAGTAAGTTTCAGCTACATTGACTTCTGTCCATTTTTCTTCCAGGAACTCGATAGACTTATCTGACATAAAATAGCACAGGCTGGTTTAGATTTAAGACTTATTAACTCTGCAAATGACATAACGTTTATTTTAGCAGAAACAAAACAAGTCATCATAATGGATTGGGTTCAGTTTAACCAACTTTTTTTTTACTTCAGGCCAGCTAAGTGCTGCATGCATGTACAAAGGAAGAAAATATAATCTTGGCACCTTAGAGCTAAATATTTGTAGACTAAACAAGAAAATCTTAGTATAAGAGGGCATGTATTACAATAGAGCTTATGCAAGTGTTATGTTATTGTTGTTTAGGTGCCATAGAGTCAGTTCTGACTCATAGCAACCGTAAGTACAGCAGAATGAAGCACTGACTGTCTAGTCCTGTGCCTTCCTCACAGTGATTGTTAGTGTAAGCCCATTGTTGCAGCATTTGTATCAGTCTTGAGAGTTTTCCTCTTTTTTTTACTGACCTTTTACTTTCCATTGCACAGTGTCT
>NW_006408663.1:1482680-1484163 GCF_000296735.1 Chrysochloris asiatica | reverse complement strand
GTCCCATATGACAGTATGTCTGAAGTATGGGAGACAAAGTTTGGCCATCTTGGCTTCCAAGGAGTACTCTGGTGCACTTCTTCCAACACAGATCTGTTGGTTCTTTTGGCAGCCGATGGTACTTTCAATGTTCTCCTCCAACATCATAACTCAAAGGCATCAATTCTTCTACCGTCATCCTTATTTACTCTCTTAACTTTCACATGTATATGAGGTTATTGAAAATATCATGGCTTTGATCAGGCGCACCTTAATCTTCAAGCTGACATCTTTGCTCTGCAAGGCTTTAAAAAGGTCTTGTGCAGCAGTTTTGCCACTGCAATATGTCGTTTGATTTCTTGACTGCTGTTTCCATGAGTGTTGATAGTTGATCCAAGAAGGATGAAGTCCTTGACAGCTTCAATCTGTTCTCTGTTAATCAGAATGTTGTTTATTGGTCCAGTGGTGAGAATTTTTCTTTTCTTTACATTAAGATGCAATCCATACTGAAGGCTGTGGTCTTTGGTCTTCATCAGTAAATATTTTAAGTACTCTTCACTTTCAGCAAGTAAGGTTGTATCATCTGCGTATCTCAGGTTGTTAATGAGTCTTTCGCCAATCCTGATGCCACATTTTTCTTCATATAACCCAGCTTCTCGGATTATTTGCTCAGCATACAGGTTGAATAAGTATGGTAAAAGAATACACCCCTGTCGTGCACCTTTCTTAATTTTAAGTTATTCAGTGTTTCCATGTTCTGTTCAAACAACTGACTCTTGGTCCAGGTACAGATTCCTCATGAGTACAATTAAGTGCTCCAGAATACTCATACTTCACTATATTGTGCATAGCTTGTCATGATCTACACAATCAAAAGCCTCTGCATAGTCAATAAAGCACAGATAAACATCTTTCCTATATTCTCTGCTTTCAACCAAATATCCATCGGACATCAGCAATGATATCCCTCGTTCCATGGCCAATTCTGAATCTGGCTTGAACCTCTGGAAGTTCTCTGTCAATGTATGTTTGCAGCTGTTTCTTTATTACCTTTAGTAAAACTTTACTCGCATGAGATATCAAAGAGATTGTCCGATGATTTCCACATTCTGTTGGGTCACCTCTCTTTGGAATGGGCATAAATATTGATCTCTTCCAATTAGTTGTCCATATAGTTGTTTTCCAAATTTCTTGGCATAGGTGAGTGAGTGCCTCCTATGCTGCATTACTGTCTTGAAAGATTTCAATTTTTATTCCATCAATTCCTGGTGCCTTGTTCTCTGTAATTCTTTCAATGCACCGTGGATTTCTTCCTTTAGTATCATTGGCTCTTGATCTTGAAATGGTTGAACATCACCCATTTCCTTTTGGTACAATGACTGTGTATTCCTTCCATCTTCTTTTGATGCCTACTTCATCAGTCAATAATTTGCCCAGAGAATCTTTCAATAACGAAAGATGAGGCTTGAATTTTTTCTCCAGTTCCCCCAGTTTGAGAAATGCT
>NW_006408663.1:1478363-1479730 GCF_000296735.1 Chrysochloris asiatica | reverse complement strand
TTACCCACAAGCAATACGAACCATAACACAAGTAGATATATGCACACCAATGTTCATAGCAGCACTATTTACAATAGCAAAAAGATGGAGACAGCCACAGTGCCCATCAACTGAAGAATGGATAAACAAACTGTGGTACATACACACAATGAAATATTATGCTACCTTGAAGAGTAACAAGGAAGCTGCAAGCCTCCGCATAACATGGATGAACCTTGAGGACATTATGTTGAGTGAAATTAGTCAGTCACAAAAGGAGATATACTGCACAGGACCACTATTGTAAAAGACTAAGAAAAGGATCCCATACTAAAGGGGGTAGGGAATTATTTGCTAGTTACCGGGTTGTGGGGGGTGGTATGAGGGGAGGGAGGGGAAGGTGGAGCCACAGGATAGGGAATAGACACAGGACAGTTTGGGTGCTAGAGAGGAGGATAATGCACAAGAAGGGGGAGGGGAATGGAAGAACAAAATGGATGGCAAAACAGTTAGACAGGTTTGCATGGGCTAAGTGGGACAAAGGTAAATAATGATGTATGCACAACCTTGGAACAACAGGGCTCTGGGATACAGGGAGTGAGACATGGTTGGAATAGGGAAAAGGGGGGAAATAATGTTAAGGTACTTGGCTGACTTTTGAATCTTGGTTTCCCTGGCATACCATTATAAAATAGACTCTTGAGGGGGAGAGAATAGGATAGCCAGAAATATCATCATAGAAAGCTTGTAAGTCTGTCTTCTGCCTGTAACTGATTGGTATACCTAAAATGGAGCTACAATGTACCCAGTGAAGGAGGCTTCCTGCAGAGCCTCTGCATTACATAAGACCATAAGTGGAATCCTGAATCTTCTGAGGTGGGAAATTTCCACTTGAAAGGGCAAGTAGACCAGCCTGGAGTGGCTAGAAGAACAGAAGATTCTTCTTGAAAGAAAGACCAACAGGAAAAATACAAAACAATATAAACAGTCCGACTGATTGCTACAAGAACAAGCAAGTTGCTTGCGTAGGACACATCAAGGTAAGTGGTCTGATCCCTTCAGGGCAAACCACCTTCCAAAACTAAGACTCAGTGGGAATACATGCTCTTATTGGTGAGCATGTTCATCACCGATAAGGGGAAATGAGGAAAAAGCAGCAATGAAGCTGCGAGCTAAGCCCTACAGCATTCAATAGACTCCTATGAACCCTGGTGGAGACCTGGTTGGCCAGCAGTGTGGCAAGACCTGGAGTCTCCTGGGCCCAGAGTCAGTCACATAGCCACAGAGGACTAGAGTGTTGACTGAAGCATCCAGCTGATACAATGGGAGGGCATAAGCATAAGAACACCCACACTTAAAGATAATACCCACTTGACCTGGCTTCAATG
>NW_006408663.1:1455431-1477633 GCF_000296735.1 Chrysochloris asiatica | reverse complement strand
TGTAACCATGGCAATGAAATGATATACGATAGAATGAATGTAAAGCTAATGTTCTCCCATGTAAACTATCATATAATTCACAATAAAACATTAGAAATAAATAAACACTTAAAGCATCTGTCATGTCATGTTAGAAAGTTCAGTTTTTTAAATTTAATTTTAAATGATATATGGAAAACTTACGTTTGCATTTAAAAATATTTAAACCTTGTTTTATTCATTATTATTACCTATCATTTTGACAACACTGTGCCTACTTCCAGAAAGCGAACCAACTCAGAATGAAGTGTATTTGTTTGTTGTTTTAATCTTAAGGATACCCAAAAGAATATGCTACAGCTTCTGAAGGCAGGTGGCTCCACAATAGTAGTAATGACATCATTGAATAATAATAAAAAACAACCCTGGAGCCTAATGTAATGCTTAAGCATCCCTTAACTTAAAACTGTACTTGGCCATCTATGTCTGATGACTAAGTGTGCTACAAGTTTCCTGCCAGTGAATATTAGTTACCACACTATAGTTGAAGGATAAAAAGACAGGTGTATGGAGAGTGTTTGCACCTGTCCCCATTACTGCCTCATGGCTTTTTAAGTCAGTTCCCTAGCATGATTTCCTGTACCTTTGCTTCTTGGTTCAAATAGGAAATACCTGAACCTAATTCTTTCTCAGAGTTTTATTTTGATTAGTTATATTTTAATATATGAATATAGTATCTTTGGAGTCCTGGTGTATCCCTGCAGGATAAGCACTGGACTGCTGTCCACAAGGCCGGTAGCTTAAACCCACCAGCCACTTCTGGGAAATCCTACACAGGGTTTCTGTGCATCCGAATCGACTCGACAGCACTTAACAACAACTTACTGTCTTTTACGATCTTTGTTAAGGCATATTTTATATTATGCCCCCCATCAATATATTGCACAAATATAAAACACCTTTGTATCATTTAATATGGATTTTCTTGTGTGTTAAGATATGTGGTTGTTGGTAGGTGCCACCAAGTCGGTACCGACTCATAACGACCTTAGGCACAGCAGAACGAAACACTGCCTGATCCTGGGCCAGCCTCACTATTGTTGGCACACTTGAGCTCACTGATGCTGCCACTTTGCCAATCCATCTTACTTGGGGTCTTCCTCTTTTGCTTTGACCCTCCACCTTACGAAACATGATATCCTTCTCCAGTGACTGGTCCCTCCTGACAATATGTCCAAAGTATGAGAGACAAAGTTTGGCCATCCTGGCCTCAAAGGAGCATTCTGGCTGCACTTCTTCCAACACAGATCTGTTGGTTCTTTTAGCAGCCCATGGCAAAATATGCTGATGTTTTATTTTTTTTGCTGCAATCGTTTAAAACCCAGTGACCGAAAAGCAGAGTCACACCATACACAACAGAACGAATTGAGAAAGCATGCTTGGAGGTTTAACTCCTCTTACTAATTTGGACTCAAATTATACAATGATTTAATATGTAAAATATACAATGATTTCTGTTTATTGATTTATTATTACATGCTCTTCATGTACCTATTATGCCACCTTTAAGAAAATAGTAACTTAGCATGTTTTAAAACTAAACAACAGTGTTCTTTCCCAAGTTTTGTTTTAGCTCTCTGTTGTTGTTGTTAAGTGCCATCGAGTCGGTTCCGACCCATAGCGACCCTGTACAGGGTTTCCGACGGTGTAAATCCTTACGGGAGTAGAAAGCCTCATCTTTCTCCCGCGGAGCGGCTGGTAGTTTCGAACCGCTGACCTTAAGGTTCGCAGCCCGATTCGTAACCACTACGCTACCAGAGCTCCTTTAGCTCTCTAGAAGTCATAATAAATGTTTTTAAATGATAAGGTATTCCAAATAACTAAAGGTGAAATGTTGACGATTAATTGATATGGATGGAAATTCTCCTAAAATATTGTGATACAGTAAAGCCACTGAAAAATTTCATTTTTCAACCTATTAAAATTTCTGCTTAAGCATATTTAACAGATTATTCTGAATAAATTTGAAAAGCTTTTGGAAAGGTGTAATATTAGATGCATAGCATTTCACATCCATGCTAATCATGCTGATAAGGGGGAAAAAAACTCTGAGAATTACTGATTTTAGTTTTTTTTTTCCCTTAATGAAAGGTATATATTTCAAAAGAAAAAGGCATTCCAGAGCAGGTGTGTCTTTTAACATAAGCATTTTACTGGCATATATATGTGTTATCATTTTTTAAGGGATGATTATATAATGATTTCTTTCTTCCTGGGAAAACCAAACACAGCAGGAACTGCAGATTCACGCTACTAACACAGATCTGTACGGTCATGTCTATAATCTTGATTCTGTGACAAAGAAGGTAGAATTATTGCCCTAGTCCTTGTGTGGCACTGTGGGATAAAGCACTGGGCTGCAAGGTTGGTGATTCACCAGCTGCTCTGTGGAAACCTTACGACGGCACTTAACAACAAACAACAATGAAGAAAATTAATGATCCTTGAGGGCTGAACTTATAAATATGAAATATGGGTGTTAAAATCATGCCACAAATATTTCTACTTCATTTTTAAGCAAATTTAACTTTTTTGATGGCTGTTAATCCTCATTTTGAGTACGTAATCATGCTTAATTCAAAATTGTGGATGATTGAAATGAATCTACTGCATCTTAGAACAGCACAAGGCATACAGTGTTGTTGTTGTTGTTAAGGGCCATCGAGTTGGTTCTGGCCCATAGCAACCCTGCATAGGGTTTCCAAGGAGCGGCTGGTGAGCTTGAACCACCTACCTTGCAGTTCAAACCAACTTTGCAGTCTAGTGCATTAACCCACTGTGGCACACCAGGATTCCAAGGCATTCAGTAGGCACTTAGTATTTGAAATGCATGTGCATATGTGAAGATATCCCATAAAACTTATTTTCTCAGAACAAATCCCTTATGTCATCCATTTTTTGTACAATATAGCTTGTCATATTAAAGGTGAACACACAATGTAAGGAGCTTGATTTCTGAGTCCAGAAACTTGGTTGTTGTTCTGAACATTAATAACTAAGTCTAAATTAAAGACCACCTCTTAAAATAGTATGGTCTTTTTAATGGAATCCTTACTATGTTTATTAGGGTCCTTTTGCATTTCTCTCACTTAAGTTTTGTTTTTAGTTGCCTATAGCTGCTTTTCTTATGTTGACGATGAAAGTTGCTTTTTGGAGTTCCTTTGAAATATTAGCATTGTTTGGAAATTATCAACAACCAAAGCACTCTCCCTCTTGTTCTTCATGGCAAACATGAGTTGTACTATTCTGACCACCCATTCTTTGGCACTAGCTATGTTGTTAGATGCTGAGTGTCTCCTTCCTCGCTGATATTCTTTCTTTTTAGTCTGTGTAGTCATTTTCTTCTCTGGAACTTTTCATACTTGTATCATTCTGTGCATTTTGTTTTTAATGTTGTTTTGGGTCAGGTATTCTTTTAGAAGGATACGAGGTTGAAAATGTTCTCTAGTGAGGTTTTCTGAAAGCAACATATAACATATTTTATGACCTTAAAAAGGTCAAACAAATAGTACAGCCAATGATGCCGGTTCTCCGGACTCTTCAGTGGGTTGCTGAATGAGGTGGACTTGGGTGGAGTTTGAGGGGGCTTCAGGCGTAAATGGAATTAAAAGATAATTAAGTTTTTCCACCAACTTTTGAAGCTTCTCTTGTATAGTGCTAAAGATAAACTTGTGTCTCTAATCCAAACAGATGCCCAAGAATAATGTAAGTGCCTTTCAGATTCTCTTTAGAATTTAACTTTAAAACAGAAAATTGGCTCTTCATATTTTAAAAATTAAAACATTTCATCTTACTGTATTAACATAAGAGTTCTTTTTAAAGTAGAAATATTTACATTTTGTCTGACCTTAAATTAAACAATGAAGGTAAGGTCTGTCTTAAGTAAAAGTAACATTTTGGTCATATTTTATAGTTACAAAATTCTGTGTATGTTTAACCTATTGAATTTTAAGTATTAATGTTAAAAATAGAATTAATATGACCCCTTAGGAAACTTTTAAAAAACTTTTATTAAAAAATAGCACTCAGCTATATTACTCTGGTACAGTAATTATACGTGTTTACCTGCAGTCCTTTATATATTTTATTATTTGCATAATTATAATCATTTTGTACTCATAATTCTATATTTGGGATTTTTCACATAGCATCTATAAATATTTTCTCAAGTTTCTCAAATAATACCTTTTGCATTAATTATTCATAATGGTTCAATCATGTTTTGTCACTTAGAATTAACAACAATTAGATGGCTGGCTCTGGCTCTCTACTATCCTTGATAAAGAAAACTATTATTAAATATGTACAATCTTGATGAATGTAAACAGTTGCATGTTAAGTTTACTTCTAAACAAAATTTTACTGTAAATTGATTGTTTTGTCACTAACATACAGAGGTTTGTGTTTTGTTTTTTTTTTCCTATGAGACCATCAATAATAACAATTTAGGTGAAAATAAGAAGTCTTCTGAATTTTATTTCAGATTTTTCTTTGAGGGGAGAAAATCTGAAATAATAGTATAGTTTGCTGTTCATTAAATTTAGAAAAGGCATTAAAAATAATAAAATAAAATTTATGTATTTCTGTATTACTAGCAGTAAAGAAGGGGAATGAGAAACTACGCTGGACATCTGTATAAAGGAAAAATGAATAATACAAAAATAGTAAAACACAGATTGACTAATTCAGTCTTAGAGGCTAGAATGATGCAATTACAAAAAGTCCCAGAGACGAAAATGACCACACAGCCTTAAAAGGAAAGAAGAAAAAGATAAGAGTACAAAGAAAGATCTTGTGATTCTTAAAAGTTCACCTTAATAGTCTTTTGGGAAAACAAATAATTTTTCCATAATGTAGTTAATGTTAAAACACTAATAGATTTATTAAAAAAAAAAAGTGTAGTCATCACAGAAAAAAAGTTGACATTTAAGTCAATTGACACAATAAATACCAATGAAATTATTTAAGAGTAGTTAGAAAAATACATATTTGAGAGTACATAAAAGTTTGTTGTTGTTAGGTGCTGTTAGATCAGTTCCGACCCATGGCAACCTTACATACAACAGAACGAAGCACACCACCATCCTCACAATTGTTGCTATGCTTGAGCCCGTTGTTGCTGTCACTGTGCCAGTCCATCTTGTTGTGGGTCTCCCTCCTTTTTGCTGACCCTCCACTTTACCAGTCCTTCTCCAGGGACTGGTCCCTCCTTATAATATGTCCATAGTATGAGAGACAAAGCCTGGCCATCTTGGATCTAAGGAGTATCTGATTGTACTTCTTCCAACACAGATTGGTTAGTTCTTCTGGCAGTCCAGGGTACCTTTCATATTTTTTCCAACACTGTAAATGCATCAGTCCTTTTACAGTCTTTCTTATATATATAAGTAATACAAATTAATCAATAAAAGAGACAAAACACTTACACAACAATAACATGTTTATAGGGGCACTGGTTTTATGCCATCACTGTTATTTGAGGAAATATTATAAAGTCATACTATATGTGTTTTTCTTTAGTAAGTTGTTGCTGTTGTTGTTAAGTATCTTTTATTTGGTTCTGACTCACAGCAACCCTACGTGTAACAGAAGGAACCCTGATCCTGTGTCATCCCACAGTCATTGCTATGTTTGAGCCCACTCTTGCAGGCCCTATGCCAATCCATCTCCTTGAAGGTCGTCTACTTTTCGCATTTTACCTTTTTAAGCATAATATTCTCTAGGGACTGGTCCCTCCTGATGTCATGTCCGGAGGACGTGAGACAAAGTCTTGTGATCCTTGCTTCCAAGGAGCATTCTGACTGTACTTCTTCCAACACAGATTTGTTTGTTCTTCTGGCAGTCCATAGTATAATATTCCTTGCCAACACTATAATTCAAAGACATCAGCTAATTCTTCTTCAGTCTTTTTCATTCATTGTCCCGCTTTTGCAAATATATGAGGCGATTGAAAATGCCCTGTCTTTGATCAGGCACACCTTAGTCTTCAAAGTGACATCTTTGTACTTTAAGGAGATCTTTTGTACCAGGTTTTTCCAGTGCGCTATATCCTTTAATTTCTTGGCTGTTGCTTCCATTGGGGCTGATTTTGGATTCAAGTAAAGTGAAATCCTTGACAACTTCAATCTTTTTTTCTGTTTATCATGACATTTGTTTATTTTAAATTTTGTTTGTTTTCTTTATGTTGAGTAATCCTTATTATTAAGAGAGATAAATAGTAAAGAACCATGGACTTTACATAAGAAAAGATTTTCCTTGGTACACATTAAATCACATGAAACTAAAGCTTGGTAATATTAAGCATTTTTTTCTCCTTTTGTGACTTAGTCACAACATTCCCAAATAATGCATACTTTATAAATTAGGGACATCAACTTTTTTATAGAATCTTAGCTCATGAGATAAATTTATTTCATAATTTGGAATTAATTTGAGGTAAGTCTCAGAGATCTAGCAACAGAACCAAGAAATTAGGGATGTCTTTTCTTCTATATAAAGCTTGTATCTAAAAAACTTGATTCATACTTAAAATTTCAAACCACTTATTATTTATCTTACTGCTGTTTATTACTGTAGGATAAGCACTAGATCAGCAGCTCAAACCCACCAACCATGCCTCAGAAACCTTATACAGGGTTGCTATGAGTCAGAACTGACTCGACAACACTTACAACAACTATATATAAAGTAGCAAGTTAGACAGTTTGAAAAATATTCTCATTAATAATGATTAGCATATACCGTTATAGTGTTTGTTATTGTTCTGTTGTTAAATGTTGTTGAGTGGATTCTGACTTATAGTGACCCTGTATAGGATTTCCAAGGAGTGGCTGGTGAGTTTGAACTGCCAACATTGTGGTTCAAGCCAACCTTGCAGTCCAGTGCTTGTTAATGACTAACAGTGTACCAAATTATATTCTAAGCTTGAGTTCTCAAAGTGTAATGGTGGTGGTGGTTATGTGCTGTGGAGTAGAGGAGGGAATTATCCTTTTCAATAAATCACAACAGAAATTTCAATCAAAAATATTCACACATTGGAGTGTGAACCTGAATGATCTGGGTTAACCGTCTGTAATGGGTTAACGAACTAGATAACACTATTCTATTCACTTCTCTTTGTGTCCTAGGGCACAAGGCTCCTATCACTGACATAGTAGATATTTGCTTTGTTTTGTTCATTGTCATACTTCATGTAAGTTTCATGAGAGCAAAGATTTTTTTTCTCACTGTGTTGTAGCTCAAATCTTAAAGTAGCCCTTAGCAATAAAAAAAATATATTGAATTTATTAAATCATTTGGAAATTATGACATGAAAATTCAGATCTTGTTATGAATCATTTATTTTGTTTCACATTTACGTAATAGCAGGGAAAAAATGTAGCAAACGTATATAATGAAGACCTTTTGATTTTAAAAGTCCTAGTATATGTTATAACTTTAAACAGTGTTGCTGTGTACAATGGAGTCCATCCCTACTTAAAGTACCTCTATAGGGAACCCATATGGACAGTTCTACTCTGTTCTGTAGGGTCGTTAGGAGTTAGAATTGATTGATGGCAGTGGGTTTTGATAACATATATAAAGCCCATTGCAGTCAAGTCAATTCCAACTCATATCTATCCTATAGGACAGAGTAGAAATGCCACTTAGGGTGTCCAACGTTGTAAATATTTAGGGAAGCAGACTGCCACAACTTCCTTTTGCAGTGCAGCTAGTGGGTTCAAACTGCCAATCTTTAGGTTAGCAGCCAAACACTTAACCACTATACTGCAAATGCTCCTGTAATCATATATATTGAAACTAATAGAGGACAGGTGACCAGTGGTAATTTGGCCTCACATTGTAACATTGTGTTTCAAAAAATTTTTTTAAGTTTAATTTTCAATGGTTATAAAGGAATCATGTGTCTTGATATATGAAGCTAGATAAAATAATATCTAGAAAATGGTAAGCAGTTAATGTATATTGAATGAAATTGCATGCTTTTACTTAAAAGAACCTATTAATGTTTCATCTTAGTGTCTTAGAAATACTATTTCACCTTTTTTACTTATATGCTTTATTAGAGTACATTTGTAATTTTAGCATTCATAAATAAGCAACATTGCAGATAACCATGTTTAAATCAAGATTCCCTTTAAGGGAATACTAAAATCATTGACTTTCATTATTAAAAACTGCCAGTACTAAGGAATAAACATGTTTAGTATTTTTATCAATTTACATACCAGGAAATGTATGCTACAAATACACTGAGCTATTATATCATTCTTCTAAGGGGATTTTAATGTGTGAATTAATATACTGTAATATGTATACGAGGACAATGCCACAAATGTGCTGTCTAGGTCCTGAATTTGTTTTGTGTTACTTTCACTACAGAAGTATTGGATTCATGATCACCTGTCTTCAGTATATATTTGATTTCTTCTTGACTGTTCCTAGTATTTATAATCTGTTTAACCATGTTGAGAAATGAAATACATGGTCATGGACTAGTTAGATGTATAACTGCTCTGCCTAAGTATTAAAACTATAACCTTGATTTGATTACAATGATTCTAACCCATGATTTTCCATACTCCTATTTCATGAAGTCTTGGATTCCATAAAGTAATTTGCAAGTAATGTGGACTGGATTTTTCTTTTTCCATCTTACTTTCCCCCCCCCATTATTTGTATATCTGAAACTAATCTATCCCAAGTAATTCCTTTCTGTTATTCAATTCCTAACTACTTTTTCACCCTTATAACCCTATAAGCTATACTTTTGCTACCAATTATAGTATGTCAGAAAATAATGTGTGTTGCCATCTGAAGACAAACAACAATACCTTTTTCATGATATAAAAAGCATAATCTGAAAAAAAAAGTTCTTTTTCTAACTCCTTCAATCACTGTCTTCAAACTTATTACCTTAGTATTTATCTTTTTCTATTATTGATTTGCCGTTTCATATACCTGAGCCTTAAAATAATGCATTTACTCAAGTTTTTATCAAAGTGCTATTTGCATTTGATTGACACACATATATATAATCCTCTAACCTACTGTTTTATTCAAATTCTAAAACGTCAAAAAGTTTTTATAAAGATCTGCTTAAACGAACTAACTTAACTGGTCTTATAATAAGCTAATTTTGGATCTAAGTTTACCTTTGGAGTGAGGAACACTACCAAAAAAGTCCCTTCCTGTAGTCTGTTATCATTAGTCTTTGGTTTTGTGCCTTCTCTGTAATGATATAGGTTTGTTTCTCCTTTATTCTTTGCAGAGTGCTGCAGCAGCTCCCAGCCCAGTGCTAGGAAACATTCCCCCAGGAGATGGCATGCCAGTAGGTCCTGTACCACCAGGGTTCTTTCAGGTACTCAGAGAAATTCCGACTAGGAATGTTAAGGCCTAGGAACTCCTGTTTGACTTTATTTAGAGATAAGACGATGAGGCTATTTTAATTTATAAGATAAACATAATGCTGTGCAGCCAACTCTTGATTATTCAGAGAATGGTTATCTTGTTCACACTTTGACCCTTCATGGTTTTTTTTTTATTTTATATTTTTACATTTTTATTTACTCTGTCACTTCATTGCTTAACTTAGAAAGTTGAAATGTAAATTAGACCATTAAGTTTAAAATGGTAAAGAGTTAGTGGAAGAAGAGTACAGAGAGGAGGTTCAGGAAAAGACATGGATGTTAACTATTCACACTATCCGGATCTCCCAGACTAAAGATAATCAAGATTTGGCTGTACTTTCAAAATGTAGCTAAATCATAACCTATTCATTTACCAAGAATCATGGGCCATACAAAAATATTTATGGAGAATCATCTTTGTGGCTTTTAATCTAAAATTTTTTATTAATACTATATGATACTGTTTTTAGATCAGGTTGTCAAATACGCATGTTAGTGTTTTAAAATTTCAACAAGATTATTTATTTCAGCAAGGGGAAGATAACAACAGTAGCATGAATTTAACACTTTTTAACTTTATCGCACCCACATCTTAAATCTGCTAGTCTCCTAACCCCATCCAACATAGATTCTGAAGTTCATTTTTTAATGTTTGATTAATTTTGTGAAAACCTTTGAGAAAATTAAGAAGAACCTAGGTGGTTATGAACCTAGAGTCAGCAAACATTACAGGAGGTAGTGCAGTATACTGTATTATTATTGAATTAAATATATAGGTACATATAAGCTACTTTGTCACTAGTGTTTTTTTGTTTTCAAAATCATTGATGTTGTTGTTAAGTGCCGTCGATTCAGTTCCAACTCATAACGACCCTGTAGAGGATTTCTGAGGAGTGTCTCGTGAACTTAAACCACCGACCTTGTGGTTCAAACCAACATTACAGTCCAGTGCCTTAACCCACAGCGCTACACCAGGACTCCAAAGTCATTGATAATTGTAGTTAAATCACAGCATTATTGCAGGCTAGATCATTGTACTAATATGTGTGAAAATTAAGAAATAAATTTCCAAAGTATTGCTAAAAGATGTGAATTAGAACCTAGTCCAGCTTTGGAACATAAAGTCCTTTATTGTTGTTGTTGTTATTATAAGTGCCTTGGAGTCGGTTCTGACTCAGCAACCCTGTATAGATTTTCTGAGGCTTAAATCTTTACAGGAGCAGAAAGCCTCATCTTGCTCCCCAGAGAAGCTGGTGGACTCCAGCCTCTAACCTTGTGGCTCGCAGTCCCATACTTGTCGTACAGAGCCATCGCACTCCCCATTAAATCCTTTAGGACATGCTTATTTGCTTAACTATTCTATATTTAATGCTCAGCTGTTCTTGAATATTCAAAAGTTTTCTTAGCATTCACATTCTGTTTAGAGACCCTTATAATCTAGGAACAGATTATAATTCTTGAGATTTCACCACCTGTACAGCGATTAACAAATGATAGGTTAACAATTTAAACAGAGACTGAAAATGACAGACTGGCATTCAAATCAAGGCAGTCTAGACTTCTACCATTAAAGTTACTTTTTAAAGTTCATTGTTAAGTGCCAACACATAACAACCCTATATAGAGTTTCTGAGGAGCAGCTGGTGGGTTTGAACCTTGTGGTTTGCAGTCCAGTGCTGATCCTACAGCGCCATACCCCAGAAGTTCATAAAAGTAGAAATAAAAGTTAATCATTATTCATGAACTATTTCTAGCCCACTTATATTTTTTCCTCATGCTCTTATTTCTCTTGCTAAGGATGGGTTGGAATAGGGAGTAAATCAAAAGGGCTTATTTACTTGAGATTTTGTAGAAGTTCTTTTAAAACATAAACAGTTTTTAAAAGAAGGGAAGGGGTGAGGAAGAAGCTAAATTCTTTAATTTCAGGTTTCATCAAAGATGTAAAAATCCATATATTTTCATTTTCACATTTTGTAGAATGAACCATTCTCCTCTTTCCTGCCTTCTGTTTCAAAACCTGATAAGAGTAGGTGAAATAGAGTTAACTTTTAAGTATTCCACTGTGATAAATATTTGAGTAGTACAGATACAGCCATGGTGGTAGGCATAAAGGATGAATGTTGTTTTGTTGCTGTTGTTAAGTATCATGCAGTCGGTTCCAACTCATAGTGACCCTGAACAGGGTTTCCGAGGCTATAAATCTTTACCGGAGCAGAACGCCTCATCTTTCACGGAACAGCTGGTAATTTCGAGCTGCCAACCGTGAGTGAGGTTAGCAACCCGATTCGTAACCACTACGCTACCAGAGCTCCTTTCGAAGATGAATAGATATACTTTATTCCTCTTGAAACTTGTTTTCTAGCCCATGAAGCAGGACTTAAAACAAATATCTGCAATATTGAGAGATATATGCTGTAGGAGACCAAAGTGTAAAGCTTTGTGATGACCAGAGGGGAAAGCCTTTAAGTCCTCCTTCAAAAAAGTTGTCTAGCACACAAGCAGAGGAGTGACATTCCAGAAAGTGAGAAAAATAAAAACAAAACTGTAGGAGCATCAATATATACAAATGATGCCAGAGTTGTTGAGAGTGAATCTGTGTAGAGGGTGGTGGGAAGGGGAGACAGGAGTTCCTGGAAATGAAATTGGAAAGAGACACTGGAGCGTTTTGAGAAAGGCCTTATATATGCTCTGTCAAGAAATCAAATCTTTATTCAGTAGGCATTTGGTAGCCATAAGAGATATTTAAGAAGATCAATGACCTGAATCTATGCTGTAGAGTGGATTCTGACTTTGTTAAGCACCTATAATACAGCTCTATAAAGAAAATCCCTGCCCTCGAAAACTTAGGATGTGGTGAATGAGGAAGAGAGAAGGCAATTACAGTATGTAGAGAACATGGCTATTTTAAATGAATAAATAAAGGGTGCTCTTAAAGCAAACCTGAAGGCTTGAGAGAGACAGAGTCAGGGAAGTAGTACCAAAGCAGTCAATAAAATCCTAATTGGTATCGAAAGATGAGTTAACGAGGGAATGAGACTGAGGAAGAACATTCCCAGAATAGGGGAGAAATACGAATGTAAACTCAGAAGGGAAAGAAAGTCCTAAGCTTAATTACCCAAAGGGAGAGTGGCTGGAGATGAGACTCAAGAGGGAGCTTAAGGGGCCTTGTAGGTTAGTTAAGAGTGTAAACTTGATCTTGAGGGCAGTAATAGCTATTGATGGATTTTAAGCAAGAGACTGGAATGCTCATGTTTGCATTTCTAGGACCATCACCCCAACTACAGCCAGGAATGCAGAGGAGCAAGTCTAGGGATGGAGAGACTACTTAGAAAGCTGTTACTATAACCCAAGTGAGATTTAGTGATGGCAGTGGGTATGGTGAGATATGAACAGATTGGAATCACAGAGATACATGCAGTGGATGAGAGTAAACAAAGCCAAAATACCACCCTGGTTTCTGGCTCTAACCTGGACAGATAGAGGCATTATTTTCTTAAGGACCACAAAGTTGAGTATGTTTGAGGTGGTTAGATGAGGTTCTTTGGGGACCTCAAATTACAGATATTCTTTCAGTAGATGTAACTACAGGTTTGAAACCTTGAAATTTTAGGCTAGAGATTAAAATTGGAGGATTGTCATACTAAAGGCACTGAAACCACAGGATTAATTAATTATTCCGGGGGCGGGAGATGGGGGGAGTACATTCAGAATGAGAAGGTTAGATGGTATAAAGCAGAACTCCAAATAACATGAACATTTACATGAACAAAAGGAACAGAAGTCACTAAAAAGGCCAGATGCAGGGGTACTAGTTGATTGCTATTGTAGTAGCCTGGGGAAGAGACAGTCTGAACTTATTCAAGGGCAATGGCAGTAGGATTGGAAAGCAAGAAGTGGTTCATAGTTATGTTTGATGGGTTGAGTTCTGGTGTGGCACTGTAAGATAAGCACTGGACTGCTAATCGAAAGGTCAGTCATTCAAACCCACCAACAACTTTTTGGAAACCCTGTACAGAGTCAGAAGTGACTAAGAGTTGGAACCAAGTCAACAGCACGTAACAAGAACAACAGTCACAATGAACTGATTAGCCAAATTATGTGTAGAAGAGAAAAAGTTGAGGAGAAAAAAGATGATGCTGATATTCGTGTAGGATACTTTTAATGTCATTATCTGAGTATGAGAAGATGGGAAGTAGAAAAAGTTTTAGGTATATTTAAGTGTGATAAGGAATCCTGGTGTGGCATTATACATTAACACTACTGCTAGCCACATGGTTGGCCGTTCACACCCACCAGCCACTCCTTGGAAACCCCTTACAGGGCTGTTATGAGTCGGAACCAACTTGGTGGCATGTAACGAGAACAAGTTTGTTGTTAAGTGATGTACAAGTCATTCTTTATATAGACACACCATTGCAAATAATTCCAAAAACTCCTTTTCAGTGCTCAACAGGCTTAAATATATCCTGAAATGTCTCTCTGAGAGAATGAGAAAAGGAAAAAAAAAAAAAAAACTCAAACTATCAAACTTTAAAAAAAAAAAAAAGATGGAAGTTATTATCTATTGCTACATATAGTGATAGGATAAGACTGCAAGATAAGTACTTGAAAGGTCAGTATTGGTTTCTTGGGGTGATTTGGCCGTATAGGTCATCCCTAACTTACAATGTATGCATTTGAGTTACAGTGAACCACACTTAAGACTGTCCATTTGTTGTTGATTTTTAGGTACATCTTATGAGAGGGCTTCAAAAAGTTCATGGAAATACTCCATTATCTTTTAATTCCATTTGCCCATGGACTTATTTAAGTTCCCTAGTATATACTATAAGGAGCTCTGGTAGCGTAGTGGTTACGAATCGGGCTGCGAACCTTAAGGTCAGCAGTTCGAAACTACCAGCTGCTCCGCGGGAGAAAGATGAGGCTTTCTACTCCCGTAAGGATTTACACCCTCGGAAACCCTGTACAGGGTCGCTATGGGTCGGAACTGACTCGAAGGCACTTAACAACAACAACAACAAGTATATACTATATGTAGTGTCTTATGGTTAGTAACATGCATTATATGCAATATTACAGTGTGTAATTTGCTGATATTATTCCTAGAAGAAATGTTTCCTACCCCCAAAGATAAATACATATCAGATTTATAATGAGACTTCTAATAAAATGCAATACTAATAAAAACTTTAAAATAAAAAAAAGATGTATTCAGCTTACATCAGACCTGATTTATGATGGAGTGGTCATCACACTGGAACGCCATCATTAGTCAGGAACTACCTGTACTTCGTAGCATAGTGCTTACGAATCGGGCTGCGAACCGCAAGGTCAGCAGTTCGAAACTACCAGCTGTTCTGCGGGAGAAAGATGAGGCTTTCTGCTCCTGTAAAGATATACAGCCTCAGAAACCCTGTACAGAGTCGCTATGAGTTGGAACCGACTCCACGGCACATAACAACAACTACATCTGTACTTCAGAGTCCTGGTGTGGCGCTGTAGGATAGGTACTGGACCGCAAGATTGGTTTGAACCAAAAGGTCAGTGGTTCAAGTTCACCAGCTGCTCCTCAGAAACGGTATACAGGGTCCGCTAGGAGTCAGAACTGACTTGATGGCACTTAACAACAGCAACTACAACCTCTACTTCAGTATGATTCTGGCCATAATTCCTTAATTCGTGTTGTTGATAAAAATAGCCACCTTCCATGAGTAGCAGATAACTACAATTCTAAGTACAAACCCCAGTTTCTAATTGAGTCCCAAAGAGGTGTTGACCTTCAAGAATGAAGAAGCTAGGATGGGGTAACATTTCAGAGTTCAGAAATATTAATGCCCAAGATCAGGCACAATCTTAACTATTACTTCCAAATAAAGCAAGAAAGATTAGAAGCAACTGGAAAGAGCTGGACATGGTGCCTCAAAGTTAGTAGGTAGGTCCAGAAGACTGTTCGTGGATAGACTCAGGCTTTCCCAGAAGCCAGAGATGAGGATATAAGAGAATCTCTGGTTTGAAAGAAGCTTAAACAAACGTGTTAGACAGTGTGTTCGGTGGTTGGTTGCTGCCTCTAAATTCTAATTGGTAGTTAACCCCAATTGCCTTTGGTCTCTTGGTAGAATATGAAATTGCTTTTTAATCTCAGTTTTTACTGAGGAAACTCAGAATTCTTAGTGAGTTTGAATGAAACTAGACTGAGAAGATGAGCCCATTCGAATTTAATGAATAAATTGAAAATAAAGAAAAATAACATAATTAGTACATCAAGAAACAGTTTAAATAGTTCTGAGCTATATTCACTATGTGATAGTACTGTAACGAGAACATTGAAACACTTCTGCTAGATAGATAAACATGCTCCCTTTATTCCTAGTTACGTAGCAGAACATTTATCTCCCTCTTTTTCATTATGATGTAAGTATAGACTTAAGTTCATTACCAAGTGGAATATGCACAGTTCTAAATTTTTGAGTTCATAACAACTGCACATAGCAGTTAACTTAAACTCTAAAATAAATACTTACAATAATGCCACATGCATTTAATAAGTTCATCCTGAGTGGAAGTCTTTAGTGTCTTTATGTTTATGACAGATATTGTTCATTCCTAAGTTTTAAAGTGTTTATTGAAATGGGAACACCTCTATTGTTCAGTGGAAGATCTATTAAGTAAAATCTGTAGGAAGAATTAGATATGTAAAAGGAAGTATCAATTTAGTAAAATGAAAGCTATGGAAAGTAAGACATTTATTTTACTTGGAATCTTTTATCAAAGGAGTAATTTGTATAAGAAACCCTATAAATTCTCAGTTACACCTACCATGAACGTAACTGGTGAATGACATTAGAGAAGCGTGTTAACATTGGGAAGTCTTTTTGCTGGAGTCGGAGGATAGGCAGTAGAAGCAGCAAGTGATCAAGCTAGAGTTTGGCTATTTTAATGAGAGAAAATATAGTCTTATGATATAGTAAGGATACACAGCCAGAACTGAGTCTTGAGTATTATTTCTCCTGCCCCTGTGTGTGAGTCTTAGTCTAAAGTTTAATTGTATGCTAAGAAATCTGAAATACATATTCAAAACATCATTCAGCCATTATTTACTCTCATAGCATTTATGCAAAAAAAAAAAGAGGGCTTTGAATCCTCTTTTTATTGGAATAGGCAACAGATTGCCTTAGACCAATTCAATATCTTTTCATTTATGTATAGTGATGAAAATCATGTAGTAAGGTATATAAATTAAAGCAAAGGAAAAGTATCATTTTGATTTTTTTAATAGACTATTAACTCATCTTATAGAATTCTCTAATTTTATAAATTTGAGGGACAGCAAAGATTCCTTTGTGAATTCATGGTTAACTGACTTGATGGCACTTAACAACAACAACAACAACCTCTACTTCAGTATGATTCTGGCCATAATTCCTTAATTCATGTTGTTGATAAAAATAGCCACCTTCCATGAGTAGCAGATAACTACAATTCTAAGTACAAACCCCAGTTTCTAATTGTTATACTGTACTAAAGAAATGGGCACTCTTATTTCAACCAAAAAAATGTTTTGTGGGGAGTCAAAAACACATACTGTAGTGTATTCATTTCTGCTCTTTAACACAAGAAAATGCTTGAGAAAGGAAACTATACCTTGTTTGTTTGCTTTGTTTTAATCACTTCTGGTGTGGAGCTGTCATATAAAACACTAGACTGCTAACTAAAAGGTCGGTGTTTCAAACCCACCAGCCACTCCTTGGAAACCTTACACAGGTTCTCTAAGTCAGAACCGACTCAGCAACACTTAACAACAACAGCAATAACCAAACATACTTTTATCGTATATAAAAATAATATCTTTTAATAAGTGCTGTGGGATAATGCACTGGTTTGAACTGCAAGGTCAAACAAAGTTGGTTTGAACTTCAAGGTCAGCGGTTCAGATTCACCAGCCGCTGCTCAGAAACCCTATACAGGGTCACTATGAGTCGAAACTGACCCACATGGCACTTAGCAACAACAATATAGATAAGGGAGCCTGGTTTGATGCTGCAAGATAATGCACCGGACCCCAAGATCAGTTTGAACTGCAAGGTTGGCAGTTCAAACTCACCAGTTGGAAACGCTATACAGGGTCACTATGAGTCAGAACTAACCCACATGGCACTTAACAGCAACAATATAGATAAGGGAGTCCTGGTTTGGTGCAGCAGGATAAAGCGCTGGACCACAAGATCAGTGTGAACTGCAAGGTTGGCAGTTCAAACTCACCAGCCACTCCTTGAATACCCTATACAGGGTCACTATGAGTCGGAACCGATTTGATGGGACTCAACAACAATGTAGATTGGTATGGTGTTGTAAAATAAACACTGGACCATAAGATTAGCACTTCAAACTCACTAGACACTACTCGGAAACTTTGTACAGGGTCTCTGTAAGTTGGAACCAACTCCATGGCACTTAACATCAACAAATATAGATGAGAACTCCTGATGTGGTGCTGTAGAATAAGCACTGGACTGCTAACCACAAGGTCAACAGTTCAAAACCCACTAGCCATTCCTTGGGAACCTAGTAGATTTGCTATGAGTCAGAACTGACTCAACGACACTTAACAACATCAACAAATGTAGATAATATCTTTGAGTTTATAACTAATGTTGAATATGCTTGGAAATAGCTAATTTTGAGAATTGGATTATCTTTTGTTCATTTTAATACATTATTTTGTTGTTGTTGTTCTGCTCCTACAAAGATTTAGAACCTTGGAAACCCCATATAGGGTCGCTATGAGTCTGAACCCACTTAACAACAACAACAAAAACCTTTTGTGTGTGTGTGTGTTGCTACCTTGGTACGTTGTGTGTCCTAGTCACTGGCTCTTAGTTTTCTTAATTGAAATAGACAACGAAAATATATTGAGGTTGGCTTGTAAATTTATGACTTTGACATAAATGAGATTATAAATACTTGTCAAAGATAAAACATACCAAATAATTTTGTTTCAGAGCAAGATGGTCATTCATATTTTAAAATCTGAATTGATCAACACTCTCATATGGTCGAAAATATGTTGCAGCAAGTTTGTTAAGACAGATTTTGTTCCCTGCATAATGTTAGCAATAGTAAAGCTGCTTTGCCATCTAGTGGTGGCTTGTATTATGTACCCCTTGTTCAGGGTGTATTTTCCAAAGGTGCTATTTTTAGTAAGACTGCACTGTAGCAAGCTGACCTAATGCTTTGACATATATTAATAACGTAAAAAAAAAGAAATGTCACCGTTTCTTTCTGGTGTTATTGACTAAAAATGTTCAATATAAATAACATCCATAAGGCAACAAAGACAACAACAACAACAAAGCAAAACTAAACCTCAGGATAATGCAATAGTCTGGATATTTTCAAAGGAAAAAGAATCCAGCAAAATGAATAAGAAATGAGAAAAATCTTTCAATGCTTGAAAGTTACAAAGAAAAGCAAAACCAAAATGCTTTTATAAGCTGTTGGTTCAGTGTTGGGGGGAGGTAGATAATTATTTAACTTTGTCCTGGGAATAATGTCTACCTTGTTGTTGTTGCTATTGTTAAGTTCCCTCGAGTCAGTTTTGACTCATAACAACCCTGTATAGGGTTTCCATGGAGCAGCTGATTGGTTTGAACTGCTGACCTTGAGGTTAACAGTCCAGTGCTTATCCTCCAGCACCTCCTGAGTCCCTAAGTTTAGTCATCTACTCTGATATTCCTATAAGAAGCCCTGGTGGAGCTATATGATAAACACTGGACTGCTAACCACAAGGTCAGCAATTCAAACCTACCAGTTGTTCCATAGGAGAAAGATGAGGCTTTCTGCTCTCTTTGTGAATTACAGCCTGAAAAACGTGACATGGGGTCACTATGAGTTGGAATCTATTCAGAGGTAGTGGGTTTGGTTGGGGTTGGGGTTGAGGGGAAGAATATCCCTGTATATTCAGGATCCAACCACTTTATTACCATTGTTGTTATTGTTGTTAAGTGCCCTCAAGTTGGTTCCAACTTGCAGCGACCCTGTATTGGGTTATCCAGGAGCTTCTGGTGAGTTTGAGTTGCCAGCTTTGCAGTTCAAATCGACCTTGCAGTCCAGTGCTTATCCTACAGTACCACACCAGGCACCTGTTTTACTCCTTTATACACATAGTCCTGGTATGGCTGTGTGGGTCAATGCACTAGACTATAAAGTCAGTGTGAACCACAAGATCACTGGTTCAAACTTACCAGCTGCTCCTCCGAAACCCTATACAGAGTCTCTATGGGTCGGAAGTGGCTCGACAGCAGACTGCACGTAGCAACAGCAGCAACAACACACAGTTAAATAATGTACATATCTTTTCAGTGTCTTCTCTTGGTAATCTTCCTATTGCCTTCACACTCTTCGGCTGGTCCTTTCTCAAATGTGGCTGTTTCAGAAATGAGGGTTCAGAGGTCCTCTAAACCAAGAGAAAATTCCTTTACCTCCCCCAGAAGTTGTAGACATCGTATCTTTGATCTAAGATAGTGAACCCCAAAAGATTAGTTACTATATTCTGTCTTAGTTTGAATAAATAGGGTTCTGAAAATCCCAAGTAGAATCGACTTATTAAACTATAACATCTAATAGTACTCATATATATCATATGTATTTTTAATGTATCAGACTTTAAAAAATAGCGTATCTCAGAATTAAGCATGCCAGGATTTGGATGGTAGGATGGGAAGGGCTGTTTATTTATCAAAGTTCAAGAAATTTTAGAAATTAGTAATAATTTACTTAAAAATATAATTTAGAGTCTTAAAAAAAAAGAGAGGGAAACTCTAAATATAGAAAAAATAGAACAAGCTTTTCTTAGTATAACGATAAAGCAGCCTAAAAAAATCTAAGAAGCCTGGCAGCTGCTGGCTTTGATAATGCTATCCTGCAGTTGTGGTAATAGTTTTCCTATTAAAACAAATTAAAACTGCTCAGCTTGAGTAACTAAAATAAGCATTTTTAAAAATTGTAATTTCAACTAAAGACATTATAGCAGTGACTAGATGGACAGCAAGCAAAGAAAGGAACCTTAGATGTTCTGATTCTTTACTTGGGTTTTCCAATTAGAATTAAATGAAATTGTTTTCTGCTAGAAACCTTGTTGGGTTTTTTTTTTGTCAAAATGAGTATTTTGGAAAATGTTGGCTTGGCCACGTTGGGCCAGTTTTTGCTCATGCCAACCAAAGGTGTCGAAGTTGTTAGTAAGTGCCGTTGGAATAAATTCCAACCCATAGCCACCCTGTACAGGGTTTCCAAGGAGCAGCTGATGGGTTTGAACCACGGACCTTGTATTTCGCAGTCCAGTGCTTATCCTTCAGTGCTTATCCTACAGTGCCATACAA
This sequence comes from Chrysochloris asiatica, assembly GCF_000296735.1. NCBI lineage: Eukaryota > Metazoa > Chordata > Mammalia > Afrosoricida > Chrysochloridae > Chrysochloris > Chrysochloris asiatica. The sequence continues at coordinate 1,456,809 of NW_006408663.1, read as the reverse complement.
GGTGTCAAGGTACTTAGTATGTAACAATAAACTAATGTACTATTTAAAGAAGTTTGGGCTATTTTTTCAGATACTCTGAAAATGCAATTGTTGTTAAATGCCATCAAGTCAGTTCCAACTCATAGCAACCTGATTAGAGTTTCCAAGGCTTTAAATGTTTGTGGGAGTTGAAAATGTAATTATTCTTGCTTAAATATATTGAAAATTCTTCCTGGAGTGTTACAGTTTTTATTAAAATCCACTTGAATAAAGAAAAGAAATAATTTATATATTGTTCTTAAGCACCATTGAGTCAGTTCCAACTCATAGCAACCCTGTATAGGATTTCTGAGGAGTAGCTGGTGAGTTTGAACAGCTGAGCTAGAGGTTCTCAGTCCAGTGCTTATCCTATAGCACCACAATTTTATAACATGATTTTAGTTTTTTACTTAATATTGGTTACAGAGGCAAAAGGGTCCTGATTCTTTGGGGAATTAAGATAAGGAAGGGTTTATTAAATGTGTTATAAATGCCTTATGGAGATGGAAAAGGAGCTCTTGTGGCAGTGTGCTTGACTGTTAACCACAAGGCTGGCAGTTCAAACCCACTGGTCACTTTATAGGAGGAAGATGAGGCTGTCTGATCCTGTAAAGATTTACAGTCTCAGAAACTCTATATAAGGTCACTGTGAGTCCGAATCAGATGAGTTGGTTTGTGTTAGTACGCCTTAGTATACCTTCATATTCTGTTTAACACCTTATCACTAGGTGGTATTCAGGAATTATGAGACTTTTATATCAGATGTAGACAAACTGCTTCCAGAAAGAGCCAGGTGATGGATATTTTAGACTTTGTATACCATACAGTCTCCTAACAGCTACTCAACTCTGTTTTTGAAGTATGAAGGCACCATAAACAATATATAAAATCATGAATGTGGCTGTGCTTCAGTAAAACTTTATTTTCAGAAACAAGTGGCAGGCCAGATTTAGCCTGTGAGCAGTGATTTACTGACTCTTGTTCTATGTGACAAATAAAACCATTAGATAATTTTTTAAGAGATCCCAAAGGTAAAGGACTAGCAGTCTTCCTTCAAGTCTATTCTGTGGACTACTGAATGACTCCAGGGCAGTACCCTACTCCTACTACATCAGAATTGTTTGGAGGATGAAGAGCTGAAATCCATTGTGGTTTTTGTGTATTGTTTTGTTTTGTTTCAATAGGTGAGTTTTGCAGACTGAAAAACCACTAGCTAAGACTACTGACAACATTCAGCAACAAATAACTTGTTGCTCCCCAAGCTATGGTTACTGAATTGAACAAAATAAATTGAAACCCTTGCCTTCATAGCCCTTAGAATTTACTAAAGGAGACAGTAAACAAAATAAGTGATTTAAAA
>NW_006408663.1:1395148-1454406 GCF_000296735.1 Chrysochloris asiatica | reverse complement strand
GATGGCACCTGACAACAACAACAACAACAACAACAAATATATACCACATTCTAGATGTGATAAGGACTTGTGGTGTGGCATTATAGGATAAACACTGAACTGCTGCCTACAAGGTCAGGAGTTCAAGCCCACCAGTTGCTCCTCAGAATCCCTATTCAGGGTTGTTATGAGTCGGAACCGACTCAACAGCATGTAACAGCACCCGCAATAGATGTGACAAGGGCTAGGAATAAATGTGAAACAAAAGAAGCATAAGTGACGTTGAGACGTTTGGCTAGCCTAGGGTGGCTGTGGAAGCACTAAATACCATATGAGGAAAGATCTGAAATAAGAGAACAAGCTGTTCACACAGCTACAAGAAGAATGTTCTAGGCCAATGTGCAAGCAAGTGCAAAGGCTCTGAGTTCAAAGCATGGTTGACTTTTTCAAGGGACCGCAGAAGGTCTAAGTAGCTAAAGTGGGGAGAATAATTAGTTATGAAATACACAAGGCTAGATCAAGTACAGCTCATAAGTAAGTCATTGTAAGGACTTTGGGTTTTACTCTGGAGGACTTTAAACAAAGTCATTCTGGATACTGTGTTGAGAGTAGTCTGTTGTAGGAGGAAAGGATGGAAACGAGGCAAGTCTGGTTGCTATTGCTAACATTTTGGCAAGAGTTTATTATGGCCTGAATTGAGGTGGTAGCAGTGGTGAGAAATGATTGGATTATAAATATATTTTGAAGCTAAAAGCAACAGATTTTGATGATGGTTTAGATATAAATTGTGAAAGCAAAAGGCAAATCAAAGACTACACGGCTTTTGGTCTATCAACTGGAAGAATGGATTTGACATTTACTGAGGTATGTAAAATTTCATGAGGAGGGATATCAGAAGCACGGCTTTGAGCTTGTTAGGATACAGATGCCTATTTCTTTTTTAAGAGATGTTGAATAAATAACAAGATATCAGAGCGTGGAGTTGTAAGGGTGAGACCCAGGCTAGAAATTTAACTTTGGGAGTTATTAGCTTATGGATAATGTTTACATCTATGAGCCTAGATGACATCACCAAGTGAGCATAGACAGAGACAAGACACTGTACAAGGATAGATATTGGGACAGGGGTCCTGCTGTGGAGCTGTACATTAATGCGCTAGACTGAAAACTTGGTTTGAATCACAAGGTCAGCAGTTCAGGCTCACCAGCCGCTCCTCATAAACCCTATACAGGGTCTCTATGGGTCGGAACTGGCTAGTCACCACTTAACAACAAACCAGTAAAGAGGAATGAGGTTAGAAGAAAATCAGGTAATGTGGTATCTTAGAATCCAAATGAAGAAAATATATCAAGGAAAAAAAGAAAGATCAGCTGTGTCATATGGTGCTATAGGTCACGTTAGTTGAGGACTAAATATTGACCATTGGATTTAACAAGAAGAGCATTGGTGACCCTGATAAAGCCAATTTCCATATGTTGATAAAGATAAAACTTCATAAAAATGGACTTGAATAAAACTTGGAAGAGAGAAATTAGTAGCGGTGAGTGTGGCCAACTTCTTCAAGATATTTTGCTCTAAAGAGAATGTGAGAAATGCAACAGTGGTAGCAGAGGGAGAAGAGGTGGTCAAAAAAATGTTACTGCTCTTCTCTGCGGAGGGCAAACACTATAGCTCTGTTCCAGCTGGGAAGGGGACAGTATAGACTTTTGCCGGGCATCATCTATTCTGTCCAGTATTCATAAGAAATAATTACGGGGAATAGAATAATCAGATTCTCTCTGCATCAAGAAAGAGTAAAATAGAATAAATTATTTTGAATAACTGGAAATATTAATGTTACCTGTTTTCTGTCACTTTTATATTCTACAAATGGTCTTTGGCAAAAATACTTTTGACGTTAGTATTTTTCTACTTGACTCTGACATGTCGATTTTGTCATGTTTATGTATCTATTTAAGATAGGTGTTTCACAATGCATAATTGACATTGGGCATGCAGAAATAACTTCACCTATTCCAATCTGTCGAGTCCTGGTATGCTGCTGTGGGTTAATGTGCCAAACTGCAAAGCTGTTTGAACTGCAAGGTCGATGGTTCGAGCTTACCAGCTGCTCCCCAGAAACCCTATTATACAGGGTCACTATGGGTCGGAATCGACTTGATGGCACTTCACAACATCAACAACGTTACAATCTAGACCTTGTCATCTTTTTTATTTATATACTTTGTAGCATTGCTCAAATTACTAAGTTTAGTTTTGAAATAAGCTTTTAAATTAATAATTTCTGTAAAAATGTATTCTGTAGAAAGATTATTTTGGATAGTGTACACATGACTTAAATAGCTTAAATGTAGACTCTAATGTTTGTAGGGAAGTAACCAAACAAACAGGAGCATATAATTTCATTTTAAGGCAAGTGAAAACATAGGTAGTCTGCCAGTAGCATCAGAAGACCATGAGTATGAGCCAGTTTCATTAAGGTGTTGTTATCTCTGCATGCAAATTTGAAAGGACTGTTTAATCTCTATAAAGTTTGCTAGCATATCAAGATATTAGAAGGGTAAGAACAAAGTAGCACGTTGTTTGCAATGGTACATTTAAGTAAATTAAAGTACCTGCCTCCTAGCTATTTCTTCCAGACCAAGTTTACATGGCAGTATGAAAATAAATAGAGGAAGAATACTTTTGTATTTGTGTTTTTTAAAAAATACTTTATTAAGTTTTAGCTTCTATTTTAATTGAGTCAATCTGATATTTTACCCTAATTTACAAATCCTAAATAATATTTTCATACTTCACGTGGGAGACCAGGTTTTGATTCTCAGCCAGTGCACCTCATGTGCAAACGTATGACAGTGGAGGTTTGCATATTACTAGGATGCTAAACAGGTTTCAGGGGAACTATCAGACTCGCACAGACTAGGAAGAAAGACCTGGTGATTTGCTTCTGAAAATCCACCAATGGATCATAATAGTTGGATCCACAATTGCTCCTTGGAATGGGACAAGATTGGACAGCATTTTGTTCCATTCTTCATGGGGTTACCATGAGTGGGCAACTAACAAGACAACAATAACTATAATTTTTTCAAATGAGTTTTGAGCTGTCTTTCAGACACTAGTCACTAATAGGCAATGTAAGAAGCAGATTCAGTTGATATAGAACTCGAACTACTTGTCTCAGACACCACATACACACATAAGCAAAGTGTCTGTATTTGTTTCTGAGTATAAATTAATCTAAAATATTAAATTATCTCTAGACTTTCATTCAAATTTTCATTATATACATGTATTAGACCACCAGATAGTCCCCATTCACAATCCAGAAGTCAGTTGCCTCATCTCTATACCCAAAACCTATATTGTAATAAAGTTTTGAGAAATAGTCTCATCTTTTGAAAAGGACCCATAATGTGAGAGACCAGTTTTGATGCTTATATTAAATCCATATCAAAAATGTGAATCTGCATATAACTCTGTCGTATTGAGTCGCCTTGCAAATTAGCAAAAAGGAAAGTAGATGTTATTATTTTACAGTTACTTTATATGAGTTATTTTAATTAAGTGTTGATGATGATAGGGTAACTAAGATGTATGGGGGATAAACTACATATTTATGCTTATCAGCAGAATATGCCAGCAGAAGCATGTCATTTCACAAGCTAAATTCATTTCGTACTAGTTGGAATTAAAATGTGTTAATCAAGAGTGTCTTATCCACTGTGGTGTCAGTAATGTCTGATGGAAATGTTCATAAAAAAAACAGAAAATAAACTAAACAAATTAAGATGTATGAATTATATAAAGTAACTTTGACAAAATTCATTTGATGTATAATTTATGCTTCATTGCTTTTCTTCAGAATACTCATGAAGCATCTTAAGGAATTTTCAAAATAAAAATATGTGAACATTCTTACCATTTGAAAGATGGCTGAAATAAAATAAAGGATGGGCAACCCTTTAAGAATCTTCTGAAATAATATGCCTCACTATATTAATTATTAATAACACATGACTTTAAGAAAGTTATATCTCAGTTTAAAAAAATACTTCTAATTAAAATATAGAATAGTAAAATATAGACTAGAAATCTAAATAGAGAAAATTATGTACAGTAATTTAGAAAAAAATAAGCTGACTAAAAAATGGACGCAGAATGAATAACACTTGTTTGTAAAAGGATATTTATGCTTTTGATTAAATCCTGTAGTAAACATATTATCAACTTTCAAGGATTATGAATGAATAATTAAATCCTGCCCTGTTTATAGTTTTCAAAAATTATATTTAGGAGATTTTTCCTTTGAAATACTCTAGAATATTTTTTCTTTTAGAATTGTTTCTTAGTCCATGTGTCTGCTTAAAAACAGTATATTGACAATATAAAAAAAAAAAAAGGAGTCTGTGTCTAAAGGCATATCTGCATATACCCAAGGAGGGTATATACTTGATCTGTATATAATTTAATATTATTATTGTTGTTGTTAGATGCCATCGAGTCAGTACTGACTTAAAGCGATCCTATGCAAAATAGAACAGAGCACTGCCCGGTCCTAGGCCAACATCATAACCATTGCTACGCCTGAGCTCGCTGCTGCCGCCGATATATTAATCCATCTTGTTGGGGTTCTTCCTCTTTTTGTCCAACCCTCCACTTTACCAAACATGATATCCTTCTCCAGCGACTGGTCCCTCCTAATAATATGTCTGAAGTATGAGAGATGAAGTATGGCCATCCTGGCCTCCAAGGAGCACTCTGGCTGCACTTCTTCCAATACAGATCTGTTGGTTATTTTAGCAGTCCATGGTGCTTTATTCAATATTCTCCTCTAACACCATAACTCACATGTATCATTTTTTCTTCGGTCTTCCTTATTCACTGCCTACATTGCACATGCATATGAGGTTATTGAAAATACCATGGCTTGGGTCAGGCACACCTTATTCCTCAAGCTGACATCTTTGTCTTTCAACATTTTAAAAAGATCTTGTGCAGCAGATTTGCCTAATGCAATACATTGTTTGATTTGTTGTGACTGCTACTTCCGTGAGTGTTGATGGTTGATCCAAGCAAAATGAAGTGTTTGATACATTCAATCTTTTCTCCATTGTTACGGATGTTGTTTATTGGTCCAGTGCTAAAGATTTTTGTTTTCTTTATATTGAGATACTGCCAATACCGAAGGCTGTGGTCTTTGATCTTCATCAGTAAGTATTTTAAGTCTTCTTCACTTTCAGCAAGCAAGGTTGTATCATCTGCATATCACATGTTGTTTGATGAATCTTCTTCCAATCTGTTTGCCACATTTTTCTTCATGTAAGCAGTTTCTCCTATGATTTGCTCATCATACAGATTGAATAAATATGGTGAAAGAACTCAACCGTGTGGCACACCTTTCCTAATTTTAAACCATTCAGTGTTTACTTATTCTGTTCGAACAACTGCCTCTTGGTGTATGTACGGGTTCCTCATGAGCACAATTAAGCGTTCAGGAATACTCATTCTTTGCAGTGTTGTCCATAGCTTGTCATAATCCACACAATCAAAGGCCTGTTCATAGTCAGTAAAGCACAGGTAAACATCTTTTGTATGATGTACATGGTGTCATCCCACAACTCTTCTGGCCATAGGTCTTTAGAGTCTATTGCATCAAATCTGTTCTTCAGATGATCTCCAAATTCAGGTGATATCTATTCAAGGTTATATTTTGGCTCTTGTAGATTTATTTTAATTTTCTTCAGCTTCATCCTGAATTTGCATATGAGCAATTGATGGTTTGTTCCACAGTTTGTCCCTGACCTTGTTTTGGCTGATGATATGGAGCTTTTCCATATTCTCTTTCCACATATGTATTAAATTTGATTTCTGTGTATTCCATCTGGTGAGGTTGACATTGATACTTATTTCTTATGTTGTTTTAAAATGGTATTTGCAATGATGTCATCATTGGTCTTGCAAAATTCTATAATGCTGTCTCCAGCATCATTTCCATCACCACGGCTATATTTTCTTACTATTGATCCTTCATTTTTGATTCAACCTTTGTATTCTAATTACCAGTAATTATCAATACACTTTGATTGCATATTTGATTAGTTTCAGACTGAATAAGTTGGTAAAGTTCTTCAATTTCCTCATCACTGTCTTTAGTGGTTGGTACATAAAATTGAATAATAGTGATACTAACTGGGCTTCCTTGTAGTTGTATGAATATTATACTATCACAGATAGCATTGTACTTCAAGGCAGATCTTGATATATTCTTTTTGATGATGAATGTCATGCCATTTCATTTTGATTTGTCATTCCCAGCATAGTAAACCATGTGATTGTCTGATTCAGAATGGCCAATCAGCAGTTCATTTCAGCTCACTAATGTCTAGTAGATCAATGTTTACGCATCCCATTTCATTTTTGACAGTTTCCAATTTTCCTAGATTCATATATTGTACTTTTCATGTTCTGATTATTAATGGATGTTTACAATTGTTTCTGTTCATTTTGAGTTGTGCCCCTCAGCAACTGAAGGTCCTGAGGGCTTTTCTCCATTCATGGCATCATGGTCAACTCTACTTTGAGGAGACAGCTCTTCCCCAATCACATATTGAGCGCCTTCCAACCTGAGGGGCTCATCTTCTGGCACTATATCTGATAATATTTTGGTCCTCTTCACCATGTTTCAATATTCATTTCCATCACCACAGCCATATTTTCTTACTGATGCTGACAGTGTTCCACTACTATTCATAAGGTTTTCAGTGACTAAATATTCCGAAGTAGTCTGCCTCTCCTTTCTTGCCTGTCTTCGTCTGGATAGTCAGCTGAAACATATCCACTGTCGATGACCCTAATGATATTTAAATTACCAGTGGCATAGCTTCCAGAATCACAGCAACACCCAAGCCACCACAGTGCAACAAACTGACAGAAGAATGGTGGCTAATTTAATATAATTACTGAAAACACCATACTTACTTAGGCTGTATTTCCTTTTGTACTGTTAGTTTTTGCCTAAATGTTGATGTAAATGAATTACTTTTTGGGAAATACCATTTTCATTTCAGTTTATTGGACTACAGATGATTATATGCTAAAGACAGCATGATATTAAGATTGTGGAATAATGACTTTAATATTGTTGTTGTTGTTGTTGTTGTTAAGTACCGTGGAGTCAGTTCCTACTTATAGTGACCCTGCACAGGGTTTCCGAGGCTATAAATCTTTACAGGAGCCTAAAGTGTCATCTTTCTCCTGCAGAACAGCTGGTAGTTTGGAACTGCCAACCTTGAGATTAGCAACCTGATTCGTAAGCACTGTACCACCAGATCTCTTAATGAGTTTAATATTCTTACTTAAATGCTAAGTATTTTTCTTAATGGAAATAAAAACGTAAGCCAAAGCATACTGTTTTTTGACCTGTGGATAAGTTTTTTAATATGTAAGTATTTCAGTCCAAAATAATAAGTGTGCCATATATAAACATAGCATTATAAGAGACAGACAACAGATAGATAGCTACCCTGTAAAATTATTTGCAGTTCTCATGGCTACTCCATGCTTCAAAAGAAAATTAATAAATTTACCATACTTTTCTTTTCTTTTTAATTTTTTATTGTGAATTGAGTAATAGTTTACACAAGAGAACATCAGTTTCGTTGCCATGATTACAGTCCCCTCCATGCATCCTCATTCAACAGTATTTGCTTCTATTCCTTCTGCTGTGTTTTTTGTGTATTCTTTTTTTTTCAATATGCACAAAAACACTCAGGAATATATAATCATTTAAACAACCACCCAAAGGGCACATTCTGCAAGCCTGCATTCTGGTGGCAGCACACAGCCTTTCTCTTTCCATGAGTCTGGAGTCCTCAGCTGCTCTCTCTCTCCTTGTCATCATTTCTGCCTCCATTTCTGGTGTTGCTGCTTCTCTGGATAGGGTCCCATATTCCGCTTGTGCTCTTTTCCCTTGGTGGTCCTAGGGTCCTATGTTCCTGGACTGTAAGATTAACTACTCCCTTTTTTCATTACAAAACTTCTACCTTTATAGTTGTGACCATTGAAGTTAGTCATAACAACTACTCACTTTTGAATCATAAGAATGTTATCCCCATCTCCTTTTACCAGACCTGTCTAGACAAGGTGAAAACTATTCAGTGAGGGTTCTACCTTGCCCCGCACACTCGGAAACTAAACTCTCTCTTGAAATCTTGTAAGCCAGTCACTTCATGCTTTTATTGTCACCCCCCCTTTTTTTAGGTGGTGGTTGTTGTTAGGTGCCATTGAGTCGGTACCGACTCACAGCGACCTTATGCGCAGCAGAACGAAACACTTCCCAATTCTGGGCCAACCTTACCACTATTTCCATGCTTGAGTCCATCAATGCTGTCACTTGACCAATCTATCTTGTTAGGGGTCTTCCTCTTTTTCTCTGGACCTACATGATATCCTTCTCCAATGACTGCTCCCTCCTGACAATATGTCCAAAGTATGAGAGACGAAGTTTGGCCATCTTGGCATCCAAGGAGCACTCTGGCTGCACTTCTTCCAAAACGGGTTTGTTGGTTCTTTTGGCAGCCAGTGTTTAAGTTGCCCATCCCTATTAGTCTTAATGTGAAGTTTCCTTCCCTCTCAGTCGATACTACACTTTTCTTAATAAGTCATTCTTAAATAAAGTCTGGCATCCTTTTATATCAAATAAAACCAAAACCCACTGCCATCAACTCAATTCTAACTCATTTTGGTCCAGTATTCGATTTCCTAAGGAGTTCTGGTAGCTTAGTGGTTATGAGTCAGTTTGAAACTACTAGCTATTCCGTGGAAGAAAGATAAGGCTTTCTGCTGCCATAAAGATTTACAATCTCAGAACCCTGTACAGAGTTGCTATAAGTTGGAACCAACTCCATAGCACATAACCTACCACCACGATACGAGAAGCTGGGTTCTATGAAGAAAAACGTGGCATCAGGATTGGAGGAAGACTCATTAACAACCTGCGATATGCAGATGATACAACCTTGATCGCTGAAATGAAGAGGACTTGAAACATTTACTTATGAAGATTAAAGAGCACAGCCTTCATTATGGATTACATCTAAATGTCAAGAAAACAAAAATCCTCACCACTGGACCAATAAACAACATTCTTATCAATGGAGAAAAGATTGAAGTTGTCAAGGACTTCATTCTTCTTGGATCAACTATCAACACTCGCGGAAGTAGCAGTCAAGAGATCAGACGACGTATTGCACTGGGCAAATCTGCTGCACAGGAACTTTTTAAAGTGTTGAAGAGTAGAGATGTCAGTTTGAGGACTAGGGTGCGCCTGACCCAGGCCATTGTGTTTTCAATAGCCTCATATGGATGCGAAAGCTGGACAGTGAATAAGGAGGATCGTAGAAGAATTGTTGCCTTTGAGTTGTGGTGTTGGAGGAGAGTACTGAAAGTGCCATGGACTGCCAAAAGAACCAATAGATCTGTTTTGGAGGAAGTGCAGCCAGAGTGCTCCTTGGAGGCCAGGATGGCTAAACTTCGTCTCTCCTACTTTGGACATATTGTCCGGAGGAAACAATTGCTGGAGAAGGATGTCATGCTGGGTAGGGTGGAGGGTCAGAGAAAAAGAGGAAGACCCCCAATGAGATGGATTAGCCAGGTGGCATCATTGATGGACTCGGGTGTGGCAGCGGTAGTGAGGTTGGCCCAGGATCGGACTTTGTTTCGTTCTGCTGTGCATGGGGTCGCTATGAGTCGGTTCCGACTCGATGGCACCTGACAACAACAACAACCATAACCATCATAAAACTTCCTGGTGTGGCACTGTAGGATAAGCACTCTACCACAAAGTTGGTTTGAACCTCAAGGTCAACTGTTCAAACTCACCAGCCGCTTCTCAGAAACCCTATACAGGATCACTATGAATCAGAACCAATTCAATGGCACCTAACAACAATATAAGGTTTCCAAAGCTGTGAATATTTTGTTAGTGGTGGTATAGTTACAGACTATACAGCATGTAAATCTTTAGGGGAGTAAAAGCTCATCTTTCTCCTGAGGTGTGATGTGTAGGTTTGAACTGCACCTTTTAAGGTTAGCAGTACACTACGTATCCTACAGTGCTTTTTTTTCTATGAAATGTTATTGTTGTTGTGTTCCCTCGAGTTGTTTCCGATTCATAATGACCCTGTATAGGGTTTTTGAGAGTGGCTGGTGGGTTTAAACTGCCAAATTTGCTCTTAGAAAGTCAGTTATTATCCTATAGTGTCACATTTGGGCTCTTTTATATCAAATTTGTTGTTGTTGTTAAGTGCAGTTGAGTCAATTCTAACTCATAGCAATCCTGTGTAGGGTTTCCAAAGAGCACCTGGTGATTTGAACCATGGAACTTGCAGTTAGGAGTCCAGTTCTTATCCTACAGTGCCCAGTGGTTACTAAATACTGCTACTCTGAGAAGACGATCTAAGAACCATTATTTTCAACCCTGACACCCTAGGAATAGAGAAACCTGAAAGCACTCAACAAAAAACAAAACAAACACTACCATCGACTTGATTCTGACTAATGGTGACCCTGTAGAACAGCTTAGTTTCCAAGACTGCTTCATCTTTCTACTGCTGACCTTCCCAACACTTAACCCACTGCACAAAGCAATGGAAGAGAACAAAAAGTTAAAAACAAAAAAAATCAGCATTCAGGTAGTGCAGTGGTCAAGAACTTGACTGCTAAACAAAAAGTTAACAGTTTGAAGCATATGTGGCAGTCTGTTTCCATAAAAATTTACAGCCTAGGAACCCGCTGAGGCAGTTTCTATCCTGTAATACTGCTATGTGTCCAATTTGACTTGGCAGAAGGATTTGGTTTTTTGTTTTACATTCTGGTGATTAAAAATGCTGTAATTATATTCAGTATCTTCATGGGATTCCTAACTTCTTGTTCTTTACCTACTCTTATTCTTGAACTTATGGTGTGGCGCTGTGGATCAGCTCTGGACTCCGAACTCCGAAGTCAGCAGTTCAAACCCACCAGCTGCTCCTCAGAAAACCTATTTAGGGTGGTAGCTGAGTCAGAACTGACTGGACTGCACTTAACAACAACAGCTACGTTCTTATCTTCCTCCGGAAGTTATAGTCTATCCTGCTTAAGCAAGAAGGATTTTCTCCTCTAGACATATTTCATAAGCACTTTTGTTGTTGTGTGCCTTCATGTCGGTTCTAACTTATAGTGACCTCGTATAGAGTTTCTGAGGCTCTAAATCTCTATGGGAGCAGAAAGCTTCATCTTTCTCCAAAGGAGGGTTTCCAAGAGCAGCCAGTGGATTTGAACTGCTGACATTGCAGTTACTTGTTGTTGTTGTTAAGTGCAGTCTGTTTTTCAGTTCCAATTCATAGCACACCTGTATATGTTTCTGAGGAACGACTGGTGAGCTTGAACTGCCTTGCAGTCCAGAGCATTAACCCACATTGCCAAATCAGGACTCCTTGAGGTTATCACTCCAGGGTGTACATAAAGGTTGATAGGAAACAAACATATAAGCTATTCTAATACTTTACACAATATTAATAGATGCAACCCCTTTTTAAAAGGCAAATGAATCACTCAAGTTTTTTACGTTAAAGCCAAGCTCTATGACATCTTTTTCTTGACTTTTAGACTCTCCTATGGTGTGGTTCATCGGGTTAATGCACTGCACCACAAAATTAGTTTGAACAGCAGACCCTGTGATGAAGCTCACCAGCTGCTCCTCAGAATCCCAATACAGGTCACTATAAGTTGGAACTGACTTGATGGCACATAACAACAATCTTTCAGATAAGCGCTGGACTAGTCACCACAAGGTCGACAGTTCTAACCCACTGACCTCTCTAGAAAACCCTATACAGGTTCGATATGAGTCAGAGCCAACTCAATTTCACACAGCAACAACACTGTCCTTGTTGAATCACTCAAAGAGCCTGTTACTGAACCGACCAAGTCATTATTGAATACTTACTCTGCGTATTCCAGTTATCTTAGAATGTGCTCACTGCTTCATTCTCTTCTTCATGAACTTCATTACAAGGTACCACATTATAATGAACAGTTTGATTATAATGATGGTACTCTACTCGTAATACTACATCCTTTTATCACCATCCCCACCCATCTTCTAGTATTTCCTGTTGGCATTTGACTAAAACAAATGTCTGAAGATTGCATATATTCTTTTAAAAAACTCTACTCAAGAAAGTTCTAGAAAACAAGTGTAAAGCTTTTTAAACTTACTGTATTTCAGTGGGTATTTCTTTTAGAGGGGGAGTCAAGAACATATGCTAATTAGTGCTTTATATGCAAATTAATTCTGCTTTTCTTGGTTGAGTGGTAGCAAGGGTAAAGAAATCTACATTAAGTGAATGGTTGAGCTGTTGCTGGGGGCCTGGGAGAAAGTGCCAAGTCAGGCAGTTTATTTATGGTCAGTTGGTCATAAGAATGAAGTATGTAGACCTTCCTTTATCTTCTGAAGGTATTACTGTAGCAGTATATAATTGCACTGTGTGCAAGTATTTTAGAGATTAGAACACTATAAGAGCAGTTATTAGATTTAGTTTTTGTCATTTATATAAAATTAGATTGACCTAGTAAACTGTAAAAAAATATATAGATAGATAGATGATAGATAGATAGATAGATAGATAGATAGATAGATAGATAGATAGATATGTAAAACTATCTGCTCGTAAAACTATCTGCTCTAAGATGTGTCATAAAGCCATATTTAAGTAAAAGTATACATTATTTTTTATTTATGTGCATAACACAGAACTTGTAAAATTTTAAGTAATTTTATGAAATAAAAAGTCACTTTTGAAGTAAATGATAACTCACTGAATTGTTTCCTAAGTTCCTGTTTTTCTAAAACTAGTAAATGTGTTATTTGTTTCAGTCATTTAAAAAATACATTAAAAACCAGAAAAGTGGAGAGAGCAGAGATGGTGGCAGAGGCAATGGATGGCACAGAGAGATGGAGGAGTAAGAAAGGCAGTGTGCCTGAGGGCAGGAAGCTGATTTGCAATACATGCCCTTTAGACATTTAACAAAATGTTTATTTTCAGTGTGATAGTGTACATCAAAAGAAAGTAATAGAGATAAGTACTGTGAGCTGATGGTGTGTGGAGGGGATTGTAATCATTACAATGATTTGTTGAATGTACAGCTGTTGATCTGCCCTGTAAACCTTCACTCAATTCACAATAAAAGCTTTCAAAAATAAAACAAAACAAAACATTAAATACCAAAATAAGAAAATAATTTTCTACTGGCAAGCCAATCCTGACAAATAGTAACTGTTTTGATTTTGTTTAAAATTAGAAGAAAATTTCATGGGATAATTGTTTTTCCAAAAAGCAGTGCAAGTTCAAAGACACTTTAAATTAGGGAAGTGCTTGTGGTATAGTGACTTATTTAATATGGCTCTTTTACCCATAGTGTTTTTGTAATGGACACCAATGGACTAAGAGAAGGTGGAGGAAGATGCTGATTTGTGTCAGTTATGAGTGATTGTTATCAGGGCTAATTGTGGTTATAAAAATTTGGAAGTCTAACGTAGGGATTGGTCAGTTTTGCCATCCTGGTGGGTATAAAATGAGCCATGTCAGTAGCAGAAGGGACAATCTCATGACCAACAAGAAAGAAGAGCCAGGAGTGGAGCTTTGTCCTTTGGCCCCAGAGCTCCTTGTGCACTGAATCTCTTAGACCCAGAAGATAGCAGCGGAACAGCTGAGGAGAACCGAGAACAAGTGCTGGAGACCTGCAGTTGGAGCAGTGACTTTCAGATCCAGTAAAGCTGAGTGTCTTTGGGCAGAAGGCTCACTTGTGGAGTGGGGTGCCTCCAGACACTTTATATGGGGTGCTAGGTTTATCAAAGGATCTCTGGTAGCATAGTGGTTACGAGTCAGGCTGCTAACCTCAAGGTCAGCAGTTCAAAACTACCAGCCATTCTGTGAGAGAAAGATGAGCCTTTCTGCTCCCGTAAAGATTTACAGCCTCAAAAACCCTATGCAGGCTCTCTAAAAGTCGGAAACAACTCCACGGCACATTACCACCACCACCAGGTTTGTCCACTTTAAGCAGATCACCTTAGACTGAGGTGTATAGCAGAATGGAATACCCTTTGGGTTAGAGAAGGTAGGATAAGATGCTGATATGATCCATTGGGCAAAGGGCACTCCATTTTTCTGTAAGCCTCAGCAATCCTTAAAATAGCGTTGTAACATTGCCCAATCAGGGCAGAGGCCTGACCAAGGAACTGAAGGCCAGGTAGAGGTCTGCCTCTGGGCACAG
The DNA here is from genome assembly GCF_000296735.1 of Chrysochloris asiatica. Taxonomy (NCBI): domain Eukaryota; kingdom Metazoa; phylum Chordata; class Mammalia; order Afrosoricida; family Chrysochloridae; genus Chrysochloris; species Chrysochloris asiatica. The sequence continues at coordinate 1,440,110 of NW_006408663.1, read as the reverse complement.
CTGAGAAGAGGCTGTCCTGATCAAGAACTATATCCAGAACATTTCTGATCCTGAGCATTAACCTGTTAACTTCCACAATAAATCCTATAGTTGTGAGCATGATCTGTGAGTTCTTTATTGCTATTGCAATGAACTATCTAGCTCAGCAGAGTAGAGAGTACTGTGGGATGGATAGTTGGTTCCAGAACTGGTAAAGAGGACTGGGAGGTGATCTCAGTCTCACAGGACTCTAATAAGTCTTAGTCTGATGTTGAGTTTGATTTTCATTCCCTCTTGTAAAGACAGAGAAAGTCAGACGCCACCCCAAGAACCATTGAATACTACTGTATAGTGTAGGTTTTAGAACACACCTCTGAAGTGTAACTGTCCTAATGTTACATTAATCCTTTCAATAGAAGTTAGTGTCCTCTTCATCACTGATTTGTTCTAAATTGTGCTCATAAAATAAAATAATAGTATATAGAAAATGTTAAAGTGGCATTTTAAAGAAGCATTTTCACTTTTTGATGATTTAAATTTTTCTTTATTATCAATTTATCCTTCAAGACTAAGATTTAGAGAGCTTTTAAAGCCAAACTGAAATATTTAAAATAAAATATAAGGTAATTTACATATTGCTGAACAAATCTGAGAAGCTGGACTGTATGAAGATCACAGCATCAGGATTGGAGGAAGACGCATTAACAACTTGTGATATGCAGATGATACAACATTTCTTGCTGGAGTAGAAGAGAATTTGAAACACATCCTGATGAAGAATAAAGTCTATAGCCTTCTGTGTGTATTAGACATTAACATAAAGCAAAAATCCTCACATGTGGACTATTAAACATCATGATAAATGGAGAAAAGATTGAAGTTGTCACTGATTTCCTTTTACTTGGATTTACAATCAATGACCATAGATACAGCAATCAGGAAACTAAATGAGATATTGCATAGGACAGATCTGCTGTAAAAGACCTCTTTAAAGTGTTCAAAATCAAAGATGTCACTTTGAAAGACTATGGTGCTCCTGCCCTAATCCATGATATTTCTAGTCACCTTATATGCATGGGAAACCTGGACAATAAGTAAGAAAGACCGAAGAACTGATGTACTTGAATTATGGTGTTGACAAAGAATATTGAATATAGTATGGACTGTCAGAAAAACAAACTAATCTGTGTTGGAAGAAACACAACCAGAATGCTCCTTAGAAACAAGGGTGGTGGGGGTTCCTCTCAGGTCCTTTTGATGTACTACCAGGGGGTCTAGTTCATGGAGAAGGATATCATACCTGGTAAATTAAAAGGGTGGAACAAAAGAAGAAGGCTCTTAACAAGATGAATTGAGATGGCTCCAACAATGGGCTCGCTCAAACACAGCAATGATTGTGCAGATGATGCAGGACCAGTATTTTGTTCCATTAATCATAGGGTCCCTATGATTCCAAACTGACTCTCCAGCAGCTCACAACAACAGAAACCAAGAATTTCCTATTTTATTTTAGAAACTAAGCAGTCTGGCATTGAGGTACATACTTATTCTGATGATAACTAAATAATTTTATCTTCTGAAGTGGGTTCCCTTCATTTAAAAACACACAAGATGTTTTTGAGTCATCCTTCCCATAAAAATGTGAATGCCCTCGTCTCTTAAATTCTTTTGAGATTTTAAGACATGTTTTAGGGAATTCTTACCATATTTTGAGAATACTTAAATGATCAAGAGTCCTGGTGATTTGTTGTCGTTGCTATTAGGTGTTGTCAGGTGGGTGGTGATTTTTAGAATGGTGGTAATGGTGGTTATGTGCTACCAAGGTGGTTGGTTCCAACTCATAGTGTACAGGGTTTCCAAGACTATAAATCTTTACAGGAGTAGAAAGCGTCATCTTTCTCACGCAGAGCAACTGGTAGAGTCAGACTGTCGACATTGCAGTTAGCAGCGCAGCTCATAATCCACTGTGCTACCAGGGATCCTTGATTTTTAGGGTAGTTCAAATATATTTTCTGACCGACCTTCGAACATGGTTGGGGGGGGGGGGCTTCAAAATTTTTGTGGCAAAATAGAATTAAAAAACAGTAGAATTTTTCCATGAGCTTTTTGAAGCCACCCTTCATAAGTTAGCATTCACAGCAAACATATTAATATTAAAACCTAATTTTTAAATTTTTTAAATTAAGTTTTCTCTTGGGTAATTTCTTCAGATTTTATAGTAAAACACTAAAATGTATAGTCTTTAATAGATGTAGATTATAGCCAACATCACTGAAATAGGCATGCAAATTAAATTTAGCTGTTTCTTATAATTTCTTGTTGGTCATCCTACCTTAAATAGCTAATAAAAACAGCATGCAAGTACAAATCTGTTTTTAAATGATGCAGTTTTGTATGAACAGCTTTTTTTTTTAGTCTCTCAAAATGAAAGCTACCAAATAAACAAACACACTGAAATGTATTGCTTTATTTGACTTCACTTGAATACGTACGTCACACAAAAACACACACCTACTTAAAGTTGCTTTTGGAATATAAGGTATTTATGTTTTTATTATAGCTATTGTTGTTTAGTGCCAAGTCAATACCGACTCACAGCAACCCTATGTAGGGTTTTTGAGGAGCGACTGGTGAGTTTGAACTGCCGGCCTTGTGGTTCAGCCCAACCTTGTGGTCCAGTGCATATCTTACTGCGCCACACCAGGACTCCCTTATTAGAGCGATATCCTCAATGTCAGTCAATAGCCTTTTTTGCTTTCTTTTATTTTAACTGGGTTTAGGGATTAATTTAAAATTTTGATATTTCCTTTTCCGTGTTTTGAAGAGGGAAAAGTCTTAAGAAAAGAGCATTTATTATGATTTATTATGATGTACAGGTTAAGCTGTACAAACATTCTGTACATGTTTTTAAATGATGCATGCATGCAAAAGCGTATGGTGTCTTATGAAAATCACAACTCAAGGGAAATGGGATTGGAAAACAAGCTAGAATATTATTTCAGACACTTATTTTCTTTTAGAAATACTTATTATAGCAGAAGCCTACTATTCCACTAATTTTGTGTTTGATTTCTTCTCCACATTATAGTAAAATAATCATCAGATACAGAAGGGTTTGAATAGTCATAAAGGTAGAACGTCTCTGAAAAATTTTAAGCAATTGATAACATTTTTCCTACTGGGTGATGTTTTTCACTTATTTTAGTGTTGTTGTTAAGTGCCGGGGAAGTCAGGTCTGATTCATAGAGAACCCTATATAGGGTTTCCATGGGGTACCTGGTAAGTTTGAACCACAGACCTTCTGGTTCAAATGTACCTTGTGGTCCAGTGATTTCTCCTACAGTGCCATACTAGGAAGTATATTTAGGACTCTATTCTCTGGCATCTACCATATATAAGGGATTTTTAAATGTATTGAACTACTCGATAAAACTGTTTGGCCTTATTTATGGAGTCCTGGTGTGGCGCTGTGGGCTAATGTGTTGGACTGCACAGTCTGTTTGAATAGTAAGGTCAGTGGTTCAAACTTATCAGCTGCTCCTTGGAAACCCTATAGAGGATTGCTATGAGTCAGAACCAACTCAACGGCTCTTAACAACAACAAATGTAGAATGCACCTTCCACAATGTGCTGAACTGAGTGCTCTAGTTGACATAAAGATGTGTGGACACTTGGAACCTGACCAAAAGGCGCTTTCCCTCTAATAATAGAGGCAAGGCTTGGCTGTATGCACCTACTGAAGTCCTGATGCAGCTCTGTAGGATAAGCACTGGACAACTACGAGGTCAGCTTAAACAGCAAGATTGGCGATTCAAACTCACCAGCTCTCCTCAGAAACCCTCTACAGGGTCACTATGAGTCAGAACAAACTCAATGGCACTTAACAACAGCAGCAATATATTGTTATTGTTGTTGTTGTTGTTGTTGTTAAGTGCCTTCAAGTCGGTTCTGACACGTAGTGACCCTGCATAGCATTACCAAGGAGCGACTGGTGGGTTTGAACCACTGACCTTGCCGTCTAGTGCATGATCCCACACCGCCATACCAGGACTCTGTAGCAATATATAACTATCAGAAAAGGTAATATATCCAAAGTATCATTTGAAGAGAGGGCTGTAAGAACCGCTGGAAATGGAAAACAGTACTGAAGTCCTTGTGTGGTGCTGTAAGGTAAACACTAGACTGCTAACCCCAAGGCAGGTGATTCAAACCCACTGGCTGCTCTGCAGAAACCCTTTGCAGGTTCACTATGAGTCACAACCAACTGGAGGGCACTCAACAACAACAACAAAATGCTTTTAGGGAAAAAACTGAAAATTGCAGAAATTATGAGCAGTCTAATTTGTCTGTAGCATAAAACATACTAAAAAAAAAAAAAAAAGATTATGGGAAAAGATAAAAAGAAAGACCAAAGACACTAACTATTGTGTTTTTAAATTATGATCTAACAGTGAAAAGGAAATGGGAAGGGTTTAGTCTCCACCTGACAAACATTAAGTATAGTGTATCCTATCTGAAGACCGATAGTTCTATCCTTGATGATTATCACAAGAAATTCATACTGAGACCTAGCGTGGGACGTGATCAACGATGAAGAATGCAAAGGTATTTGGGGTGGCAGGGAAATGGAAGAAATGTAGTTATCTACCACTAAGAGTATGGGTATATAAATTATGGTGGTGTGCTCAAAGAATGTTATGTAGCTATTAAAATGAACAGATTTTCTACAAAATTAATATAAATTAATCTTAAAAGCAATGTTTATTAAAAAGTTGCACAATGAGCTACATAACATTTAAGTAAGTTGAAAGGTACTTAAGTTGAAAGGTACTTAATACTTACAAATAAAGGACATAGTAATTAAATGCATAAAATGTTTGCTAAGAGGGGAGAAGAATGGGAGTGAGGTATGGTATTAAAAATTTCAAAGGATGTGGTTTTGTGTGAACCAGTGATTATATATGTATTATTGAAAACTGTGATTAACTCACTCTTTGAGGTTAACCGAGATTAACTGAATCAATACGAATTAAAAACAATATATATATATATAAAGATATATACTTGTGTATATAACCCTCAGTGATCCTTAAAACTATAATGTTAGCACGAGTTTTAAATTTTTACTTTGGGAAGACAGGTTCCTATCATTAGGGAAGGAACAAACTAGGAGTCTTGTCATTCACTTTGGACATCATTTTTTTCTTTGTTACTCTTATTCTGCGAATAGTCTACAGCACGACAGTCAAAAGGAAGGTGACTGTTGTTCTCTCACTAACCTATGACAAATATTTTTTTAGAAGTCCTAATAAATAAAGTTTATAAAGTTCTTCTGCTCCTTCCTCAGGGAAGCCAGAGATAGATACAAAACTGAAGGTTTAATCAGTCTCATCTCATCCTTGGTAAGCGTGTAATAGCTATGGAGTGAAAGAATGTTGCAGTCACTTGATAAAATTATTTGGGGAAAATGAATTAGGAAGGTTTTTGTTTTGTTTTTAACAAGAGAACATAATTCTCCTTTCTCCTAAATTATATCATTTCAATACAATGTCATCATTTGGCTTGAAGTATTAAATTCTAAATGATAGAAAAAATCCACATGAAAATAATTTTAATATAAAAAGTAGTTAAAATGTCATATTTCATCCGTGATGTAATTGGACTTTCATTGATGCAGATGATCTAAAATTGATCCTCCAAACCCAAGTTTTTCATTCTACATAATATACTTAAGAACAATGGAACAATTTTGTGTATTTCTTCCACATTTTGCCATCAAACCCCAAAATTCAAATTATCTAAAGTCATCAGTTAAGTAAAGTGGCTTCAACGAAATCACCCTTGGAGTGCCTTGCTCTGGGACTTCCAGTCCACATCTGATCATTTGTACTGGAAATGGAACTGGATACCCACCCAGAAAAGACACACCTGGGATGATCCTAGCAACTAGTCTTGGAGGTATGATTTAACCTATTCTGTTAGACTAGCCAATGAAAGTCCAGAACACCGAGGCTCCATGAGCTTATTGGCTGGCAGAGGGAGCATGATATGCCCGCCTGAGACAGAATAGTTCCACATTGGGAAGGTCCCAGACCTCACCCATTCATCTTTTCCTTATGATGATCTTTGTCTATATCATTTTGTTGTTGTTGTTGTCAAGTGCCATCGAGTCAGAACCGACTCATAGCGACCCCATGCACAGCAGAACGAAACAATGTCCGATCCTGGGCCAACCTCACTACCGCTGCCACACTTGAGTCCATCAATGATGCCACCTGGCTGATCCATCTCGTTGGGGGTCTTCCTCTTTTTCTCTGACCCTCCACCTTACCCAGCATGACATCCTTCTCCAACGATTGTGTCCTCCGGACAATATGTCCTAAGTAGGAGAGATGAAGCTTAGCCATCCTGGCCTCCAAGGAGCACCCTGGCTGCACTTCTTCCAAAACACTATATCATTTTACTATAATACACTATATCATTTACTATATCAAAACACTATATCATTTACTATTTTTATTATAGTAAAAATTATTATTGTACTATATCATTTTACTATAATAAAAATAGTAGACATGCATATAATGTCTTCAGTAAGCTCTGTGAGTCATCCCAGTGATTTAATAAACCAAAAGGACAACGTCCTCTTCAACTGTTATTGTTGTTGTTAGGTGCCATCTAGTTGGTACCAACTCATAGTGACCCTATGCACAAAAGAATGAAACAGTGCCCGGTCCTGGTCCGACCTCACAATCGTTGCCACACTTGAGCCCATTGATGCTGCCACTTTGCCAATCCATCTCACTGGGGGTCTTCCTCTTTTTCTCTGACCCTCCACCTTCTCAAACACGATATTCTTCTCAAGTGACTGGTCCCTCCTGACAATATGTCCAAAGTATGAGAGACAAAGTTTGGCCATCTTGACCTCCAAGGAGCGCTCTGGCTGCACTTCTTCTCCCGGTGGCTAGGGACAGAGAGAAAGAATGCCATGTGGAGGTTAGTGTCAGAAATTATGGAAAAGTGGGAAGATAGAGGCTGGATTATTGTGTACATTTTGGGGATTGGATTCAAGCTGATTCTTACCATTAAAGCTATCCCAGTGCTTAATATATGTCAGTATATGTACTAGGTTTGTAGGATTCAGTGATAAATATCGTATAAGCCCTGCCTGACAGGATCTCATTCTAGTAACACAAATACACGTTTCATTATACTGCAGTGTACACAATGCTAAGGGAATAGAGGTAGAGGCCTACAGATTTTTTTAAAGAAAGAAGTGACATTTACCCGAGCTTTTGTGGGATTCATAGAAATTTACTCAGCAGAAAAGGCGCGTACTGAGCAATCTCAAGGGATAGAGGATAGTTTGTTATGGATGAATTTTTTAAAAATATTTTTAAGAAACAATGATTAAATGCTCCACCAGCAACAAAAAGGTTGGCAGTTTGAACCCCACTGGCTGCTCCAGAGGAGAAAGCCCTGGTGATCTGTCTCAAGATTATTGTTGTTGCCAGGGGCCATTGATTCGGTACCGACTCTTAGCGACCTTATCCACAACAGAACAAAACACTGCCCGATCTTGGGCCAACCTCACAACCGTTGTTATGTTTTAGCCCATTGATGCTGTCACTATGCCAGTCCATCTTGTTGGTAGTCTTCTTGATTTTCACCAACCCTCCACTTTACCAAACATAATATCCTTCTCCAGCAACTGCTCCCTCCTGACAATATGGCCTAAGTGGGAGAGATGAAGTCTGGCCATCCTGGCTTGCAAGAAGCACTCTGGCTATACTTCTTCCAAAACAGATCTATTTGTTCTTTTGGCAGTCCATGGTACTTTCAGTACTCTCGTCCAACACCATAACTCAAATGCATCAATTCTTCTACAGTCTTCCTTATTCACTGTCCAGCTTACGCATGCATATGAGGTTATTGAAAATACCATGGCTTGCGTCAAGTGCACCTTAGTCTTCAAGCTGACATCTTTGCTCTTCAACACTTTAAAGAGGTCTTGTGCAGCACATTCGCCCAGTGCAGTACGTCATTTGATTTCTTGACTGCTGCTTCCATAAGTGTTGATGGTTGATCCAAGCAAAATGAAGTTTTTGACACCTTCAATCTTTTCTCCATTAATATGGATGTTATTTATTGGTCCAGTGGTGAGGAATTTTGTTTTCTTTGCTTTGAGGTACAACCCATATCATTATAGGCTGTGGTCTTTGATCTTCATCAGTGAGTATTTTAAGTTATCTTTGCTTTCAATAAAAAAGGTTGTTATCATCTGCATGTTGCAGGTTGTTAATGAGCTTTCTTCAAATCCTGATGCCACATTTCTCTTCATATAAATCTGCTTCTCGGATTATTTGTTCAGCACACAGATTAAATAAAGATGGTGAAAGAATACAACCATGTTCTGTTTGAACAACTGCCTCTTGGTCCATGTACAGATTCCTCATGAGCACAATTAAGTGTTCAGGAATACTCATACTTCATCATATTGTCAATAGCTTGTCATGATCCACACAATCGAAAGCCTTTGTGTAGTCAATAAAGCACAGGTAAACATCTTTCTGATATTCTCTACTTTCAGCCAAGATTCATCAGACATCAGCAATGATAGCCCTCGTTCCATGGCCTCTTCTGAATCCAGTTTGAACCTCTAGACGTTCTCTGTCAATGTATGGTTGCAGCTGTTTCTGTATTACCTTTAGTAAAGTTTTACTCGCATGGGATATCAAAGATATTGTCCAATGATTTCTGCATTCCAATGGGTCACCTCTCTTTGGAATGGGCACAAATACAGACCTCTTCCATTCACTTGACTAGGTAGTTGTCTTCGAAATTTCTTGGCATTGATGTGTGAGAGCTTCCAGTGCTGCCTCAATTTGTTGAAAGATTTTAGTTTGTATTCCATCAATTTCCATTGCCTTGTTCTTTGTCAGTGCCTTCAATGAACCATGGACTTCTTCCTTCAGGATCATTGGCTCTTGATCATATGCTACCTCTTTAAATGGTTGAACATCGTCCATTTCCTTTTGGTATAGTAAGTTTGTTTATTTCTGCCATTTTCTTTTGATACTTTCTACATCACTTGGTATTTTGCCAATAGAATCCATCAACACCACAAGTTGAGGTTTATTTATTTATTTATTTATTTATTTATTTTCAGTTCCCTCAGCTTGAGAAATGCTGAGCGTGTTCTTCCCTTTTGGTTTTCTAACTCCAGGTCATTTTATTATAATATTTTACTTTGTCTTCTCGAGCTGACCTTTGAATTTTTCTGTTCAACTCTTGTGCCTCCTTACTTCTTCCATTCGCTTTAGCATCTCTATGCTGGGGAGCAAGTTTCAGAGTCTCTTCCTACATCCATTTTGGTCTTTTCCTTGTTTCTTGTCTTCTCAGTGACCTTTTACTTTCTCCCTGTATATGTTCTTTGTGTCATCCCACAACTCTTCTGGTCTTCGGTCTTTAGGGTCTAATGCATCAAATGTGTTTGTTGTTCAGATGATCTCTAAATTCAGGTGGGATATATTCAAGGTCATACTTTGGCTCTCCTGGACTTATTTTCATATTCTTCAGCTTCGGCCTGAATTTGCATAAGAGCTGTTAATGAATGGGCTGTTCCAGCATTTGCCCCTGGCCTTGTTTTGGCTGATGATGTGGAGCTTTTCTACTTTCTCTTTCCTCAGATGTAGTCAGTTTTATTTCTGTGTCTTGCATCTGTTGACATCCATGTGAATAGTTGTCTTTTATACTGTTTAAAAAAGGTATTTGCAATGAAGAATTCATTGGTTGTGCAAAATTCTGTCGTGCAATCTACAGCATCATTTCTATCACCAAGACTGTATATCCAAACTACTTATCCTTCCTGTTTGCATTCCAATCACCAGTGATGATCAATACATCTTGATTGCATGTTTGGTCAATTTCAGACTGAAGAAGTTGATAAAATTCTTCAATTTTATCATCACTGTCTTTAGTGGTTGATACATAAATTTGAATAAATTTGAATAGTGGTATTAACTGGTCTTCCCTGTAGGCAGATGGATATTATCCTATCACAGACAACAGCATTATGCCTCATATGTTCTTTTTGATGATAAGAATGTGACGCCATTCCCCTTCAATTTGTCATTTCCAGCATAGTAAACCGTGTGATGGTCAGATTCAAAATGGCCATTAACACTCCATTTCAGCTCACTAATGCCTATGATATCAATGTTTATGCAATCCATTTCATTTTTTATAATTTCTAATTTTCTTAGATTGATATGTTGTACATTCCTTGCTCTGATTATTAATGGATTTTTGCAGCTGTTTCTCTTCACTTTGAGTTGTGCCCCATCAGCAAATGAAGGTTCTGAGGGCTTTATTCCATCCGTGTCATCATGGTCAACTCTACTTTAATGAGGTTACTCTTCCCCAGTCATATTTGAGTACCTTCCAACCTGAGGGGCTCATCTGGCACTCTATCTGACAGTATTCTGGTACTCTTCATCATGTTTGAATATTTCCAACAGTCCACTGCTATTCATAAAATTTTCAGTGAGTAAATATTCAGAAGTAGTTCATCTCACCTTCTTCCTAGTTTGTCTTCATCTGAAAACTGATCTGAAAGCCGTCCACTGTGTTTGACCCTACTGGTATTTAAAATACTGGCGGCATAGCTTCCAGAATCACAGCAACATGCGAGCCACTACAATATGACAAACTGACAAACGAGTGGTGACGCTATACAGATTATCGGATAGTTGTCTGTCACAATGAGCCAATATCACTAGGGGTTGCTATGAGTCGACCCTAACTCAAGGGTACCTTACAACAACAACATTCAGAGTATATAACATAGTGACTATTAGCACCTGATCAGTGTATCATTTAAGATGCTCAGTTTTATCATACATACAAGGGACTTTAAAAAATTAGGAGAAAAGAAAATGGATAATAGAATTTTCCACAAACTTTTTGAAGCCCCTTGTATCTTAAAAGAAGTTAGGGCTGAAAATTATTCATAACATCTGAAATGTCAATACTAGTGTATTATATACAAAACAATTTCATTGAGGGGTCTAAGAATTTCAGAAGGCAAAAATTATACTGAACAATCCATTTTCAGCTGATATGAAGGGAGATAAAGAGCTGATTCTTTCTGATTCTGAGGGAATTGAGATAAAGCCTTTTGTTGTTAAGTGCCATCAAGTCGGTTCCAACTCATAGCCACCCTGTATAGGGTTTCTGATGAGTGGCTGGTGAACTTAAATGTCAAACCTTGAGGTCCAGTGCTACACCTACAGCACTACACCAGACTGAAGCTTATAGCAGATCAGATATGGAGAGGAAAACTACCATTTTCTACTAGCCGAAGGGACAAGGAATAAAGGAAAAGACTTTTAGGAAGTCTTTTAAGACTTTAGGAAGGCAGAAGTTTCAAATTCCATGAGTAATTCTTCGTAGAATGGAAAATAATACTTTAAAATTTCGTGACATTCATTTTTAAATTATGATTCTAAATGATGTCATCTTTTCTTTAAAAGACTACTTGAGTGAAACAAGCAAAGCACTTGGTTTGTATTTTTATTAGAGGACTTTTTTTTAAGTCACCAAATATTTATTGATTTTTCTGGCTGTGTATATATTTTATTCCTTCCACTTTGGTTTGTCCCATTTATTCTAGGCAGATCAATTAAGACATGTAAACATGAGAATTTAAAACTGTAAATGTACTTTTTATATGTTCGAGGGTACAAATCATGCTGCCCAATTTATAGCCTAAAGCAAAGAATATTACTCTGTGAGTTTTGCCTAATTTTAGAAATTTTTAAAACAACATAACCTTGATTTTTTGTGTGTGTGGTTATTCTTAGCACTGCATGTTCTATCGACTGTGGGTGATGTAATAGGATTTCTGAGGGAAGGCACCAGATTGAAACACCATTTTCTTTGTGTTCTCATTGATGCTTGCCATTTGGTGAAGAGAACATTCTATTTGTCCAGATTGGTGGACTGATGCAGAAAACAATTTTTCTGGATAATAATTTCTTTTATTAGTTAGAAGACTATGAAGTCTGAAAACTCCTAAGCAAAGGGCAAGGTTCTTTATCGGCTTTGTTCACTGATATACCCAGCCATATAGAACAGTACCTTTTTGTTTAATAAATATTTGTTGATTGAATATACTCTAGCATATCTTCAAGTCAGTAACTACAGCTTTTTCATTCTCCTGATTGACCTTTACTCTGAACAAAGAGCTCTCTGTTTGTTGGAGTATTTCTTCATTAACTAGATTATTGTTTTTCTCTAAAAACATAGAAATAATTTTCTACAGCTCCTTGATAAAAATGGTTTCTGCTTTAGGAAAGGAATACATCTTTAAATCCTAATATACTACATGGACCCCTAGCCCCTAACACACACTTCAAGTATTTATGTTGTTGCTGTTAAGTGCCATCGAGTCTGTTCTGACTCAGAGTGACCCTGTATAGGGTTTCCAAGAGTAACTGGTGAGTTTGAACGTCCGATCTCCTCATTCTAATCGACCTAGCGATCTCATGCTTTCTCTTACAGTGTCACACCAGGACTAAACATTATAGTTAAAGGTAATACTGAAAATAATTAGCATAGTATCACGAGCCTTTATTTTTTAATTTTTTGAGGGACATTGATATCATCTGGCCCAACTCTTTCATTTTAGAGTTGAAAACCACCAAAGCCTTGAAACATTGTTAGCATACAGCCACTCTGCTCATTACTGGTGGTTGCAGAAACTCAAAACCAGGTCCCCAGATTTCGGTCAAATATTCTTCCCACACATATTATAAGTAACTTGGTATTAGGGAAGACTTTTCTTCGTTGAAATTTTGACCCACCATCATGACTTCTTCAAGCAAATATTTTGCAGCACAAGCTATTCACAAAAGATTGTCCCAAATATAAAGTCAAGCACACCTCCATAGCCAAAAACTTTTTTGAAGAAGGATCTGTTCTTTCCCGGTTACTAATGCAGGGTCTGTCTATCTGCCAGTATGTATCATTTGCATTATCCATAGGTAGTCTCTTTATGCATAAAATAATTTAAACTTATTTTAATATCTTAAATTATATGTAAATGCAAATTGGCATCTGAATATGAATTGCAAAATATTCTCACATGCTAGTGTACAGACTCTTTGGGGTTATACTGCTGTACCTATGCAAACTAATGAAGTGTAGGCAGTTAGACATATTTTAAGATCAACCAGTTAATCTTAGTGTTTATGTTATAGTAGCAGCAGTAATATTTTTTTAATTAAAAATAGTTTTACATTGTTGTTGTTGTTAAGTACCCTCGAGTTAGTTCCAACTCATAATGACCCTTTATAGAGTTTTCAAGAAGCAACTGATAAGTTTGAACTTGCGGTTAGCAGTTCAGTGCTTATCCTACAGCACCACACCAGGACTAGTTTTACCATAGCAATCTGTATATTTTACAAAAAAAGAGTAGATTCTTATCTAAATTGTTGATTATCTAGATTGAAGTTTATAAGTATTTTTTGGTTTAATATTTTGTTTTTTTTTCTTTTATCTTTGCTAAAATCCATGGATTTATGCTTCTTGGAGGAAGATGTAAAAAAAACTATACATTTGCTAAAGTGAGACTCTCTAGTTTTCTCCCAGCCATCCCAGTCACTGCTGTCCATGGATGGAACCTCACAGTCTGACAGGTTATTAAGTGCCATCGAGTCTATTCCGATTCATAATGACCACTATAGTGTTTCCAAGCAGCAACTGGTGAGTTTGAACTGCTGACCTTGCGGTTCAAATGGACCTTGAGGTCAAGTGCTTATCCTGTGAAGCCACACCAGGACTCGAGTCTGGCAGTGGTATACATTAATTCACAGTGCCATAGATTAGAACAAATTATTCTCTTTTCAAATATTCCATTATATTAACACTTAATATTTTTACTGTCATTTGAACTTGCAAATATCAACTGCTGTCTCTTAAATAAGGCACTTCTCAGTATGTATCTTTCATTATTTTGTTATTCAGTATTATTCTAGCATTGTTTCTAACTTTTCCTCATTGTCCCTTTGAAAGTGAATTTACTATAAACAGAAATGGTTAGTAACCTATTTTTATTTCTCTGTTTCAAAAGCTAAATTGATAGTATCCATTGGATAAGTAGGACTCCTAGTATGGCACTATAGGATCAGCACTGGACTGTGAACCACAAGGTCAGCAGTTCAAACCCACCAACTGCTCCCTGGAAACCCTATATGAGGTCGCTATGAGTCGAAACCGACTCAACGGCATTTGATAACAACAACAACATTGTTTAAGTAAATGTATCATAAAACATTATTTTGGGAGAGCAATGCAACCATTTCAAAACCAAGGACATACTAGTTAATACTATTTTGAAATGAGTTCATAGTTTTGACTAAATAGTTTCACAGATGAAATTCGGTGATTTTAAAAGGAAAGGAAATACGAATGTGAATATTGAAATGAGCTTCTAGTTAATGATTCAAATGGACCATGTGGTCCAGTGCATCATCCTGCAGTGACACCAGGGCTCCACAGTGTCCACAGTCAGCTTAACTAATCCAACTGAGTTTTTCACAAATGATTTATTTTTTAAAAAGACAATATGAATAAAATACATGAAAACTAAATATTTGAAAATGAATTTTGTTGAAATTGATATTAGAGGTGATAATGTTTCTGTCCATATGAAATGAACTCTTGGGAGCATACTAACATAATAAGAACACAGTGAATGAAAAGCCAAATAGTTTAATTCTAAAGTTCCTCTTGTTGTTTTGTGAGACCCTAAAGTAGGTAATATAGAAAAGGTCTATATGACATACATTTGTTAGGATTTCATTTTTCTAATGCTATTTTTTAAACAGCCCTGGAAAGCATGTATAACCTTAATTTCTAAAGAGTGTAAAAATTATAAATATAGAATTTAATTGTGTAAAAGCTCTACAGATTTGGATTGATCAGACCTTTATTCATTTGTTATATGTTATGTCTTAATTTATACTAATCCATTCCTAGTATTTTACCTAGTAATATATTCCAGCATTTAGAGTTAGCTGTTTGCTTAAATGTAAGGAATTATCTTAAATTTCAGTAAATTATTTATTCAGTTATAATTAAACAAAACTATTTTGTGGTGATTTTTCTGTTGAATCTAGAGGAAAGTAGTAAAAAATAGAATCTTGAATAATTTTGATTTTTGAAGTTAGTTACTATTTGAATTATAGTAAACCATTTTAATAATTGAATAAACTAAATTTGGTACTGAAATTATCATAATCAAAAATACTCTCCTCCAACCCAATGTTTAAGGAGCTCTGGTAGCGTATTGGTTACGAATCGGGTTGTGAACTGTAAGGTCAGCAGTTCGAAACTACCAGCTGTTCCGCGGGAGAAAGATGAGGCTTTCTGGTCCTATAAAGATTTACAGCCTCGGAAACCCTGTATAGGTTCGCTATGAATCGGAACCGACTCCATGGCACCTAACAACAACCCAACGTTTGCGGGAGAAAGATGACACCTTCTGCTCTTGCAAAGATTTAAAAAGCCTCAGAAACCATGTACAGGGTCAATTTGAGTCGGAACTGACTAGATGCTACTTAACAATGACAATAACCCAACATTTGACAATTGCTAATCCTTTTTGTAGGAGTCCTGGTGTGGTGTTCTGTAGGTTAATGCTCTAGACTGCAAAGTTGGTTTGAACTGCAAGGTTAGTGGTTCAGGCTCACCAGTCACTCCTTGGAAACCCTCTACAGGGTCTCTGTGGGTCAGAACCGACTTGACAGCACTTAACAACCACAACAATCCTTTTAGAATCCTGATGTGGTGCTGTAGGATAAGCATTGAACTGCTAACCACAGGATCTGCAGTTCAAAGCCACAGCTGTTCCTCAGAAGCTCTATACAGGGTTGCTATGTGTTGGAACTGACTGGACGGACGACACTTAGCAACAACAACAAAATCCTTTTAGGGCATTTTTCAAGTAGCTTGTAGACTGAGTTTCAATACATCTTAAGAGTCATTGACTCACCTAACTACATAAATTAAGATGAGTTTTTGCACAAGACCATTTTATCTTCTATTACAAGAATATATTTCTACTACATACTAATAAAACACAAATTTTGTCTTTGAAATCTAAAATAAATTTTGAATTATAGAAAATCCATAATTTAAAATTGCTGAAGTTTTTCTTGCTACATATGACACTTGATAAGTAAATGCCTTTACCATTTTAAACAGAGCTACTAGGATAAGCACTGGACTGCTGACCACAAGGCCAGCCATTCAAATCCACTAGCCGGTCCTTGGAAATCTTACTCAGGGACTCTATGGGTCAGAACCATCTCGACATGACTTGATTTAGCAACACAATAGAAAAGGTGAAGAAAGTTGGCAGTTTTGAGATTAGGGAAATTAGACAACTGAATAATTCAATAAAAAGTATACACTCAGAAATTAATTTGTATAATGTAACCAGTAAACCTCCTCTTGAAGTCTTCACTGAGAATGAATTATCTAAATTTCATGTCTTTTTTTTATGAACTGAATGTCATAATCTTAATGATAATGCATAATTGGAAAATTTTTGTTATAGCTATCTTAGTCATCTCTAAGGTTTTTACATTTTCTTTGAAACATATTTCATATATTTTCTAAAATATAGGATAAGATTATAATCATTCTTAAAAAAATCATTTTTTTCTACCAAAAGCAGCTTCAGAGAGAAGTAGATTAATTTGTTTTATAACATTCTAGAAACTTTTTAAAATAGTGAATGTATTTTCAAATCTGTATTTTACATTGTGCTTTCTGTTTTGTTTTGTTTTTATTTATTTGTTTACTTCAATAGCCTTTTATGTCACCTCGGTACCCTGGAGGTCCAAGGCCCCCTTTGAGGATACCTAACCAGGTAAGCTTACGTGCAATTTCAGCTTTCATAGGAATCACTACAGAGCTTGGCAATGTCACAGAGCTTGTCCTATAAAATGAGTAAATATTTTATGCAGTGCTTCTTCTAGTTACATATAATTGATTTTGGGAGTCAACAAACTGCATATTCCCATGAGCTGGCTGGCTTTTTTTTTGGTAAATAAAGTTGTAATGGAATCCAGCCACATTCATTTTATTGTCTGTGACTACTCTTGCACTACAATGGCAAAGCAGAGTGCTGAGAACATAGACCACATGCTGCCTGCAAGCCTACAACATTTTACTGTCTGGATCTTCATGGTGTTTAAATAGCTCATCCATGGCCTTATGTATTACATACGTGTGAGGTTCCTGAATATCTGGAATAGGGAACTGTAAGTTGTTTTTTTTTTTAAAGTTTGTTGATAACTGATCAGTATTATTATTGCTATTGCTAAGTGCCTTTGAGTCCCTCTGACACATAGGTAACCTGTATAGGGTTTCTGAAGAGCAACTGGTAGGTTTGAATTGCTGACCTTACAGTTACCAGTTCATTGCTGCTTTTAACCTAATTTTTTTTTATGTGATTTTGATAAATGCCAATCATTCTTGCTTAAAGAATGGCAATGTATTTTATCATAGCTAAAACATTCATGTCAAATAGTTTAAATAATGGCCTACCTGGCATATAATTAGCTGCTTCTGGAAGTGTTGTATCTATTAATGAATAAATTGTTAACCTACCAATAAATCATCCACTCTTTTATTTTTTAATCTGTCAGAGTTCTGAGATTTCATAAAGATCTGATCTTAAATCATCTTTATCAATGTTTTTATGTTGTGAAGAAGAATCAAACAGAACTTTTACTTGCAAGGAGTTTACAGTTTAATTTGGGAATACAGGGAAAATGATGATGTAATTCCATAAATTAAATGCTTAATTGTATGGACTGTTTATGTCCAGACGTTTGCCACCTTCTGTAATTCTGCCATTTGCATACTTCAGGTTTATCCCAAGTCCAGTGTAAGCCTTGTCATCACAGCAATTTCTCTTTATCACTCTTAGTCTCTTTCAATTTTCTGTTTCTTTCTGGACAAAAATATAGCATAGTTGTACTTTGATGCTTGATGGCGATAGAATTCACCTTCTCCTACACTAACTCTTACTGGAATTATGCACAGTTCTTGAATTTACTCAATTTGCTGATATTCTCTGCTTTTGTGTATAGCAGGGAATGCCAGTACACAGATTTACCCCCATGGGAAAAGTTACAGGGGGAACTAGTGCTGTTTCATCTCATGGTTTCAGTGCTTGGCAGTCTTCACATAACAGCTGAAGCACTTTTCACGAGATTGAATCTGCATTCAGAACATGAGGCCAGGGGAGAAAGGCATGAAATAGCAAAGGGAAATGAACAGATGTCAAGTGTTCCAACATAGGGGAATTCTGTTTTCTCTGTGGGTGAATCTCTTTACCATGAAACCTGTAAGAGCTGAAACTCGTCGAGACTACCTTGTTTTCCTAGACCTCTCAAGTTTTCTACCTTTGAAAGGTGAAAATAAATAAATGACCACTGACCATTAGTGGAAAATATTTGAATTTTCCTTCTCTGACAGATTTCAGTCTTACGCAGATCCTAACTTGAGTATAGGTGCCTGAATCTTTTAAGTTTACATTGAAAGAACAGAAATTTACCACTTTTATTGGCATCTTCATGGTGCTTAAATATCCTGTCCTTAGCTTTGTATATTACATAGCTTTGTAAAGTTCCTGGAAATCTAAAGTAGAGAATTGTGAGATTCTTAAGAAGCGTTTTGACTCTATATATATTCTATCTTACAGATGGAAAATGTGATAGAATTGTTGGAATTATGACATGGTTGGAATACCTCCTATGTGTGCGGTTCTATGCTCTAGGTTCCATATATAGAGATAAATATATTTAAGACCCACTTTCAGGTTGGCATTAGAGGTGTAAAATTGTTCAAGGAGATTGTTTGAGTTTTGGTAAAAACAAGTATTATAATGTCTTTAATTTTTTTTTTTTTTAAGAAACAAATAGTTAAACTCAGAAAGATAAGCTAATACGGGTCACCTTTCTGCAAGAATGTTAGCCTTTACCTAAACATATTTTAAAACAAGAATATCATTCTGTGAATATCTTTTTTGTTATTGATTTCTGCTTACATAGTTACACTTCATTAATTCAGCCTCCTTCATTTAACTAAATATATCCTAAATTTACAGTATTTTTTTTCAAATCCGAGGAGCAAATTAATCGTGTTAATGTTGTAAACAGTATTGTGTGAAGAATGTTAAACCTATTTAGGAGCATGTTCTTTTCAAACAATAAAAGCATAGCTTTTGTTTCATTGATATATTCAAATTAGAATTGACAGACCACTTTTGGTGATTAATTGGAATAATGTATATGAAAACAAATTATTTTGCAACTTATTTCACATTTAAATTGATCGTAAATTAATAAAATTTGGTTTTATTTATAGAGTATGTCTTTGTTATCTAGAGCTGCCACAAATGAATGACTTTAACAAACAGGAACTTATATTCTCAAAGTTTCGGAAGCTAGAACTCTGGATTCAGAGTGCCAGGTCAACAGAAAGGCTTTCTCTCTGTCCACTCTAGAGAAAGGTCTCCTTTCAGCATTTTTGGGCCCAGTGTTCGTTTGAGATCTCCGTGTGTCTTGAGCCTTTCTCAGGCTCAACTATTGCTAGTCACCTCAGATCACATCTGGAGGAATGTTTACATCATTGCCTAAACACCAAACCACTGCAAGTCATGACCCAGGCAAGTTGACACATTTCAGAAAGACATAATTCACGCCATGGCAGAGGCCATCTAAGAAAGTAAAGAGTGAAATGTTTGCCTCGTAAATGGTGTTGATTGGTTATTTTAAGTCTTTGGAAAGGTACTTTTGGTTGCACTCTTGTATCTTCTTTTTTTGAAGGGAGTAGGTCCCTCTTCTTTTCTCTCTCCTAAGATAAAAGATGATGCAAGCCAAATCTCAGGGAAATACCCCTTACATTAGATCTGGTCCTCATTTCTCTGGCCAGCCTGTCCTCTGCCCTACATGGAAAAGTGTTACAAAGCTTTTCAGCTCTACCAATAAGTGCTCAGAGGAATCCATTCTACCTGGAAGCCTCAATCTGAAGGCATTCGGCTCTTTCACACCTTGGGTTGGAAACAGCTCTGTTGACAAGTGCCCTGAGGCATTCCACTCCTCTCACATACAGTCATACCCCCTCCATGCACACTCATTTATCAGAAAGACGGTGAGGACCATATCCTTTATTTATGGATAGTGGAATTATGAAATAAATGTTTTCTTAGTGTCACATTAAGCACGTATTCCATTTTTATTTTAAAATATATAATTGATTAATTTAATATACATAGATAAAGCACAGATACTTTTTTTTTTCTTTTTCTGGTAATTCTCATATAGAACTATCCCTGATTAGTATTGAATATTTTGTTCTCACATGATGAAAAGCCTCTTGCACAGTGACACTCAGATCTCTCACTCTGTGGCTCAGCTCCCATGCCATCTTGCTCCCATCTCCTGGTTCCGCTGCTGCCATTTCTCACCATCTATACCATATCCAGTGTTAAAAATCCACTCATTTCCTTCTGAGCCCTCACCAGAACTGCCTTTGACATCTAAATTCCACTAATAGTTTCTTCAAGGCAACTTAGGAACCACCTTAAATCTCTTCCAGCCTCTACTCATTACCCAATTCCAAACCCACTTCCTCATTTTAGGAATCTCTTAGAGCAGCACCCCTTTCCTGGTACCAAAGTTTTTGTTAGTTATCTAGTGCTGCTGTAACAGAAATACAAATGAATGGCTTTAACAAACAGAAATTCATCCTTACAGGGCTAGATGTTCTAATTTATACTGCCAGCTCAAGGGGAATGCTTTCTCAGTCCATTCTGGAGAAAGGGCCTTGTCTCCTTTTAACATCTTGGAGATCATCATGTGTCTTGGCATCAATCTTCACCTGGGTCTAGGAGATTCTCAGCACAGGGATCCAAAATCCAAAGAGCACTCTGCTCCTGAGTCTTCTTTCTTGGTGTCAGTAGGTCTCTCTCGGCTTACCTCTCTCTTTTTATCTCTTGTGAGATAGAAAAAGGGAGCACGGTAGCTCCACAGATAATCACTGGACTACAAACCACAAGGTCGGTAGTTCGAATCAACTAGCCGCTCCACTGGAGAAAGATAAGGCTTTTTGCTCTTGCAAAGATTTTAAAGACTCAGAAACCCTATGCAGGATCACTGTGAGTTAGTTGGAACCAACTTGATGGTATTTAACAACAACAAAGATAAAAAGTGATACAAGCCACAACCCTTCCTCTAACACCCACTTTGGTCTTTTCCTTCTTTCTTGTCTTGTGACCTTTGGCTTTCTTCCTGTAGGATGTTCTGGATGTCATCCCACAACTCTTCTGGCCTTTGGTCTTTAGTGTCTAATGCATCAAATCTCTTCTTCAGATGATCTCTAAATTCAGTTGGGATATGTTCTAGGTCATATTTTTTTCTCTTGTGGACTGGTTTTCATTTTCTTCAGCTTCAGTTTGAATTTGCATCTGAGCAATTGAGGGTCTATTCCGCAGTATGTCCTTGGCTTTATAAAAACATTAAAAAATGCTTTCCTTTCCTTCATGTTAGATAGTCAGAAGGTGGGGAAAAGACACACAGAAGTGGTAGAGAGACTAAATGGCCAGTACAGTTGGGACAATGGTTATATTGAATAAGTAAGTCATTGAGAAAATAAGAAACATATTGGAGATGTTGAAATTCAGGTTTTCACTGTTACAGAAAGTATTTGCAACATAGAAAGAAGTAATGCTAATAAATAACCCCAAGATGTGGATGGTAAATGGAAATGTTGAATTGATGTTAGTCTGAATTTATGATATTTATACGTACACTTGGGTACATAGGTACTCCATAATATAAGAACTGGATTCCAAACCACAAGATTGATGGTTAGAACCACCAGCCATTCCACAATAGAAAGATGAGGCTTTCTGTTCCTGCAAAGGTTTAAAACTCCTTGGAAACCTTCCACAGGGTTGCCATGAGTCAGAATCCGCTGGAAGGCATTTAACAATATACATACATACCATAAACATGTACACAGAAAGAGATAAATATAGACTCAATCATAGACATATATGTGTATGCACCTATATGTGTGTACACAGATACATATGCATAGATTCTCCAGCTCAGTATCTTTTTAAAGCAGTGACACCAAGTCATTATGAATACTCTGAGAACCAGAGCCTGATTTCTAATCACTGTCCTCCACTAAAAGAAATTGGGACCCTTTGGACAGAGGGCTTATTCCTGGGCTAGGTTAGAAAATGTCCAAGATGAACCTGTTATCACGTTTTGCTAAGTAAGAAAATGCTCAAAAATTAGTAGATGTCAAAAGAATATAATAGCACATTTGAAAGGCTCTCACTGGCCAAATCTGTAGTAATTTCAATACCAAAGTAAATAGACTTCTACCAACTGAATAAAATAGAAATCTATGCGTCTATAGTGAAATAGATAACAAAGGAAAGTTATTTCTTCCAACAGTGGAATGCCAACTAATAAGCATAGAAAGAATGATGGACAATGGACTGTCACCGTTGGGTAAATATCAGAATGTTTAGGGGTCATAGTAGAGGATAACGCTGGTGAGTGAAGGATTGTTGAGGAATAGGATATTCTCGGAATAACTTTTGTACTATAGTAATCAATTACAATGGAAACAGTAATCTTATGGAATAGAAACATAGCTAACACCAACGCTATCAGGTGGTAAAAGTTAACACCACCAACCTCGTGTGCTGCTGATATGAAGCACTGAGAAAAGCATAACATCTTTCCTGTGATACTCCTGCCAGGAAGCATGACATAAGGTGGGTCATGAAAACCATCAGAATTTAAAGCCTAGTCTCTTTGAAACTGATAAAAATAAGGAACATAGGGGAAACTACGGAACTGTTGATGTCTAAATGCATGTGTTCCATGGGATCCTGGTCCTGACAAGGAAAAGGGAAAATTGTTGAGACAAATGGTAAAAAAATGTATGAGGTCTACAAACTGGATTGTAGTTTTTTGTCTGTGCTGATTTCCTGACTTGAAGTTTGTATTGTGGTTATGTAGGAAAATTGCTTTGCTTTGGGAACTATACAATGCTTAGGTATGATGAGGCATCATGTTTGCAACTTGCTTTCAAGAGGTTCCAAAAACTTCATGATAGCAGGAATAGTGCGATAGAGAAACAGGGTACAAGGGAAAATGTGATGAAATGTATGGAGAATCTGAGTAAAGGCATATAGAGATTGTTTGTTCTGTTTATGCGTTTTTCCTGTACATATGAATTTTATCTTTTTTCATATTTTTAAAGCATATTTACAAGAACTTAGCACAAACTGGGGCTATATGACACAATATTTTTCAGGGAGTGATGACTAAACTGCTTTCTTTAATATAAGTTGACAGTGGTCACTGAAAGGTTTGTAAACCACTTGAAGATTATTTTGTTTGCTTGCTTAAACTGTTTAAATGATCTGTTTTTAATGATTGGCATTTAGATGCTAGTCAGTTGAATACATGAATTGAAGAAACTGGAAGAAGTTCGGTTTGACTAGAGGTTAGGTAGTGAGTGTGGCAAGAAATCAGGCTAGAATGGTAACCAGGAACAGATCATATAGTAAGAACTGAATATGTATTGAGTATGCTTATAAGCAAAAAGATTTTAATAATGGATTGAGAAATGGATGTTTTCTATTGAATCTCAATATAACAAGTCAACATCCTCATCTAGATATCTAAGTTCTTTAATGTTAAATTTCTTTTGAAGTACTTGAAAAATTTAATTAGTTAAGACAGAATTTATCCTCCTTTAAGTTAAATTAGTGAAAATTTGTAGCAATTCTTACCAATTGTCAGGATGTTTTGTGTATGTGCGTAAATATGTGTTCTATTGGATCATCAGAATGAATCTTTCATAGCTTGATCTACTACCCGCAAACACCCATCCAAAAGCTATATATAGAAATTTGTGAGACAGTGATAACCAGATTGTGCCCCAGCACAAAGCCCCAAGCTTTTCTGATAATCTCTGTCTTTTTTCAACTCTTGTTCTCCTTTTCCATAAGCAAATTTATGAACATATTGGACTATTATTTTTCTAGTAATATTGAAGTATTATTTTTCTAATCATTTCATAGGGAAAAAATGTGACCACAGAAAATATTAACAGACCTCTAACCTTTAGTTCTGTTGTTATTATAATTCCAAGTGAGCAGAATATGTTCTAGAAATAGAGAATTTTAAAAGATTTGTTAAAGGGTTTGAGAAATGGCAGGTTTCTATTATATCTCAATATGACAATTGTCAACATCCTCATTTGGATATCTCTTAAGTTCTTTAGTGTTAAATTTCTTTTGAAATACTTGAAAATTTTAATTAGTTAAGACATACATTTAAGAAGCAAAATCTGTTATTGTAGTATACGTAGTAAAGTAGTTTTTGGAAAAGGCATTATACTTCTTAAAAATAACTAGGCTATTTCTTGCCTAGATTTTTGTTCACAACAAAAATTGGACAAAAGTAGGATCCTTTTAGAATTGAAAACTAGTACTAGGTCTTTAGACCTATAAAATATATAAATGAATGTGAAATATGAGAAATCTTGAAAAATATGCAAATATATTCTATAATTGTATTGCAGGAAGAATATTTTAATTTTAAAGGGGAATTTTTAAAGCATGGATTTGATAAGTATTTACAATATGTCTCATGTGTTACTTTATTAAATGTACTAGGCACTTGGAGGTGTCCCAGGAAGCCAGCCATTACTTCCCAGTGGAATGGACCCAACTCGACAACAAGGTGACTGCTCTGAAGTGAAAGTGACATTGATGTGCTGAAGCTCAGAGGAAATCCATTATTTTTTTAAGGCAAATTTGTATAACTCTCCTGTTATTGCACCTGTTGCATTTTTGCTGGTAATGTGAATAAATGGTTTATATTTCCGGTTAACTCTTAATTATATACCAAAGTTTTTGCTAATTGCTATTAAGTTCACTCAAACTCATAGCAACCCCGTGTTTATGCAGTAGAACTTTTCCATTGGGTTTTCAATGCTGTACAATAGCGAGGACAGTGAAATCTTAAGAAAAATATATAATTTATATAAAAGTCCGTATTTTAACTAATAAATTCATGAAACATTTTACGTAACTGCTTATAAAGGGTATTGAGGCACTTGTCTTATCATTCGTCTTATCAGTGTGCCTACTCTTTTCCATTTGGAGTGGTTGTTGTTGTAGAATGCCTTTGAGTAGGTTCCAACTGTAGCAATCCTATACAGGACAAAATGAAGCAGTAGCCAGTACTATGCCATCCTCACAATTGTTAATTTTGAGCCCAGTGTTGCTGCCACTTTGTCAGTCCATCTCATTGAGGTTCTTCCCCTTTTTCACTGACCCTCTACTTTCCCAAGCATGATGTCCTTCTCCAGGGACTGGTCCCTCCTAACAACATGGCCAAAGAATGAAACATGAAGTCTCGCCATCATTGCTTCTTAGGAGCATTCTGGATGTTCTTCTCCTTCAACACCATAATTCAAACACGTTGATTATTCTATAGTCTTCCTTTGTCATAATCCAACTTTTCCATGCATATGAGGTAAATAAAAATACCAAGACTTGGGTGACGTCCACCTTAGTCCTCAAAGTGAATCTTTGCTTGTAACACTTTAATGTGATCTTGTGCAGCAGATTTGTCTAATGTAGTGTGTGGTTTGGGTTCTGGATTGCTGCCTCCATGAGAGCTGATTGTGGATCCAAGCAAATTGAAGTCTTTGACAGCTTCAATCTTTTCTCCATTTATCAGGACGTTACTTATTGGTCCAGTTTTGAGGATTTTTGTTTTCTTTACATCCATACTGAAGACTGTAGTCTTTGATTTTCATCAGTAAGTACTTCAAGTCCTCTTCAGTCCCAGAAAGCAAGGTTGTATCATCTACATATTACAGGTCGGTATGAATCTGCTATCAAGCCTGATGCCGTGTTCTTCTTCATATCATCCAGCTTCTCAGATTATTTGCTCAGCATACAGATTGAATAAGTATGTGAAAGGTTAGAACCCTGTCCCACACCTCTCCTGATCTTAAACCATTCAATATCCCTGCTTCTGTTTGAATGACTGCCTGTTGCTCTATCTACAGGTTCCTCACGCGCACAATTAAGTGTTCCAGAATACTCATGCTTCACAATGTTATCCATAGTTTGTTATGATCTACACAGCTGAATGTCTTTTCATAATCAATAAAATTCAAGTAAACTATTTTCTGTCTGCTTTTCACCAAGATTCATCTGGTGTCAGCAGTGATATCCCTAATTCTGCATCCTCTTCTGAATCTGGCTTGAATTTCTGGCAGCTTCCTGTTGATGCTACAACTGTTTTTAAATTATCGTTAGCAAAATTTCATTTGCATGTGGTATTGATGATATTGTTCAAAAATTTCCACATTCCTTCGAGTCACCTTCCTGTGGAATGGACACAAATATGAATCTCTTCCACTAGGTTGACTGGGTAACTTTATTCCAAATATCTTGGCATGGATGAGTGAGAACCTTCAGTATTGCATCAGTTTGCTGAAACATTTCAATTTGTATTCCAACATTTCCTGGAACCTTGTTTTTCATCAATGCCTTCAGTGCAGCTTAGACGTCTTCCTTCATTACCACTGATTCTTGATTATATGTTACCTCTTGAATGGTAACCAATTCTTTTTGGTGCAGTGACTCTGTATTCCTTTCATCTTTTGCTGCTGCCTATGTTGTTAGTATTTTATCCTTCAGTATTGTAAGGTGATGCTTGATGTTTTTCTTCAGTTCTTTCAGCTTGAGAAATACTGAGCATGTTCTTCCCTTTTGGTTTTTTAACTGCAGGTCTTCGCACATTTCATTATAATGCTTTACTTTGTCTTCTCAAGCTTCCCTTTGAAATTTTCTGTTCAGCTCTTTTATGTCCTCATTTCTTCCATTTGCTTTAGCTCACCTTTGCTCAAAAGTAGGTTTCAGAACCCCTTCTGACATCCATTTTGTCTTCTCTTTCTTTCCTGTGTTTTTAATAACCTTTTGCTTTCTTCATGTATAAGATTCTCGATTATCATCCCACAATTCTTCTGATATTTTGATCTTCAATCATTAGTGTCTAAAAGATCAAGTCTGTTCTTAAAATTGCCTGTAAATTCAGGTGGGATATATTTAAAGT
The DNA here is from genome assembly GCF_000296735.1 of Chrysochloris asiatica. NCBI lineage: Eukaryota > Metazoa > Chordata > Mammalia > Afrosoricida > Chrysochloridae > Chrysochloris > Chrysochloris asiatica. Next base: position 1,412,883 of record NW_006408663.1, on the reverse strand, counting down.
CATTTTGACTCTTGTGGACTTCTCATTTTCTTCAACTTCAGTCTGAACTTGTATATCAGCAATCGATGGTCTGTTCCAAAGTTAATCTCTGGCCTTACTTTGACTGCTGACATTATGTTTCTCCTCCACAGTTGTAGTCAATATGGTTCCTGTGAATTCTATCTTGTGAGGTCTGTTGGTATCATTGCCTTTTATGGTGTTAAAAAAAGGTATTTGCAATGAATAAGTCATAGGTCTTGCAAAATTCTATCATGCAATCTCAGAATTGTTTCTGTCACCAAGACCATATTTTCCAAATACTATTGTTTCCAACTCTGCAATCCAATCACCAATAATTATCTGACTGAAAAAGTTGATAGAATTCTTCAATTTTGTCACCTCTGGCTTCAGTGGTTGGTATGTAAATTTTAATAATTGTGGTAGGCAGCATATGACTATTATCCTATCACAGACAGCATTATACTTCAAAGTAGATCTTGAGATGTTCTTTTTGATGGTGAATGTGATGTCATTCCTCATCAATTTGTCTTTTTTGGCATAGTGTGCCATATAGTAGTCTAATTGAAAATGGCTTCTATTTCAGCTCAGTAATGCTTAGGATATTGATTTTGTTGTTGTTGTTAAGTGCCATCGAGTGGGTTCCAACCCATAGTGATCCTGTGTAGGGTTTCCAAGGAGTGACTGGTGAGCTTGACCCGCCAACCTTGCAGTTCAAACCGACTTTGCAATCTGGTGCATTAACCCACAGTGCTATGTCATTTCCAGCATAGTAAGCCATATAATAGTCTAACTCAAAATGGCCAATAGCAGTCCATTTCAGCCCAGTAATGCTTAAGATTATGATCTTAGTCCACCTTAAAGATAAGAAGGAAAAGATCAAGCAACACGAGATCTCATTAGTTCAACAAACTTACATAGCTCCTCTTTCTTTTGGCATTGTATAATGCCAAAAGAAAGAGGAGCAAGTGGTGTGACAAAAGAAGTTCCAACCACAAAACAGAAATCGGGAATGTGAGTAGATAGTGGTTAAAGTGGCCTTGGAAGTGAAGAAGATGGTGTCAATAATTTCATCTCTTTGCAAATAAGATATTCTAATATCAGACAGGGAGGAGGATAGTAGGTTCTAGTTTAGCCCTCATTCTCATGACATTGTTGACATCCTCATACTTCTCTTTTTCCTTAGGACATCCAAATATGGGTGGGCCAATGCAGAGAATGACTCCTCCAAGAGGAATGGTGCCATTAGGACCACAGGTAAATTCATCAGTGCAGAAGCTTAGATTTGCCTTTACCTTCTAAGAAGCAGTGTTGTTTGCTGCATTTTATTGTATGCATTGACATAACATGGTTGTTAGATTTTTGAGAACATAGTAACTGTAACACATCCAAATCAGTGAGATAACCAAAAATATTGTAAAAGATGTCATCACAATATACCTTTGGTTTATTTGTGAAAATATACTGTGTAAAAATACGTTATAAAAAAGACGGTACTTTTGGTTAGTTAATGCTGAGGATGTGGTTATTTTAAGTTGAAACAATATTCACTGAAAATACTACATAAAATAAGCATAAAATATATTTTCATAACTCAGGTAAAGAATGCCATTGATAATTTATTATGTAGAACCATATTTCTTTATAGATGATGAAAACATTTGGGAACCATCTATGAACAAACTTTATTTTTTATATCATTCTTCCTCCCTTACTTCTTTAGCATAAGTCTCAATCCATGTATCTATGCACAGAACACTGTTGTTCCTAGGTTGTGTGTCTATCACTATTTACTTCCAGACTCTTTAGCCCATGTATTAACTGCCTGTGTCTTCACCTGTCTTCGTCATTCTTCTGCCAACCTCCCTATTCTTGTATATTGCCTCCCCCATCACCAGAGCTAACATGTGTCTACCCTCTAGCCAATGAATTACTCTCTCCACTCTCCCACCCCTGGTAACTACCAAAGAATGTTTTTTTAAAATATGAAAACCTTGGATCTCCTTTACAGCATTCTATCATTATACATTAGATGTTAGTTTGCTTCTTCACCACATTTCCCAGAAGTATACACTGAATTTGAGCCAGACTTAGCTAGCTTTGGTGATATTTTGAGTGCACTGTTCCAGAATATCATTTATTTTAGATAAAGCATCCTTACTTTTTTTATTTCCTTGAGAAAACTGCTTTTAAGATACAATTAATTTCATAATGTTGTAATAAAAAGTAATCTAAAATTCAGAGTTTTACATTTCTGTCTTATGGGTCAGACATTAGACTATCTTAAGGCTGATTAATAAAATGAATTAATTTATTTCCTTTTCCCCTTTCAAGTACAGCATTATTATGGTTTGTCTGTTTTTCCTTTTAGAGGATATATTATTGCATTGTTTAGAAATGAAAACATTATTATTATTTATCATACTGCAAATTCATTTTGGATGCTATGCTTGAGGGACTTTTTGGTCTTTTATTGCCTTATGCTGAAATAGTATTTTAGGTGTTTAATAGCTTATTTCATTGTGTATTTATAATTTATCCATCAATACTTATATTTATTTATAGTATTTATATTATATTATAGTTATTTAAAGATCACATAGTGGTCTCATTCTTTTAAATCTTGAACATTTTAATGCTTTTAGAATTGGTAGCTTAAAATTTTTACCTTAGACAGAACCATATGAAATAAATTAAATTTGACCATTTTAACTTACAACAGCAATTTCATATAATTCAATCCAGTACATAGCAAATGCCTGTGCCTAATTAAAACAAAAATTTTAAATGAACTAAATGGTTTCCTGGAAATTTTAGATAAGTATTTCTAAAATATTAATGTTTTGTTGTAACCGCCCCCCTTAAGGGGTCAGAATTAATATCCAGTAATCTCAATTAACATCTAGATTTAGTCCTAAGAGTTTCTAACCAACATGTAATAATATATAGTATATTAATTCTTTTGAAACATGCTCATATAACCAACTATTTTTTAATTCAAGCTCAGTTCTTTCCTATTTATTAAATTAAGAGTAAATCCTCTAACTCCATTTAGATATTTAAAGTATTTTTCTCTATTTTGTCATTAAGCCATTAATAACAAACTTTATTAGATCTGTAGTTTATCTCATTGCTTGAATGTACTTTCAGTCAACTAAATTAACCAATTTGGTTGCATAGAACTTTAAGGTATTTTTCTAAAAGATTTTCCTAATAGACAAATTTGAAATACAGATTACAGGCAATGGCTAAAATGGAACATTCGATGGTGATTCTTTTTCAGCTAACTGTTCTTTAGGCTTTTCTCATTCCCAGACCAATATTCTTAATACACTTTGAAAACTAGCGCCTTATTTTGAGAATCCCTTTTTCAGTATCTGAGGACATATAACAATATAGGCATACTTAGATGTCATTTGAAAATACAGAACTAAAAAGCATACTGGTCTGTATGCTTTATATTGTAAACATCTAGCTATATGTTTTGTGCGATAAGTAAAAAAAAAAAGTGTGTAACACTTCTGCTTCAGGTGAGTAATCTACTGGTGAACTTTAATAACTAAATTTATTTTGAAAGCATTAATTGTCTTTTCAAATACAAAAAGAGAGTTTATTTCCTCTCACTTGGATTAGCTATGTAGGTTGAAGGAAATTAAGTATTTTGGGAGGAATTTAACTCAGAAACCAGAATGACCTACAGTAGCTTTTTAAAATCACCAAATATGCAAGTATAAAAGAGTAATGGAAATTATATATACATAACATGTATTGGGGAGCTTAGTGGCGCTGTACAATAAGCACTGAACTGGACCCAAAAGGTTAGCAGTTTGAGCCCACCAGCCACCCCAATGCAGAAAGGTGAAGCTTTCTGTTCCCGAATAGATTTACAGCCTCAGAAACCCTACACGAGGTCACTATGAGTTGGAACAGACTCCACAGCACTAGCAGCCATAACAACATATATTCAAATAAAGCAAGAGTTATATTCATTTAAATGGTACAATAGGAAAAAAAAGTCAGCTAAAATCATTTGAAATGGGGTGCTCTTATGAGATTTATTTCATATCTATTAGTATATAAGGAATCCTGGTGTGGCGCTATGGGTTAATGCACTGGACGGCAATGTCGGTTTGAACCACAAGGTCGGAGGTTCAGGCTCACTAGCCATTCCTTGGAAACCCTATACAGGGTTGCTATGGGTTGAAACCGACTCAACAGCACTTAACAACAACAACAACATTCATATATAAAGAATATTCATTATAAACTTGTGTGTTTTGTGATAAGGTTAGCTGTTTCTTAAAAGATAATGGAAATAAATCTAAAAGATACTTAATCATATATATAGATGCTACCCAAGAACAAAGTCTGCCTGCCATATTGTATTGAATTATAGAAAGTTTTTGGAATGTTGTTTTTAGCTTTATGGACAAACAAAATACACATCTTTTTATTATATCTATTACTTCTATCATTTTCTGAGTTTAAGATTAATGTGGTAAAGGTGGGGACAATGTTTATCTATTGGAACTAATGAATTCCTAGAACAGAGAAATAGATATAGATGGATAGATTCCTGAATATTGCTTATTTAAGCAGAATGTACACTTAGAACATAATAAGCATATAAGTAATAATACATAGATCAGCAAGTGGAAGTTTGCCTCCAAATCCTGGCATATTGTTCCTACCCCTTAATCTATTTTAGATCTAAATAGAGTAGTAGCACATGATTTTAAAACTGACATTAGAAACCTTTCAGTAGAAAAGCAAAATGTTTTTATTAACCAAGAAAAACATCTTTCTTATTTTATATGTATTTTTTTTCTATTTGCTTTCCTAATAAGATGTAATTAACTAGACTGTTCTTAAGTTCAGTTAGTGCCGTATGAGTAACAGAAAAATGCATCCAAGCTTCACAACTAGCTCTAGCTCCTCTAGAAATCTAAAGGATTGGTAATACATACAAGTAGGAGCATACCATCATTTTCAATCATATATTTGGTGTAGAGAAATGATGAGGTGGAAATACATGATGGGTTGTCAGGTGAACAAAGAGTAGATTGATTCTGTATTTTTAAATCTAAGTTGAGAGTTAGAGTTCAGCTCATTACAAGAGAGAGCTTTCTAGGAATTAAACTGTCCAATCATGGAAAAAACTTTGCATAAACTTCCCAAGCAGATTCGGAACAGCCACTTTGCCAGGAACATTGCATTGGGAGAGAGATTAGAGCAGATGGAATTGTTATAGCTACCATCAGCTTTGAAATTCAGCAATTCTAAATTAGTTCTCCCATTCTGCCTTTGCTGTTAGCATTTTGAAAGCCTATTGTCACTCTTTCTTATCTCCCTGATAACTTTTTGCTTAAGTTCAAAAATATTTTGTTCATCTATCAAGATATATAAGGAGCCCTGGTGGCACAGTGGTTAACGTGCCCAGCGGCGCAGCCAAAGGTTAGTGGTTAGAACCTGCTAGCCACCGCACAGGAGAAAGATGTGGCAGTCTGCTTCTGAAAAGAAGACAGCCTTAGAAAACTTTGGGGAGCAGTTCTACTCTGTCCTACAGAATCGCTATGAATTGAAATTGACTTAATGGCAATGGATTTTTCTCGTTAAAAATGTTCTTACTTATTCTTTGTGATAATTCAGTCTAATTAATCAATCCTACTATGTGCCAGAAACCATACCTGAATACTGGGTATGTATACCCATAGGTGAGTAAACAAAGTCCCTTCCTTCAAGGTGTTTATGGTTTAACAGGAGATGCAGACACATAAAGGAAAACTATTATTTACTAGAATAAAGTCTTGCATAGATATATGCCATGAAATTATTAGATAAGCAAGCAAACTATTCTGTTAGGGTTGGAGGCTCAAGAAAAGCGAACAAGATGAGGATTCATTTAAATCAACTAGTGCCTTATTGAGGGTAATAAGCAATAGCTGCTACCATTTTTGAGCATCATGCACCATGCACTTAATGCACCAAGCACTTTGATAGGTGCTTTTTATGAATTCATTTTGTCTTCCAACTGCCTTTTAAAGGAGATGATATTATCACTTTACAGATAAGGAAATTAAGGTTAAGAGAATCATGACCCAAGATCATACAGGAGAAAGAGGGCCAGAGGAAGCAGGAAAATGATAATAAAGATTCAAACCAGGATCTTTACTTAGAGATATAAGGAAAATTGATAGCTTTCATAATAAAACAAACAGATACTGTCAGACCCACAGTGAAGGGAGATTACCGTTGTAAAGCATTTCTATTTTATCATTCAGATTTTGTTCCCAGTGACTAACTTTCTTCTCAGATACCCCTTGCTTATACTGCTACTGCCATCATACTTGATGCAGAGGTTAAAGGAAATTGCTAGCCCTTTAACTGATGGGTTGAGTGAGCAGAGACCATTCTGAGTTCACATAGAACACAAAAATTGGGATGTTTAAGTAAGATTTTCTTAAAGTATAAGTAAACAAACAAAGAAATCAACTTGCCACTAAATAATTGGATTTAGTAACTGGCTTACTCTCTTGAGTTAACAGACCTAGCTCATTGTATATTTTCTTATGGTCTTAACACTTAGACTCAGCAGACAACTTAGATGAGTCAACATGAGTTTAAAAGTGTGTTGAGTGTGTCTGAACTCCTGAAGTGCAGTATGCTGGAGGATGTGGTTCAGAGTAGAGGAAGAGGTGAGGCTTGTAAGAAAGGAGAACAGGAAAGATTGTCTGGAATCGAGCTGTGAATAATTTCAGAAAGTCATACTGCAGAGTTTTGACTTTATTTAATAAGTGACTTTAAAAGGTAGTTTGGCCGTCATGGCGTTTTAGATGGTATGAATAGAACTGAGCCTTTAAAAGATAGCTCTGAAGGCATGTGGAGAACACACTGAACCTATTGAAAGGAGAATACTAAGAGACAAATGAAGAACCAAGGTAAATGACAGTTTACTGATAGAAAAGCGAGTGTTTTAGAGCTAGTTGACTGGTAGAATCAATAGACTTTCGTGACTGACTAGATATGAGAATTGAAGGAAAAAAGGAGGAGACATCAAGATCTCCTAGAGGTTCTTTGTCTGAATTGTTATGTGGAAGGTGATGTCATCCATCAAGTGGCTGAAGAAGGCACTTAAAGAATACTCCTGAGAAGATAATACTGAGTTTACTTCTAGATATGATGCATATGAGGTGGTATCCTAATGGAAATGACCCAACAGAAGTCTACTGAAGCATACAATTCATGCAAACATATTTGAACACAGTTTTAATTTTCACATGTTTTTATGAATTTATATACTAGTACATTTCTGTGTGGTATTTTGTGGACAGAAGTTTGTATTCAACATTTGGGGGTTCCTATTTTGTTTTTATGTGATTTTCAATGATCTGACAGTTTCAAACATGTTAACTGAATCTTCCCTTTAAAAACAAGTTTAAGATTTAAGAATGTTTTCTGTGAAAAAATTTACTATTGTCCAGACATTAGGGTATCAATAAATATATTGACTGTTATTATTGCAGCTATATCTTAATCATTTAACATGTTCCAATGGTCGTATATATTCACAGTTTTTAAATACACAAACCAAAGTAATAGTTAAGATAGTAGCAAAAGTACAAGAATGGAACCTTCAGAGAATGAATTGCACAGGCCTTATCCAATCAGAAGTTATGTAGGGAAATGATTAACCTGCTCTCCTTTCTTTCCCCCCTCCTCTTTGGTTTTGTTTTTTTGTTTTGTGGTAGTCTGACCCTTGGTTATCATTACAGAACTATGGAGGTGCAATGAGACCCCCACTGAATGCTTTAGGTGGCCCGGGAATGCCTGCAATGAACATGTAAGCAAAATGCTATATTATCCTGTCCAGTGTAATGTTACATTTTCAGTTTACTAAAACAACACTAATTTGTGAAATGATTAGCGTTCCTAAAGCCCTGTATAGTGTAAAAATGAACTAACCATGAGCTATAGTGTTTGCTTCATTTTCACATGTCCTCTGTGTTTTTCTTCCTTCTCTCGCAACCATCAGATTTTTATTTATCTTTTTCAGGTGCCATCAATGTTAAATTTTAGCCTGTTGCTTGTTTATTTTCTTGTTTTATTTGTTTAGTCATCACAGAAATGAGTCGTCAAAGTAATCACGTAGTCACCCTATAAATGTCAACACCATAACCATGATTTAGCTACAGAAGTAGATAACTGAATGTCTTTAACCTCATTCTAACAAATGTATAGCGATTACTAAGAGTGGAGTGTCTGGTATATAAAAATACTTGTGTCTTCACGTTTGCTGTGTCAGGACTACTGTTATCCCAGGAGGAATTCTATCTGGTGGTATCTTTCATGTTAAAGCTTTCCTTGGTATAGGAAAATTTTTCTTTTAAAAATTTGTGTTGCACTTAAGTAAGGGATACACTAAGTGCGTTCACGGAATATGCCTTTTCAAATCTAACGAAATTAGTTTGTTTCTACCATTTAATGAAATTTGTTAGGAAATTTTTTACTCATTTTTCATTATCCAACTTACTTTCAAAATTCTGTATATCTCAGGTACTTGTTAGTGATATCAATTCACTGTAAGATCAGTTGTATGATGTGGCCTAAAGAAATCATGAAAGTGTTCTTCCTGGGGTTGTGGGCTAGTCTTCTCAAATGTATTTTCTGTCAACCATGTTTGTTGTTAACTGACATATTAAATTAAATAGTAGTAGACATCATTTAATGGCATTATAAATATACACGATGTAAGTTCTTTTGATATACAAAGTGTTTTTTCTTTTTAAGTTTTCAAAATCATTTTCCTGGAAAGCAGTTTTGCCTTAAATAGAAAGTAGGTTAATAGGTGGGTACCATCCAGACTCTTAACAGAATAAGAGAAAAAGTAGTTCAAATTGTCCTATCATGTCTTTTCACTTTTAAGGTAAAAATAGATAGGTAAGAAGTCTGACTCTTCTTACATTCTCCAAAGGCTTACTTACCCTTTTGTAATGGTTACTACAAAAAAGAATGAATGATGCATTGTGCTAATAATGTCAAAGGCAGTAACTCTTGCCTGTAGAATGGGAACGTATTAAATTTACCTACCTGAGAGTCTCACTGTAAAATGCAGCAGATATGAGTATGCATTTTTAATACTATGATCAACTCAGAATTATCATTAAATATTAAGAGTTTCTCATTCTGTAAAAAACTCTGCATTATGATTGGCTATAGATACAACTTTAAATCCAACATGTTTTGGTAATTGTTGTTGTTGTTGTAGTGCCATCGAGTCAGTTCTGACTTATAGTGACCCTGTATAGGGTTTCCAAGGAGTGGCTGGTGGGTTTGAACCACCACCTTGAGGTAGATTGACCTTGCAGTCCAGTGCTTATCTTACAGCGTCACACCTGTAGGGAGGAAAAAACCATTTGATATAAACTATTGTTGTTTTGTGCTGTTGAGTCTATTTTGACTTATAGCAACCTTTTATAGGGTTTCTGAGAGTGGCTGATGAGTTTGAATTGCTCCCCTTGTGGTTAGTAGGCTGCATCTTATTCTACAGTGCCACACCAGGGTTCCTGTAACTATTGTTATTGTTGTTGTGTTGAGTTGGTTCTGACTTATAGCAACCCTATATAGGGTTTCCAAGGAGTGGCTGATGTGTTTGGACTGCCAACCTTCCATTAGCAGTTCAGTGCTTTTCCTACAGCACCACATGAGGACACCATGTGACCACTAGGAAACGCAAGTCAATGCTTAAAATTATCTAGTTCCATTCTCACATATACTTAAGCATATGTGGTGGTGGTCATGTGCTGTAGAGTCGGTTCTGACTCATAGCAACCTTGTACAGGGTTTCTGGGGCTGTGAATTTTTACGGGAGTAGAAAGCCTCATCTTTCTCCCTTGGAACGGCTGGTAGTTTTGAACTGCTGACCTTGAGATTAGCAGCCCAATTCGTAACCTGTGTGCTTGTTGTTGTTGTTGTTATGTGCTGTGGAGTCAGTTCCAACTCATAGCCACCCTGTACAGGGTTTCCGAAGCTGTGAATCTTTACAGGAGTAGAAAGCCTCATCTTTCTCCCTTGGAACAACTGGTAGTTTTGAACTGCTGACCCTGATGTTTGCAGCACGATTTGTAACCACTATGCTACCAGAGCCTCCTTAAGCATATGTACATGGTACATTTAAATTTCTAGACTAAGGAGAATAAAATTTAGTGTCAAAAATTTAATATGTGTTGATATTTGAGTTAGGGACTCTTATTTATATGTACTTGGATTCCTTGAGATTATTTTCATTACGTAATATTTTGCTATTTATATTATCAAATACAAAAAAAAAGCTTAACAAAACTGAATCTTACAGACTCAGATTTCCATGGTTTGTTACTATTACCATTTACTTAGAGCCACACACCGTTTTTGTTTTCTATAAAGTAGTGTTCCTTCAAGAACACTGAAAACGTAAAGTCTACATCAGGGAAGGCTCTATGCAATGGAAGATAGAACCAGAGAGAATTCTTCTTATATTGATATTAGCCCCTGCAAAGCAAAAGTGAGTTTCAAGAGACAAAAAAACAAAAACAAAAAACACATTATCTGCATCATACACAATAAACTTTATTGAAGTTCACTTCATAATTTAATCCTCTTTAAAACACAGTAAGTCTTACTTTGTGCAAGGTAAGTATTTCTGATTGTAGTGTTTTGTGACTTTTTTTCATGTCATATTTACATGGTGGACACCTTAAAAAGTAAAGGAAAATGCATTCATTAGAATTGTGTTACTTACACTGTGTTTGCCCTCTCAGTCTACTGTATGTGTGGGGGGGTCAGGGTGAATCTGATGAACAATCCTATCGTAATCATTTATCTTTCTCTTGTCACTTTTTATCATTTACCAGGAGAGTTTCAATGATAATAAAAATATCCAACCCTGGTCATTAAACAAAGTAATTGAAGACTTTATTTTTCACTGGAAACTATCACTATAGCATTAAGTATTTGCAACAAAATTTTGATAATTTTGCTTCTAAAAATATTGGCTTCCTCCATAGCAAATGGTTATTTTGATAACAATCTTTACATTTCCATGTTGTTAACACAGGATAAATTGCACAAAGTGTCACTTAAAATTAAAAGTATGTTTTTATTATTTGTATAATTAAAAGGTTAACATAAATAAATTAATTTCACTATAATATGAAGTGTTAATGTTCATTGAACTCATTTAAAGTAGAATTTATAAAATAGTGTCACAATGTAAATGTTTTCAAATGCGTAATAGATTATTTTTAAAGGAAACGAATATTGATACGCATCTATATTAACTACATTAAGAATTTAGAATACAACATTAAAGTATTTCTAATTTAACTTTAGTACCTTGCTGTTTTATAGAAATTAAGATTACAAAAAGATTACAAAGGGTCTTCTTGCTGTATATCATTTCCTCTAGAAAGATAATGTTTGACAGTTATTATCTTGAAATACAATGCTTGTGAATTACAGAGATTCAGAGAATTAATTAACCCACCCCCTTTGGTAGTCACTTTTACTTTGGTTTTATCATATGTATATACCCTACCAAAATATGCAGATTTCTTTAAATATCATTTTTCTCTTTGTGTTTAAATAAGGAAGGCTAACCTGGTTTAAATTCAAACTGTACTTATGTAGAAATTTTCATTTAAAATTTATTTCTTTCATACTTTCTTGGTAATACTGACAGATTTCAAAGCAAGTGTGAATTACTGATCTTAAATAGTTGTTCTAATAGAACTTCTCACTCTTAAAATTCCCACTTCATTCAGTGAAATTGAAAATGTGTTTCAAAGACAGTGACAGTGTTAGGTGAAATGTATCTATCAACATGAATAATTGATATTTATCCTACTATATTAAAATATAATCTAATATAAAATAATAGTTTATCAAATAATCAAATGCATAAGTTATTTTTTGTGTTATTTTAATAGGTCTTATTTTACATTATTTTAATAGGTCTTATTCATACAGTCCTGATTTAAGTATAATATTTAAAATTTTGAGGTCATTATTTACATATCTTAAGTTTATGTAAATCTTTGACATAATTTGTAAAGGGTATATTTTTATGTTATCTGAAGATGAATGTTTCCCAATATTCTGTATCTCTCTACTGTGTTTCACTTATCATCAAACACATCATGTGGATAGGTTTTACTGCCCAAATGCTTTACATGATCAGCACATACCCTGTGTTTTAATTTCTGTCCATAGAGGCATTGACTCCTGTATGTAGCATCATCTTTCTCATATATTCCAGTACCTTACTATAAAACAATTGTTTTTGTTGTTAAGTGCTGTCAATTCGATTCCTACCCATAGTGACCTTGTATAGGGTTTTCAAGGAGCAGCTGGTAAGCTTGAACCACTGAACTTGCAGTTCAGATGACTTTGCAGTCTGACGCAGTAGCTCACAGCACCACACCAGGACTCCATGAAACAATTATAAAATGTTAATCTTGGAAAGGCATCAGTTTCCACAGACGACATAAACTCCCCTCACCATCTCCTTATGTGATACTTTGGTCAAGTTGCCTCTGGAAATCTTACCTTTCCCTAGTAATACTCAAGCCAAGTTGGGGAAAATTCCACTTGGGCCTTGCTAAGAGAACCTAAGGACAGAGTAGAGTTCATGTATCTCTGTACAGTTTACACTCTTTCCAAAACCAAATCCACTGCCATGGAGTCAGTTCCAACTCATAGCAACCCTGTAGGATCAAGTAGGACTGCTCAGTAAAGTTTCTAAGACTAAATCTTTATGGGATCAGACAGCCTTATCGTTCTCCTGTGGACAGACTGGTGGGTTTGAACCACCAGCCTTGCAGTTAGCAGCCCAGCACTTAACCCATTGCATCACCAGAGTCTCTTCATACCCCTTTGTTGTTTGCCATCGAGTCAGTTCCGACACATAGCAACCCTGTGTAGGGTTTCTAAGGAATGGCTGGTGAGTTTGAACTGCCTACCTTGCAGTTCAAGCTGACCTTGAGGTCGAGTGCTTATCGTACGGCACAATACCAGGACTCCTCGTACCTCTTACAGAACCCAAAAGAACGAAAAATAGTTCTAAATGTTTATAAGACATGAGTAATGTAGTAATTAAGTTGGATAACTTTTTGTGTAACACTTAAAACTTTAGGTAAGGTCTCTACAATAAGAACTAGGGAAAATGTGTTCTTAATTTAAAATGTTCATTGCAGTAGTTATTATAGAAAAAGGAATTTTGAGTGACCGGTTCAAGCTCACCAGCCGCTCCTCAGAATCCCTATACAAGGTCACTATGGATTAGAGCTGACTTGACGGCCCTTAACAACAACAAATTTCACAGGACCAACTGACAGTAGTTTGCTTGTCATCAGGCAGGATGTGTTCCCAGTGTAGTTTATCATAAAGCTTCAGGACAAGTGACCTTTTTAAATTGGGTCTTCATTTTATTTTCAATCATTGTATGTCTGTGAGTTATAGAATACAAAGCTTTCTCCTCTGCTCTAAAGTTAGGTAAAATATTAACATATATTGCCTCCTGTTTTATCCATGGTTTACTCCGGCCACTATCTTAGCCAAAAATTAGGAAAACAAGAATTATGATTCCTTCATTTCATACTAATTAAATCATCTATGGCACTGGAGGACAGGTCAATATATTGAACTATAAAATAATGCATGATATTCTATGAGTGTCGATGTGATTTTTTTAAAACAGAGAGAACTTTTTTCTCCCTGTTACGTACATTTATCTGCTTGTTACTTGGTAAGAGCAAATGACGATATTATATTTCAAATGATATCATTTGCATCAGATACAGTTGACACATACTGGCGCCACAAAATTATGGTTTGTTTTTCGTAATTAGTTCTTTTTATAATAATTTACTTATATAGCTATAATTACCGCTGTGTGGTGATTATCATTTTTAATGGTTGCTATAGTAACCAAAGTATTATTAAAATAAAAGTGGGTTTACTAGTTTCATTTGGGAAGAAAATTGTTTAATGTAATTTTTTAAATGGATTTCAGAAATTTAAAAGCTATGAAAATATTGAAAGTAATTTTAGTGCTGAGCTAAGAATATCATTACTTTATGATTTATCATTGCTTATTGTGAAGCATTCAGAGCACAGGTTAAAAGTTATTTTGTCATATTGTTTTGTAGGGGTCCAGGTGGTGGCAGACCTTGGCCAAATCCAACAAATGCCAATTCAGTGAGTATAGATACTTAATTTTTTTTTTGGTAATTTTTAACATTTAACAATAACAACAGTAAAAAATGTTTTTGAAAGTCATGCAATAAGGTGTGTTAAGGGTTTTTTATAATAATGATTCAAAAAAGTTGTAGTGTTCTATAAAAACTGCATTTTTTAAGAAAAACTATATGTTCCTGAAAACAATTTATTTCACTTGAATATCTAATATAGACATACACTCTGTGTAGATTAACCGATTTTTACAAAATGTACAAATTTTGTAGTTTAAGTATACTTCAGTTGGAATACAGTGGCTGATATTTGTTCTAAAAATGGCTTGAACTTCTACAATAACTAAGTGTACAGCTAAGATTACTTTCTCTTGGAGGAAATCAGGTTTTATGGTTGCATTTGTTGTACTAGTTGCATCTAAGTTTTTTTCTCACACTGCTCCAGGAAGTGGGGCGTGTATCATTTATCTTGTGTCTAGGATCTAACTTGCCATCCTCGGACATCCTATTTATGTACAGAGTGTGACTACTTAGATATTTTTCTCTCATTATAATGTCATATAATTATGTGTATAGATTAAAAATTAAGGCATCATCAGTCTTAATATGATCCTGGAGATGTTTTTCTTTCTTGATTTTGAAACCTGGAGTCCCTTAGTATGTCAAAGCAGACTGCTATGTGCGTTTGGGTAGTCTGTGCACTACACAAGAAATACAAGCTGCATTCCATGGGTGAAGCTTATGTGTATCTTCCCAGAAGGAGAATCTTTCACTAGTATGAACAAAGGCGTCACCTTCTTTGGCTGGCAGTGGCTTACTGCTATATATATACAAAAAACTAATCTATTGATTAAGGTTAATTTAAACTTCAGAAAAATCAAAAGTGAGGTGTAAGTGTTATCCTAAATCCATTGCTAATACTATTCTAAGGCAGAAATCTATTTCTTCTCAATTAAGTAGATGGTACTTACCATAATTTTAGAGAAAAATCACATTGTTAATTTATATTACATGCCTCTTTAGTTTAAATATCTATTGAATGAGATTATTTGGGGTGGCAAGGATTATGATGTTCTTTCCATTTGTTTCTTCAGTGTACTATGTGATTTCAACAAATCTTTGTAAGGTACTATTTTCCAGATAATGTGCTTTGATGTGAATAACTTCTCTCAAATTCTTGTAGTTTGTTTTTGATTTTGAAGACTTTTTTGTTGTTGTTGTTTTCCTCCTTGCATTCAAGATTTTAAGAGTATAGGAATTAAAAGGAAAAAAAAACCCACCAAAAAAACTGACTGCTTGAACTGACAGTTTTTCTGTCATGAGAATCTGGAAAGAATTTTAATTATCTTCATATCTGAAGAAGCAACACAATCTATGTTTGTCTTAATTATGTAAGCCTTCCACCTACAAATAGAAAGACCCTTTTGTCTGTGCTCACTGTCAGCTCAGTCAGCCATTCCCCTTCTGCTCATTGCAAGCAGCCAGAGCATACCTAGTGCTTCTTTTTATGCACCCATCCAGAAATAGTGGACTATTTCTCCAAAAGTCCACTTAGGAATATGGGCAGGGTTGATTTTTAAGATGGGGCATTGTACCTTAGAGGGGTATATTGTCCAAGTAAACAGTATTAGAGACACATCAGAAGAGCTCTTGTAGCAATGCATTCTGGTGAGTTTGGCTTTTATAGTTCCTCTATCTTTTCAGGATTTCATACAGCCAAGCACTGTGTGCAGAAGAATATAGGATATTAAGTCTTTTGTTGTTGTTGTTGTTGAGTGCTGTCGAGTTGGTTCCGACCCTTAGGGTTTCTGAGGCTGTAAATCTTAACGAGAGCAGAAAGCCTCATCTTTCTCACGCGGAGCAGCTGGTAGTTTCGAACTGCTGACCTTGTGGTTCGCAGCCCGATTCGTTAGCTCTGTAATATTTCAGAACCTGAAAAACACTAGGAATTAGGCTAGGAGCTAGACTCATCAAACTGTTATTCAACAGCTAATCTGAAATGGGCATCTAAGCAGCAGACATGGAGGCAGGTAATAAAATCAAAAGTAGTCCCCTCTGTTAGTTAGTTAGTATACACCTCAACAGGACACTTCTCACCTCACTCACTGTTTGAATAGAGAAATGAAGTGGTAGGCAGGCCGATCTTTTTCTCTCCAGAAAGAGAAAGGAGACATCATCCTGAATATGCAGAGAAACATTTCTCAAAAAGTGATTGGAGAACAAAAATAAGTAACAGTCTAGGAAAAAATCGGTGCCACTATGAAACAGAAGCAAAAAATATTGAGGAGTGAATCCCACCCCCCGGCCAGCCCCAGAATATCACTGATTATGTTGTTGTGGTAATGCATGTGTAATATGAACTCTATACTCCTTGGACTTACTTTCCATGTTTAATAGTACCAACAGTTTCATTTTGTCTCCAACAAAAAGGCAGCTTTAAATAGTTGTTCATTTTCTTTTGTTATTGCAGTTTTCAAATTGCTACATTCATTTATTTTAAATGTTTATTCTGAAGTAAACTCAGACTTACAGAAAAGTTGCAAGAATAATACAAATACTTCCTATATACTCATTATTCAGATACCTCAAGAGTTAGTATTTACATTTGATGATTTTCTCTTTACATGTATTCCCTGGACCATTTAAGTTATAGACCTGATGACCCTCCCTCCCTAAATAGTTCAGTGTGTTTCCTAAAAGCAGAGACATTATCATAACCCCAGGAAAATTGTCAAAATACAGAAATTAACATTTAAATGATACTAGTTCTTAATCTATAGAATTTATTCAGGTTTTGCCAATTGTTCCAATGTCCTTTATTAAAAACCCAACATCACTTTTTGCATTCAGCTGTCTTATCTCTTTTGTCTCCTTTATTCTGTAGCAGTTCCTTATTTTGCCTTCATCTTTCTTTGCCTTACAGTTTTACTGAATGCAAGCCAGTTATTTTGTAGACTGTCCCATATTTGGGGGCGTTTGATGTTTCCGCATGATTAAATTTGGGTTATGCATTATTATTGTTGCTGTAGGTGCCTTCGAGTCCTCTCCAATTCACAGAGTTCCTATGCACAATAGAAAGAAATACTTTCAGTCCTGCGCCATCCTCACAATCATTGTTACATTTGGGCACGTTTTTGCAGACACTGTGTCCATCTTGTTGTGGTCTTCCTCTTTTTCACTGACTCTACTTTACCATATATGACATTCTTTTCCAGGGACTGGTAACATTTCCCTCCTGATAACATGTCAACCCTCACTTCTAAGGAACATTCTGTTTTTACAAAACAATTTTGTTTGTTCTTCTGGCAGTCTGTGGTACTTTAAATATTCTTTGCCAACACCATGAATCAAATGCATCAATTCTCTGGTCTTCCTTGTTCATTGTCCAGTTTTCTCATATATATATGAGGCAATTGAAAATACCATTCCTGGCTCATGTGCACCTTAGTCCTCAAAGTAACATCTTTGTTCTTTAAACCTATAAAGAGGCATTTGCAGCAGATTTGCCCTGTG
>NW_006408663.1:1392824-1394230 GCF_000296735.1 Chrysochloris asiatica | reverse complement strand
TCTTTCTTTGGAATGAGCACAAATATGTATCTCTTTCGGTTGGTTGGCCAGGCAGATGCCTTCCAAATTTCTTGGCATAGACTGAGTGCTTCCAGTGATGTATGGATTTGGTGAAACATTTCAGTTTCTATTCCATCAGTTCCTGAAGTCTTGTTTTTCTCCAGTGCCTTCAGTGCAGCTTGGACTTCTTTCAGAATCATCTGTTCTTAATTATATGCTACCTCCAGAAATGTTTGTACATTAACCAGTTCTTTTGGGTACAATGACACTGTGTATTTCTTCCATCTTGTTTTGATGTTTCCTGCATTGTTCAATATTTCCCCCGTATAATCCTTTAGTATTGCAAGTCATCGCTTGAATTTTTATTTCAGTTCTTTCAGCTTGAGAAATGCTGAGCATGTTCTTCTCTGTTGTTTTTCTTACTCCTGGTCTTTGCACATTTCATTATAATACTTTGTTTTCTTGAGCTGTCCTTTGGAATTTTCTGTTTTGTTCTTCAACGTCAGCATTTCTTCTAGTCACTTTACCTACTCTGTGTTCAAGAGCAAGTTTCAGAGTCTCTTCTGACATCCACTTCGGTCTTTTCTTTCTGTCCTGTCTTTTTAGTGAACATTTACTTTCTTCATGTATGATGTTCTTGATGTCATCCCACAACTTCTCTGGTCTTGACTCGTTAGTGTTCAGTGTGTCAAGTCTGTTCTTGATATAGTCTCTAAATTCCATTTGGATATACTCAAGATTTTGGTTCTTGTGGACTTTCAATTTTTAGTTTTCTTTAGTCTCAGCCTGAACTTGCATGTGAATAAC
This sequence comes from Chrysochloris asiatica, assembly GCF_000296735.1. Classification (NCBI taxonomy): domain Eukaryota; kingdom Metazoa; phylum Chordata; class Mammalia; order Afrosoricida; family Chrysochloridae; genus Chrysochloris; species Chrysochloris asiatica. Next base: position 1,393,423 of record NW_006408663.1, on the reverse strand, counting down.
TGGTGGTCAAACTTGGATGTGAGTAATTGATGGTCTGTTTCACAGTTGGTCCTGGCCTAATTTTAGCCTATGATATAGAGCTTCTCATTGTCTCTTCCCACAGATGTTATCAGTTTGATTCCCGTGTAGTCCATTGGGTGATGTTTATGTACATGTTGTTGTTGTTCATTGCTGTCAAGTCTATTCCAACTCATATACACCATATAGACAACAGATTGAAGCATGCTCAGTCCTGCACTATCCTCACAAAATGTTGTTATGTTTGAGCCAAGTGTCGCTTCCACTTGTTGGCGACATGACAGTATGTCCAAAATATGAGAGTCTAAATCTCACCATGCTCACTACTAAGGAACATTCTGCCTGTACTTCTTCCAAGACAGATATGAAAATACTTTTAATATTCTTCTCCAACACAAAGGCATCGATTCATTTTCCAACTTTCACATGCATAAGAGGTGATTGAAAATACCATGTCTTAGGTAAGGTGCACCTTAGTCCTCCAAGTGACATCTTTGCTCCTGAACACTTTTAAATAGGTCTTGTGCAGCAGCAGACTTGCCTAATGCAGTACATCGTTTGATTTCTTGACTGCTGCTTCC
>NW_006408663.1:1387193-1391589 GCF_000296735.1 Chrysochloris asiatica | reverse complement strand
GTTTGGTCAGTTAACTAGAAACAATCCATATTTGTACCAGTTTAAAAGAAATTATCCAACAGAATACATAAATTATCAAACAATATCATTAATATAACATGCAAGTAAAGCGTGTTTTTGTTGTCGAGTAGATTCCAACCTATAGCAACCTTGTATGATAGGGTTTCTGAGGAGCGGCTGGTGAGCTTGAACTGCCGACCTTGCAGTTCAAATGACTTTGCAGTCTGGCGTGTTAGCCCACAGCACCACACCAGAACTCCAAGTAAAGCTTTTGAAGGTAATTTAATAATGGTTAATGCAGTACATTGACAGAAATTCCAGTAGAATTCAGAAATGGATGTAGAATCTTTGTTAATATTAATTGGGTTGTGGATAAAAGCAGAGAATACCAGAAAGATGTTTACCTGTGTTTTATTAACTATGCTAAGGCATTATTCCACTTTGTTGATCATAAAAAATTGGGGGGTAACATTGTGAAAGATGAAATTTCCAGACACTTAATTGTACTCTTGGAGTCCTGATATGGCACCGTGGGCTAATGCAGTGAACTGCAAAGTTGGTTTGAACCTTAAGGTCAGTGGTTCAAACTCACCAGCTGTTCCTTGGAAACCTTGTACAGGGTCACTATGGGCCAGAACCGACTCAACGGCACTGAAAACAACAACAACAATAGTAATCTTGCTCAATCTGTACCTAGACCAAGAGGCTACTGAGTGGTTTACATTCAGGAAAGGGGTCTATCAGGGTTATTTCCTTTTACCATACTTGTTGAGTCTGTATGCTGAACAAGAATCCAAGAAGCTGGCCAATGTGAAGAATAACACTGCATCAGGAATGGAAGATGATTCCTTAACAACTTGAGGTATGCAGATGAAATAACCTTGCTTGTTGAAAGGGAAGGGAACTTGAAGCACTTACTGATGGAGATCAGAGACTAAAGCCTTCAGTATGATTACACCTCAGGATAATAATAATCATTTTAAAAAACGCTCACAACTGGGGCAATAAACAACATCATGACATACAGAAAATGTTGTGATTGTCAAGGATTTCATTTTACTTAGGTCCACAATCAACTCTCCTGGAAGTAGCATTCAGGAAATCAAACAAGGTATTATTATGTTGGTCAGATCGGTTGTAAAAGACGTTTTAAAATGTTAAAAACACAGGAGTCATTTGAAGACTAAGGTGTGCCTGACCCAGTCCGTGATATTTTCAGTAGCCTCATATGCATGTGAAAGGGGGATGATGAATAAGGAAGACCAAATAATGTATTTGAATTCTGGTATTGGCAAAGAATATTCAATATACTATGTATGCCAGAAGAACAAACAAATTTGTCTTAGAAGAAGTGAAAACAATGTTTCTTAGAAATAAGGATATGGAGAGTTCACCTCACACATTTTGGACCTATTATCAGTAGGGACTAGTCCCTGGAGAAGAAGGTCATCATGTTTGGTGAAATAGAGTGTCAATAAAAAAGAAGACCCAATGAGTTGACACAGTAGCTCCAACAATGGCCTCAAACCTGGTACTAATGGTGAGGATGGTGCAAGGCCAGTACTGTTTCATTCTGTTGTATGTAGTAGGGTCGCTATGAGTCAGAATCAACTTGATGACACCTAAGAACAGCAACAATTAAATGTATTATGTTATTATTTAAGTTCATAATACTCAACTTCTACTTTAAAAAAAAAAAAAAAAAAAACAACTCTTGCTGTTAGAATTCCTTGTCATCCATATTGCATTCCCATCTTATCATTGATTGGCCCCTTCTCTATTTGCTAAACTAGTCTCGTATTCTACAGGAGGGGAGAGGGTCATTAAACTCAAATTTATTCAAAGTCTGCTGTTCACCTGCAATATGATGGGTCCGTTAGTGACCTTTCTTCCCTCCTGGCTCAGAAGAAGAGCTGTTCTTTCTTTTCAATTTTAACTCTTCATCTCTATCTTTTGTTGTTTCTTTGCATATATTCCTCACTCTTTCAAAACTTTCCTCTAAGGCTAAGTCAGTGAATAGTCTCAAGACAAGCTTAAACCCTTATTTCTCTATTCCCTAGAACTGGAAAGAAGTAACTGAAACAAAACTTCGTTGAACCCTCACTCAGTCTCAAACCGCTATCTTATTTCTCTCACACTTGACTGACGCCACCCGTTCTACTAGAAATTGAATTCATGTGTCTTTTCATTCTTCTGTATGGTACGATAGTGCCAGAAATGTAACATGTGACAGGTGAAGATTTACTGGATTGACTTCAAAGCCCATTTTAATTCCCACGGAAGTCTTACTGTGAAAGTGTCTTATGACGACCCTCCATATCTGACACCTTCATTTTGTTTTTTAAATGTCTGTTAATTTAGTTTATTTTTCATTTTAGTGTTTATTTTTCTCAAATTTGTAATTAAAATATTTTTTAACATCTTAGCTATGTCACAGGAGATTTGGAAGATTTGAGTTTGGTAGGATTCAAGAAAAAGCCTGGTGTAGACATTTCCTAGTCAAGCATCAGCCATTCCCTGTCTCTTAAATGTCTGACTTTCTTGACTTTTTATAGCATACCTTCTCCTGGTTTTCCTCCAGGCACATTATAATTTTCTAATTTTATAATTACAATTTTCTAACTTGATAATGTTCTCTAATTATATTTTGGGGTCTCTTTATTTTAATGTTTTCATATCAACTTCATCTGTCACTAAAGTTTTGTACCCAGCACATAGTAATCCCTTAGTATATGAGAGAGGCTTCAAAAAGTTTGTGGGAAAATTCCATGACCGTTTATTTTCTTCTTTCCACTAACATTTGGAAGCCCTACCATATATATGTTGTGTTGAATGAAAATTTACTTTAAAATAAAGCTGTATCTCTAGTCCTGATAGCTAATGTTGTTGCTAGGTACCGTCAAGTCAGTTTCAACTCATAGAAACCCAGTACTCAACAGAATGAAACACTGCCTGGTCCTTAGCTATCCTCACAATTGTTGTTATGTTTGAGCCCATTGTTGCCGCCATTGTGTCAATTCTGAATGGCTAACCATTCAGCAGCATCCTAGTGTAGTGCTATGGGTTAAGGTACTGGACTGCAAAGTCAGTTCAAGCTCACCAGCTGCTTCTAAGAAACCCTATACAGGGTCGCTATGGGTCAGAACCAACTCAACAGCACTTAACTACAACAGCAACCATTTACGAGTGGTCTGCCTCGCTTTTCTAATCTGTCTTAATCTGGTGCAAGCTCTGCTGAAACCTGTCTACCATGGTGACCCTGCTGGTATTGAATCACAGCAACACACAAGCCACCATGGTATGACAAACTGACAGACAATTGGTGGTGATCATTAATAAGCTTTATAATATCTAAATTGTCTAACTACCTGTTGATCAGCTCTGCCAGAAAATCTAATAACCATCAAAGTCAACATGCCTGAATCCCTCCCCCTTCCTAAATTCCCTAAAAATTATCATCACCATCATCTACTAAGTCATCAAGGTGGAAACATAGGAATTAATTACACTTCTTCCATCCTTTGTCTGCCCTATGCACTTTGTCACAAAATCCTGTTGAGTGAGTTTGTTGGTGAAATGTCTCTCAAATTCTTTTTAAAAAACAACAAACAAACAAAAAAATTTGAAGAAGAAAAAAAACAAAAAACGTTTTATTGTGAATTGGGTGAAGGTTACACACCAGATCAGTTTTCCTCACATTCTCTTTCTGCAACTTCTATCATTGCTGCCTAGTCCACGCCATCATTTCTTGCCTGGACTTCTTACAATAGCCTCCTAGCTTGCGTCATATTCCATGTTACTTCCAGAATTACCTTACTAAAACGTAAATCTGTACATAGTAACACCTTTGACATCCGGTTTCCTATATTATAAATGCATTCAGTATTTTCATAGCCTCCTAGATTGCCACAACTGCCACATGTCCTGCATTTTAGGAGCTATATCCAATAACATAACAATTTCCATAAAAACTATAAAATCCTCATTTCTTTTTCTTTTGAGGCTGATCCTGCTCTTTGTCTTGCTGGAGTGCACCTACTCTCTTTTAGCTAAAGCTACACAGCTAACATATGTCCTCTGTCCCAGTACCTATATAACCTATATAACACCTATGGTGTTAAATTTTGATGGTTTCTGTTTCTCACACTAGACTGTCAGATCATGCTGGTTTCCTTTCAAGAGTGCAGGTTCAGCAAAGGACTGAGGGTTAGAAGCCAAATTCTGATTTTTAATGAAGTCATGGGAAAATATAAAGTAGAAATAATGAGTACACACCAAAATTAAAGAGTTTAATGGGGGCAAAATAGAAATAAAGTGAATAACCATATGAGGTAAAAACCATTGAAGTATGTTTAAATTTTTATCCTATTAAACTGTTTGAAGGACTCATGAAGAG
>NW_006408663.1:1374997-1387093 GCF_000296735.1 Chrysochloris asiatica | reverse complement strand
TTTTTCCTTTCTATTATTAATGAATACAATTTAAATTTATCAAGAATGCAGTGTTGAGCTGAAGGTGAAAGCATATCAAGAACTTGATGACTTCAATTTGTTACCATAGGGCAAAGGGTAAAATCACCTTTGAGGCCAGATTACAAGAGTCAAGTGTTAATATTTGGGAATTTTGTGAGCTTTTTAAACTGGTATTAGCTTGAGTCTGCCATAGTCAGGATATTTACACCATAGAAATAGGCAAACAGTACACAAATCAGTTTTCCCCCGACTTCTGGAGATTACTGAGTCTACCAGCACATCACTATATACTTCAGGACTTTAGGGAAGGATGAGCTAAAATCCTTCCAGATATTAATAAAGACTAGGTTGAAGTTGAAAAGCATGATTGTATTTTGGACTTTGTCAACCTTGTTTTGTGTTTCCCTTCAGGAAATCTCTGCTGTACAACAAAAACGGTGGCTGGGGGTGATCCAAGAGATGGAAATTAACAAAGTAGGTTTTAGGATAGGGCATTTAAGATACTGGAGAGAAATAACATTCCAAAAGTGGCATGGGAAAGGGGCAGAGGCAATTTAACTAGGAGAAAACCAATAGGGAGCTCATAAATTAAGAAAACATGGCGGAATTAGAATGGGAGAAGATTCTGGTCAGAATATAAAGTAATGATTATGCCAGGAGAAAGGAGAATGGTATCTAGCAAGGGAGTTGCTCAGTACAAAACCCCACTGTCATCGAGTCGAATCCTACTCATAGCAACCCTATAAAGGGCTCTGAGACTATAAATCTTTACAGGAGCATACAGCCTAGTCTCATCTTTCTCCCACAATGCAACTGATGGTCTTGAACCACCAATCTTGTGGTTAGCAGTCCAGGAGATGCTAAATGAAGATCTCTGTATAAAGAGTTCAAGGATAAGGACAAAGTCATAAAAGTCATGAAAGAAAGGGAAGTGTGTTGTAAAGTAAAGGAAGGCAAAGAACTATAAATTTCAAAGATCTAAAGCGTGGTCAGGTGTATCTTGAAGTTGCTTCAGAATGAGGATAGGCTATACAGGGAGGCAGAAGAGCATGAACCAAATGCTATAGTCATAGGGAGAAGAAAATACTGGTCCTATGGGCCAGTAGATAAATTGGTGGTTTTAAGAGGCAGATGCACATGTTTCAAATAACGAGAAGCGGAGGATGGTTGTAGTTTGGGATGAAAAGGGGCCTGAGAACAGGGCGGTGTTCATTCACGTGTTCAGTAAAATACGTTTACTGCCACAGAGATGTCAGTACTTACAGTTGAAATAGTCCTGCCACTAGGAACACTGGGCACTCAACAGCCATCAGCAGTGTTGACTTACCCATAGGCAGACAGAGCAGGGCCCTCAAGGACTGTGGGCTGTGCTTGGAGCAAAGCAAAGACACAAAAGAATAAAGAGAAAAACTTTTTAAATAATTTAGTGTTATATATTCCCTAAAAAGAATCTAAGTATCATTTACCATGAGGAAATTGTAATGATGTAGGATTTTTCTTATGCTTACTTTTATGGTTTCATATATTGTTTTTTCATTTATATTCCAAGTGTTAGGGTGGAAGGAAGGTCCAAGCTACAGACATTATGATCTTTTCACTACAGAAAGGTTTTATTCTGGTCCTGGCTGCCTGACTCAACCAAGTAGATAGTAATTAACTGCCTTGTATCAGAATAAGGCAAAATTATCTCTGCTACATGAGCAATTTTCATGTAAGTAAGCTTGTGTGAAAAAAGAGAATATGTGGATTCAATTTTTATGTTAGTATTTGTACGCAGCGACTTAATTTTAAATAATTCAAAGGGGCTTCAAACAGGTTGTCTGAAAATGGAATTAAAAGATAATGGATTGTTCCATGAATGTTTTGAAACCCCATCATGTTTTCCAGCTTTTGATTTCTTAAGTTATTAGAGCAATGTGGTATTTCTACCTATTATTCTCTAGAAAAGAGCTTGATAAAATCTAGAACTGAAAAGAAAACGAATTTTCTATCCTGTCTGATTCCCATAAATTGAGTCTTTGGGGACTCATATTGACTACCTCGTTGTCATTCATTGTGTTAGTTTCTGTTAGCTAGTTGGAAAGGAACTGGGCAGGGCAGGGGGAGGAGATGAGGGCGTACGTCAAGTATGGACCTATGCTACATGAACATTGTTGTTGTTGTTGTTGTTAAGTGCCTTCGAGTCGGAGCCGACCCATAGCGACCCTGTACAGGGTTTCCGAGGGTGTAAATCTTTACGGGAGTAGAAAGCCTCATCTTTCTCCCGCGGAGCGGCTGGTAGTTTCGAACCACTGACCTTAAGGTTCGCAGCCCGATTCGTAACCACTACGCTATCATGCTACATGAACATAGTCGTCTGAAACCTGTTCTTTAAAAAACAGTGCTTCAAATAGGCACACAGGGCTAGAGGTTTTGTGTCTAAAGGCTACTCATTAAGAAATTTCTAGTTTCTTGTTTTTAGCTGCAGTAAATTTGAGGGAGCTTCAAAAAGTTCATGGAAAAAATTCCATTATCTTTTAATTCCACCTTTCCCTGAACTTTCTGAAGCCACCTCGTGTATATCTAATTACAGAATAAGCGTCATTAGTATTAAGCAGTGAGTGCAACAGCTGTGAAACCAATATAGTTTGGAGTTGTAATTCTAAGTTCTTCTTGACTAATAAATTTGTCTGCATTTTTTGTAAATCTATGGTAATATTGCAATTTTCCAGTTGTCTAGCACTTAAGCAGATATGTAAACACCCTTGTTCTTTACCATCCTTAAGATGTATTTTAAAACTTGATAAGTCAGGAAATAATGTCATTTTAGGTGAGTCTCCACACTGCCACATGAATCACTATATATATTCTTTTTGTCCTGTTCATGTTCTAGATACCATACTCCTCAGCATCTCCTGGGAATTATGTAGTAAGTACATTTGGTTTGTTTGCTCGTAAGAACTGGTATTACTTTTTATTTGGGTAATGAAATAGTCGTCCAGATGTTAAGAAGAGCCCCTGTGTATTGGCCAAGAAGTGAACATCTGATTTGTATTGAGTTGTTTTGTCTGCCAACCTCAGTACGTATGTTGATGTTCATTAGTGAAACAGTTACCACTCGGGCCAGAATTGCCCTAAGTACTGTGCTTTTACTTCAGCATATGTTTCTAAAACCAGTGCAGTATGCTCTGTCCAGAAGACAGCCACCCCGAGTTACACAATGATATGCTTGAATTTGCAGTTCTCTAGGAAACTAGTCTCTATCACCCTCCCCTATACCGCTTTCCCCACACAACGTCTAAAAAGACATCATCAGACTTTATCTCAATCACAAAGTGAATCAAACAGCAAAATAATAACTAGTAATTTGGGGAAATCTTTTAGTGTTTCATTCATTTCTAGAAAATCAAAACCCTTATTTTCTTTTCGTTATTTATTAGCACATTAAAAATTTCGAAAAATGTGTAGATACCTCCTGTCAAATTAGCAGGCCCTACACTGCCTCTTGGATTTGCAAGTGACCTTTGAACCATCATTGCATTTTAACCTTTGTTACATATCAGGATCACCATAGAGGAAAATTTGGTTTGGGCACTGTCAAATTAGTGTTCAATGTTTCATTAAGCAATGCACACAAAGAACACCTGACTCTACTCTCCATTTCCTCCATAAAACAAAAATGAAAGTTAAAAAAAATTAGCTTATTTTTAAGAAAACATATTTTAACAGACTTTTGAAGTCACTTAAGAGTAAGGCTGATGTATATTTTTGTGGAATTATAGACACTTACTTAAAGGAAAGGTAACTTGTTTATTAAATAGCAGGAATGTGTACTATTTGAAATAATTGGTAGTCTGTGTCAGAATGAAGCCAAATCATAGCGTTCTAACAGTTTATTTGATCAGTGTTCATAAAGCATTTGAATAATTTAAATTCTAAATCCCATTGCCTGAATTACCCATTTTGGCTGTCAGAAATCATTGGATTAACTTCAGAATTACCTAATTTCCATTTCAGTTGGATTGTGTAGCTGCAATCGTAGTAAACCACAGCATTAATCAACATTGCCTCTCATTTCTAATTAATGCTGTAGTTGAAGGTGCAGTGTTCTAAAGGTGCTGCAACTGATGTCAATAGAGGAGTAAGGAGAATCAATATGTTTTTAAAAATACGAATATCTAAGACACTATTTTGTTTTTGTATAAACTAGTCATACAATAAGAAAGAAAATTACAGTAAGCTAAATCTCAGACACACATAAATTATTTCTGTTTTGTGGATGTGTAAAGACCCTATTAAATGGTTTATACTTAACCTCATTATATCTGATGTGATTAAGTCATGAATAATAAATTAGTATTATAGTCGCATTGTTTTTGGAAACTTGTCAAAACACTCTCAACATATTTAAGGTAAATTATGTTTTGCATAATATTGAAATGATTGTGCATTCAAAGAAAATTAATTATGGAGAAAATATCTTTTGTCTGTTATTTTCAAATTGGTTTATTATAGAGATAAGTCTTAACCTTCTGGCTGTTTTGTTGTTTTTTTTTTACCATTTTGTTGAATAAAATGCCTTATTTATACTGAAATTTTGTGTAATTATTTAGGGTCCTCCAGGAGGTGGAGGACCACCAGGAACACCTATCATGCCTAGCCCTGCAGGTACTGTAATCCCACTAGTCATGTGGGTTTGTGACTATTAGAATAAAATCATAAACTGCAGACATTGTGTTTGGAAGAAAGCTAATGGTATTCATGATCTCATGATGGTTTACTGAGTAGAGGCAGCGAGTAGGAAGGAATCAGCGCTCTCTAAGAAGAACAGTGTCCACCTGCTTTTAGCATATAGAAAATCCCTGTGGTGTGAGTAGCTTGCTTAAGGTAACAGCTGTATTGATTTGTGTGAACTGCCCAATAATTCATACTTTTGACAGATAATGATAATTCCAACTAAAAAATTCCTTGAGACTAAGGAAGAGGGTCAACATGTTCAGATCTTGTAACTTAGGAAAATTATATCTGACCAAAACATGGAAGGCATGGATCCATTAGGTTTAAAATAACAAGTAAAACAGCAAATTAAAGAACAAACAAGTATGAGACCATGTAAAAAGTTTTTGTTTTTGTTTTTTTTTATATAAAAAATGCTTTTCTTGATGGTTGGATGGTAGTGGTAAATTATTCATAGACTAGAGAGGAGACGACAGAGTCTTGATGTGGCACTATGGGATCAAGCATTCAACCACAAGGTCAGTTTGAATCACAAGGTCAGCGGTTCAAACTCAGCTGCTGTTCCTCAGAAACCCTATACAGGATTGCTGTGGGTGGATCAGAACTGACTCAGAGGCACTTAACAACAATAACAACAACAACCTCATCTTTTTAAGAGAGAGATGTGCTAGAGTATTGCTTGTCCTGTATGTCTCTAGGTATATTAGCACTGGACCGCAAGGTCAGTTTGAACTACAAGGTCGGCGGTTCCGGCCCATCAGTGGCTCCTCAGAAACCCTATACAGGGTGGTTATGGGTTGGAACCGATTCGACAGCACTTTAACAACAACAGCAGTCAATCTACTGCCTAGTGAGGAAAACTTTTTTTTAATCTTATAAACTAGAATAGACTTTAATATTTCCTTCATCATGATAAGCAGTGTATTGCAAACCACAAGGCTGGTATTTTGAGCCCACCAGCTCCTCCATGGGAAAAAGATGAGGCTTTCTGTTCCTGCAAAGATTTACAACCTTGGAAACCCCTATACAGGGTTGGTATGAGTGGGACCAACTCAACGACACTCACAAAAGTGGAATCACATTGGTACAGCCTCCCTAGAAAGTACCCAGGCCACATGCATCAAGAACCATGGAAAGATTCATACCCAATTGGTTGACCCAATCATCTCACTATTGGAGACAATGCAGACACAGTCCGAGACGGATAGAAAAGGGAGCATTCTATGATAGTCACTAGTGAAGTGGTGGATACAACCTTCAGACCCAATTCAATTATAGCAGAATGTCTAAATAAATTATTTATGGAACCTGGTGGAGCATAATGTGTAGCAACATTATTTCCAAAGAAATCTAAAAAGTAGAAAAAAATATTTAGGCTAAGCTTGATGACTGGTTACTTCTGGATGATGAAGTGAACTAGACATTTTTATTATATTCTCTTTTGTTGGCTTAGTATTAAAAAATTTGTGTAAAGGACAGGTTATCTTCTCTGATTAGAAAAAAAATTTAATTGTATTTTAGTGTTAAACCCATTGATTCTTAAATGGTTTGTTGAAAGATAAGCTATAGAGGAGTTTGAAAGTTAATATTAATTTTGCTAATAAATGATCAATTTGAAGTGTGAACATTTTAAATTTAGAAAAAGCATGAATTTCATGGTTAATGCAAAATTTTACTTTGCTTCACCAATGGGTCCTTGGAGCCACCAATCCACTGCTGTTAAGTCTAGCTCATAGCAACCTGATAGGAGAGAGTAGAGCTGCCCATAGGGTTTCCAAAGCTATATGTCAACCCTGACTGCCACGTCTTTATGCCATTGAGCAGCTGGTGGGTGCAAACTGCCTTGGAATCTATCCATAAATATTTCATGCTCTGTCCTCAGCATCTTCGCTGGAAATAGAATAGAATTGCTCATCTTGCCCACATTTGTGTTATGTATTATTTTATAATTTATAAGTTAGTACATGATTAACAAAAGTTTCAGTATAAAACTCAAAAAAAGTATAACACTAAGCATTGCAGGTTTTTTGGTCGCATAGCGATAAATCTCTACCGGAGCACAAAGCCTTATCCTTCTCCTGAACATTGCAGGTAGTCTGATCATTTCTCCCTTTCAAACCAAGAATTGGCACCAGTATATCTTCCAAGCCTTTTATTCCGTAGATACTTATCCTTTATCACAGCCAATCCCTAATATGAAGCCAACTGATCCCACTTCCCCTGAAAATCCACTTTTTTTTAATACAACAAAACCAGTTATTACCTAAAAACTTTCTGGTCAAAATACCAACCTTATGTCCTTCAAATGTTTATTTTTGTTTTTAAATCAGGATATATTTTTGGTTGGAATGCTATGGCTTTGTAGGATAAGCTTTGGACTGCTAACTACAAGATCTGCTGTTGGAGCCCACCAGCTGTTCTGTGGGAGCAAGATAAGGCTTTCTGCTCCTGCATTTATTTACAGCCTCGGAAACCCTATATAGGGTCGCTCTGACTCGGAACCAGCTCCATGGCACATAACCACCACCGCCACCTCTAAATATACAAGTCATTTTCCTTTGACCAACAGTAAAGCTAATAAAGTTGAGAGAAAAAAAAAAAAAACATTTAAAGATTTCCTATGATTAAAAAGAAATCCAAGTTTTTCTGAAAGAGAACTTTTTGTAGTAGACGGACGAATCCAAGTTAACAAACATCTGTTGTCTGTCATATGGAAGATGAGTAAGGCATGACCTTTTTCCTTCTCTCAATAATCTTATTGTTATCTAATTGGAAGCAGGAAGGAGAAAGTAAGACAAAATATTAGCTGTGATGCAAAGCAAAACTGAGTGGTGGAGGAGCTTTCACACACTTGGAAGTATGTCGGGGGGGGGCGGGGAGGGAGAAAACATCATGGAAGAGGTAGCATTTAAAATGGCCTTGAGTAGTAAGTAGAATTTCAGAAGGTGGAGATGAAGCAGAACACGCTTGGATAAAGAAAGAACAGAAAATAGAGAGATGCAAAAGCTGTGTGCAAGAAAGACCAAATCGCCTGGGTTCAAAGGAGTATATTGTACATTTGTTGTTTTTATTGTTGTTGTTAAGTGCCTTTGACTTGGTTCCAACTCATAGCAACCCTGTATAGGCTTTCAGTGGAGTGGCTGGTGAGTTTGAACCACTGGCCTTGCAATTCAAACCAACCTTGCATTCAAGTAATTATTCTACAGTTCCACACTAGGACTCCATATTGTACAGTGTTGTTGTTGTTTAGCACGGTGGAATCGGTTCTGACTCATAGTGACCCTGCATAAGGTTTCCATGGAGCAGCTGATGCGTTTGAATTGCTTGTGGTTCAAACAGTTCTTATCCTACATCACCACACTTTTTGTTGTTGTTAAGTGCGGTCAAGTCGGTTCTGACCCATAAGGGCTCTGTATAGGATGTCCTAGAAGGGGCTGGTGAGCTTGAACTGCCAACCTTGCAGTTCAAGCTGATTTTACAGTCCAGTGCATTAACCCACAGTACCACACCAGAACTCCACAGCATCACATAGAACTATGTAAAAAAATTATGACTACAATTGTAGGCTGGGACCTTAATTAAGATAATTCAGACAGACCTTAATTAAGACAATTAAGATAGGGGTCACTTGGTAGTGGGCATTAACAGCTTTTCAACTGTATATAAATTGAAAAGTGAAAAACAATATTTAGATTTATAAATTACCAAATACGAAGGCGCTCTGTTAGCGTTGTGGTTACAAGATGGGCTGCTAACCTCAAGGTCAACAGTTCGAAACTACCAGCCGTTCCGCAAGAGAAAGTTGAGGCTTTCTGCTCCCTTAAAGATTTACAGCCTCAGAAACCCTGTCCAGGGCTGCTGTGAGTTGGATCCAACTCAATGACATTTAACAACAGCAATTTCCAAATAACCCATTAATGACATATTTTACTAACTCTGTAAATTTGTTGTCGTTATGTGCCGTGGAGTCGGTTCTGACTCACAGCGACCCTGTACAGGCTTTCTGAGGCTGTATATCTTTACAGGAGCAGAAAGCTTCATCTTTCTCCCGCAGAACAGCTGGCAATTTCGAACTGCTGACCCTGAGGTTAGCAGCCCGATTCATAAGTGGTGTATACTAAAATAATAATAATAAATTTGTGAGCTCTAATAAGTAATCACACATAAAAGGAAAATAATTTCCTATCCCCCCCACTCTCTAGTTATTGCCATGAGAAAGCAAAGGATTTTTATCTCTGCCTTACTGAGTGAAAACAGGAAGCAGTTTTAAAAGGATGTGCTAATGGAGTCCCGGTGTGGCACTGGCGGATAAACACCAGACTGCTAACCACAAGGTTAGCAGTTCAAAACCACCAGCCACTCCTCGGAGACCCTATGTAGGGTTGCCATGAGTCAGAAATGACTTGACAGCACTTAACAGCAACAACAATTCATTCTAATTATGAAAAGTGCATTATTGTATAGAGTGCTCTTATGTCTTTATACTATTTCCTCAATGTATAATATTCAGCCTTTCACAATATGAATTAACTGTTCCTCATGTTTGTAGGCGTATGTTCTATACTTACTGTTATGTGCTGCTGCGTGCTGTCATGTCGGTTCCCACTCATACCACCTAGTATAGGGTTTTCGAGGTTGCAAATCTTTTCAGGAGCAGAAAGCCTCCTCTCTCCCACAGAGCGGCTGGTGGATTCGAAGTGCTGACCTTGACGTTCACAGCCCAATGTGCAACCCACTACACTACCAGGCCTTCTTATTTTGTTATTATCAAGGATTAAATAAGAATTTTTTATTATCAGTTGCGCTGGAGAATGCTGGGTTTTACCTTAAGCCAAGAGAATTTTTCATTCTAATTGCATAGTCTTGTTTCAGTCTCTATTTGAATTAAGCCTAATATGAACTGCGTTCAGGTGTGGCGTTGTAAGATGAGGCCTGGACTGCTAGTTGCACAGCTGGTAGTTCAAGCCCACCAACTACTTTGGAAACACTATATAGGGTCGCTGTGAGTTGGAACCGACTAGATGACACTTAACAACAATAACAACACACCAGCTTTTACTAATATTAGCTAAATTGTTTTCAAAATTGGTGTATAGGAACCCTAAGGGAATAATGAGTAGCCCAAAGCTATGGAATCTGATTTTGTAGAAAACATTTTTGTTTTATCTATATATATCATTGGAGTCCTGGTGTGCTGTGGCGTTGCAGGTTAATGCACTAGACTGCAAGGTCGGTTTGAACTGCAAGGTCAGCGGTTCAAGATCACCAGCTGCTCCTCGGAAACCCTATACAGGGTCGCTATGAGTCGGAACTGACTCAACAGCACTTAACCACAACAAAATACATACCATTGCTTACGTAAGAAACATAAAAAGTATCCAAGTTGTATTTGTTTTTTAATTAAAACCTTTGCTGGAACTTTTTCTAACTTTAAAATTATGTACCTTTTTACCAGAATTATTCAAGTGATTATTCTCTTATCACATACCTAATTTGCACTTCAGTATGGTAATTCTTGAATGGAAATGACTGCCAGGTATTTATAAAGACCACTTTGAGTTCTGCAGTTATCAGTATATGTATATATGTATCCAGCTGTTCTTTCAATGTTACTTTGTGCTGACTTGAGTGTAAATTATAAAGAAAGATGTTAATTAAATAATATTTTGTTTTAGATTCAACCAACTCTGGAGACAATATGTATACTTTAATGAATGCAGTACCTCCTGGACCTAACAGACCTAATGTAAATATGACTTGTATTTTTTAAGTTTTGAAAGACTTTGAAACCCTAAAGTAATTTCATATCCAGATTATTATCTAAACTGTCTATCTTATTTTCCAGGAGCTTATTGGATATCACACAAAAAATCAACTTTATCTCTGTACTCTGGGCTGAAAAAACATAACACTATATATATAGATAGATAGATATAGATATAGATATAGATATATCTATATAGATATATAGATATAGATATAGATATAGCAGATTTTAACATTTAATGAATATAAATGTAAAATTGAGCTTAATCAATTATAAGGTGTTAGCTTCTACTCTTAAGTTGCCAAAGAATATGTAATGATTCATGTTGACTGTATAAAAAGGATATATAATGTATAATGATTTAGGCTAACTCCATTACTAGCATCACTAGATTTTACTTAATGTGATCATCTATGTTCTCATATCCTGATAATATATTATGAAATTGAATAGGATTGTTTTTCCTTAGCTTAGGAAATCATCTGGGGTTTAAATATACAACACTGAGAATTTCAATGTTCTTAATAAAATATATGGTCAGGATTTTTTCACCAAAGTATATAGTGAAATCTTATTTTAATTTACCGATGATAAGCACTAAGGAGCTCTGGTAGCGTAGTGGTTACGAATCGGGCTGTGAACCTTAAGGTCAGCGGTTCGAAACTACCAGCTGCTCCGCGGGAGAAATATCAGGCTTTCTACTCCTGTAAAGATTTACACTCTCGGAAACCCTGTACAGGGTCGCTATGGGTCAAAACCGACTCGACGGCACTTAACAACAACAACAACAACAATGATAAGCACTGGACTGTGGACCACAAGGTCCATGGTTTGAGCCTACCAGCCACTCCACGGAGGAGAAGGATGAGGCTTTCTGCTCACTCACTTAAAGCCTCTGAAACCCTATACCAGGTTGCTATGAGATAGAACCAACTCATTGGCACTTAACAACATGCTCTAAGACCCCATGTCAACAGAAAAATATTTAAAATAGCTTACAGTTAGTACATAAATACATAGGCTAACTTAAAGAAAAATCAGAAGACAAAAAAACCAGCAATGAAGTAATTAGGAGTTTTCTAGCATTGTTGACAACAAAGGGAAACATTGACTCAGTTTTACCATATGATAACTATAGCTACATGAGGCTATTTGGGTACTTGAAATATAGTCAGTCCAAACTGAGATATGTCATAAATATAAAGAAGTCCTAGTGTGGTGCTGTGGGCTAATGCGTCAGACTGCAAAGCCATTTGAACTGCAAGGTTGTCAGTTCAAGCTCACCAGCTGCTCAGAAATCCTATCCATATAGTGGTCGCTAGGGTTGGAACTGACTTGACAGCACTTAATAACAACAACAACAAGTATGGCACTATAGGATAAGCACTGGGCTACTAAGTACGAGGGTGGCACTTCAAACCTACCAGCTGCTTCACAGAAACCCAATATACGGTCACTATGAATAGGAAGAATGAAGAAAAAATTCAAACCTCAACTTTCATTATTGAAAGATTCTCTGGGCAAATTATTGAATGATGCAGAAAGCATCAAAAGAAGATGGAAGGAATACACAGAGTCACTGTACCAAAAGG
>NW_006408663.1:1366993-1373521 GCF_000296735.1 Chrysochloris asiatica | reverse complement strand
GTGAGGTTGGCCCAGGATCGGACATTGTTTCGTTCTGCTGTGCATGGGGTCGCTATGAGTCGGTTCCGACTCGATGGCACCTGACAACAACAACAATAAACTGATAATGATCCGAATATGTTTCATTCATTTAATGCAAAGAGAAGAGATCCAAGAAAAGTAGAAGAAAAACATGTCACTGTTTCAAATGTCATTCATCCAATACCTGCTGTGGGCATCATTTCAGTTTTACATGCTAAACTTATCAAGCATTCTTACACATAGTCTTAGTCCTTCTAAAACACCCTGGAAGGCCAGAATAAATAGCCAAACCAATTGAGATCACAAGCTAATGGACTCACTGGCACAGCGCAGACCTAAACTGTGCTTCTAATAAAAGCTGAGTAACAACAGTTGATTCAAAGTTAATCTCTTGGATTTACCATTTGAAGAATACACATTTCAAGTTGTTTGCTGAAAATGAACTCAGTACTTCTAGATATTTGATTTGGGGCCACAAAATTGTCATTCATTCTTGTGGGGAAATTTATGAGTCTGTGGTTTGTTTGCTTACAGTGATGGAAGACCGTCTTATCTTCACAGTGAGACGATGGTGTGCAGGGTTGGCTCCGGGGGGCAGTCTTCCACCCCCTAAAAGGCTGTAGGAATAGTAGTCACCAGCACAGCATTGCACACACCACACTCAACACTGTACCATAAGGCGTGGAAGAGATGCTTTGGGCACGGGAATTATTTAAAGCAAGTGTTTTCAGTGGGCCGTCTTCACTGTAAATGATGGTAACAATAGATAACTTGTTTTCAAACTGGTCTCTGGATAGTCTCAGAAGTATTCCAGAGACACCAGCTCTCCATCACCAGGTCTACCACAGAGCATCTATTCACATCTGTTTTATGCTAGGCATCTAATTTAAGATTTCATTAGAAAAGAATGGCTTTTAAAAATTTTTAGTGTAACGTCTGTAGAATATCTGATTGTCATTGAATTGGCTCAGTTAAAACTGCCAAGAAGAATTCGTTATACTCAGCTGTCTCTAAGGCGTTAAGTGTATCTAACCTGTAAGATGAAATTATTTATTCATTTGAACAAAGATAGGTTATCTGCTCAGAAAAAAAATGTTACTATTGGCATAATGATATTGAACTGCCCTTATTAATAAGCCAGCACCTTTAGCTGCTTCTTAAGAACTGTCTTTTGTTCATAATAAGCTAGATTTGTCAGTAGCGTAGAAGAAAATGCTTATCTCATTTGCACTGGAATATATGGGCTTTCGAATAGTGGAAGATACTTGAAGAAAGTTTTGGATACAAATGAGGATTTGCCTGAAAACTGACGCACAGATGAAATTCAATGAGAATGATGAATCCGACCAGTTAGAGAATCTACAAGGCTGGGGAAACGTCTAGGGAAAATGTCCTAATTGAAAATTAAAATAAGTGTGGAAATGTTTTAACAATGTTAAAGATAAATCCTGTAACGTTGAGAGAAACGATTGTTTTCAGTGTGGTCACAATCATTTTCTTCATTTTTCACATAGTTTCCAATGGGCCCTGGGTCAGATGGTCCAATGGGTGGATTAGGAGGAATGGAGTCCCATCACATGAATGGCTCTTTAGGTAAGGATATTAAATTTGATATTTAATAGTAAATTCAAAACAAAAGCATAGTTACATGTATATACATGCATACATACAGCATCTCATTTTTAAATGTTCAACTTTTACTTCACACTGATAGTTTAAGCTCTAGGCTATTGGTTAACGTAAGTGAAGACCAGTAAAATCATTCACTGTATATATAGGCAGGTTGAATGCAAAACCCAAAAGAATATATTTGTTTTATGTTTGTATATATTTTAAAGACTCTAGGTGGTGTAATATTTTAAGTGTTCAGTTAATAATGGAAACGTCAGTTGTTAGAACCTACCAATAACTCTATGGAGGAAAGCTATGGCAATCTGCTTCTATAAAGATTACAGCCTCGGGAATCCGATGAAGCGAGTTTTACTCTGTTCTGTAAGACCACTATGAGTCAGAATTTATTTAAAGGCAATGTGTTTGGTTTGCTTTTTAAAATAAATTTAAATAACATTATGATGAACTAATTTTAAAGTTAACAGTGGAGGTAGGGATTGTGATCATGTTTTGTATTTTTTCCATTTTAAAAAATGGCTCCTAATTTACCAGGATTTAAGAGGCTGCCCATGAATAACTTAGGGTTATGCACAGATTGCCTTCCTCTACCTGAGGTTAGCAATTGCCTCTCTCTGATACTTTGAAAAGCTGTCTAGCATCAATAAATAGCTAAATGATTTGCAGTACATTCGTAGACTTTTGTGCTACTAAAGATCCTTAGTTATTTTTTCTAAATTTTGCTTAGTCTTGTCCAATTATAATGACCACTGGCCATGTGTGACTATTATATTTTAAAGTAATTAAAATTAAATAAAATTTTAAATTCAGTTCCTCAGTCACAGTAGCCACATTCCAAGTACATGATAGTCACGTGTAGCCAGTACTGCCATTGTATTAATCGAGAATTATTTCCAACATCAGGGAAAATTCTGTCAGACAATGCTGGTCTAGAACTTCGTTTTTCTCACTTAATATAAAATAATTACTTTCTAATCTTTTTATTTAAAAAATTATTTGCAAAACATAATGTTTGGTCATAGTTTAAAAGTTCTCAGTTACTTTATCCAGTACATTATAATCTACAGAATTTCACATATGCTTGGCATGTGGCTCATTACTTTCTACAGTGAATGTTACTGCACAAATTTATATGTGTATGTGATTCTATATGTAACATGTAACAGGCATACTATACTTAACAATATAGTATGTTAATTTATAGTACTATAAATTAATTATACTAATAAACTCTAACTTTGTTTCTAATGACTGAATACTGTGCTGCTAAAATAAAGTATTTTTATATCAGGTAAACAGTAAAAATAAAATCTTTAAAATAAAGCTAATGGTCACTGATAAGGGGAAGTAAGGAAAAAACATCAATGAAGCTGTGAGCTAAAAGTGCAACCATGTTCAATAGACTCCTATGAACTCAAGTGGAGACCTGGTTGGCCAGCAGTTTGACAAGACCTGGGGACTCCTGGGCCCAGAGTCAGAGACATAGTCACAGAGGACTAGAGTGGAGAGTGAAGCGTCCAGCTGATAAGACGAGAGGACATGTGCACAAGAACACCCACACTTGCAGATAATACCCACTTGACCTGGCTTCGATGATGAATGATCAGAGCTTAACTAGAAGATGAAAGAAGAGGAAAAAAAGAGTAATCTGATACAATTTGATGAACTTGACCTACACCTATGGGTGCAGTAGCTCAAAAGAGGGGACAGATCTTTACAGCAAGGATCATTCGCACCCCCTTAATACACAGAGTAGACAGGGATGGGCAACTTGGATATTGGCTACCCAAAATGGGGGTGGGGGCTACAAAGGCAAAAAGTGACTGGCTTACACGCTTTCAAGAGGGAGCCTAGATCCAGAGGGCACCGAGAAACGTAGAATCTCCACTGACTAGTATCCAATCTGTCTGGGCGGGGCTAATGAAAGGAGATGTGGATAGGTCTCTTATAATACAATAGTGAATAATTGTTTCAGGACTGCCTCTGAGGGATGGAAATGTAAAGGCAGACGTTTTGTAGCAAAAGGAGGGGAGTGGTTGACTTTGCAGTCCAGGAGTGGAGGACCCTGGGACCATCAAGGGAGAAGACCAGAGTGCAGGATCCTACCCAGAGAAGCAGTGACGCCAGAGATGGAGGCAGAGATGATGACATGGAGAGATGGAGTGCTTGGGGACTCTAGACCCAGAGAGGGAGAGGGGCTGTGTGCCGATGACCAGGGGGCAGGCTTGCAGGTGTCCCATTTGGTTGGTTGATGATGCATGGAGGGGATTGTAACCATGGCAATGAAATGATATACGATAGGATGAATGTAAAGCTAATGTTCTCCCATGTAAAGTATCACATCATTCACAATAAAACATTAAAAAAAAAAAAAAAGCTAATATTATAGTGAAGATCTGATCATTTTTCTTTGTGTGATACCATTTCTCACATAGAAAAAGAAATTAAGATTGATTACTCATTTTTTCCAAGACTCAAAAATTATATAGTATATTTTGAAGGCATGCTTGATTATGGATAGATTACCCTAAGTATTTATTGATTGCAGTCAGACTGTTAATCTTATTAAGAATATTTTGCTGTTAGTTATCATAGCAAAATAGATTCAAAATGGTGTCAAGTATTATTGGAAATGTCCATTTGAAAAACAACAACAAAACATTTTATTTTGGTTTGGGTGAGAGTTTACAGATCGAATTCTTTTCCCACTCAACAATTGATATACATTTTGTTTCATGTCATTGGGTGCAATTCCCTAAAAGTAACAGCATTCTACCCACTTCCTCCCTGTGTTCCCACATTTCCATTAGTCCTCTCCTACCCTTTTGTGCCTTCTGAGCTTTGATTTTTTGAGCAAATATTGCCCTCTTAGTCTCAAATGGTTGATTGTTTTCAGAATTCTCTCTGATGTTTTTGTTCACATTATAATCCTATTCATCATTTGGCTGAAAATTGATCCCCTGTGTGTATGTGGTGGCGGGGGGCGTTCAGTTCCAGGTTTGAGGGGTGTATAAGGGCCATAGTCTTGGGTTCCACCAGTCTCGATCAGACCAGCAAGTTGTTTTGCTTGTATGTTTGTTTTATGATTTTGAATTTTGTTCTATATTTATTTTCCTCCCACTCTGTCCAGGGTCTTCTGTTGTGATCTTGATCAGAGCAGTCAGCAGTGTAGGGTTGTAGAGGCTACGGTTCTTCATTTTATATATTAGCAGATTTACAGAAGCATCATTTTTAGAAAATGTATTTAGTAATCTATTGATATATTCTGAGAACCCTGATGGTGCAATCGTTAAGGCCTCAGCTGCTAACTGAAAGGATACGAGTTCAAACCCACCCAGTGACTCAGTGGGACAAAAGCCTGACAATCTGCTCCTGTTAAGATTATGATCTAGAAAGTTCCATGGAGCAGTTCTGCTGTGTCACATGGGGTCACTGTGAGTAGAAATCAGCTCCACAACACCTACCAGCAACAATCAGTGTATTGTATGTGCATTTAAATTTTTGAACTGACTAATATAAATGGTCCTTCTAGTTAATATTTTCCTTTCAGAAATCTAGGATAATAGTAATTTTCTTCATTCTGCCATTATTTTTATTTCTTTAAAAAAAGGTGATTGTAAATAGAAAGAAATACTATTAACTGATAGTACATGGAGGGGATTATAATCATTGTAATGAAACAAAGTATATGATTTGTTGAATGTAAAACTGATGATCTGCCCTGTAAACTTTCACTCAATTCACAATAAAAACTTAAAAAAAAAAAAAAAGGTGATTGTAAACTAGTGGTAGAACCATCCCTTGTATTTACCTTACTGAGTTACCGTTCAATACAAGAGAAGGAGAACACTTTGTAGGATAAGCACCGGACTGTGAACCACATAGCAACCACCACTTGGAAGGAGAAAGGATGAAGTTTTCTGCTCCTACAAATATATGCAGGGTCGCCATGAGTTGGAACCAACTTGGTGGCACTTAACAACAATGAGTTGGAACTTAACAATAATGACAACCGGAGAAAGGATTTTTTTTTTTTTTTTAGCTTTCAAAACTTAGGAGATGGTACACTGTAAAATCAAAGTACTACATTTATTTAAATTAAAGGAGCACTTCATTTATAAATGAAATTGTTACATAATACAGGTTTTCTTTTTATACTTTGTTTCAGGCTCAGGAGATATGGACAGTATTTCCAAGGTGAGTTCTGCATGTTCTTTGTTCTATTTTCTGTAAATGTTTTATTCCACATGAAATTCTCATTATGATTATAAAGTAAACTTATGAAACTTCTTCTCAAATACAAGCTTGAAAATGGAAAATCAGATATAATTAATTGGAAGTTAGAAATACTAACATGTAATCTGTAGAAAAAAATACAGACCGTTCTTTTTAAGAATTTTTTTAACATACAAAGATTGATTTACAGGAGCTACTGCTATATATGATTGGCGTTCTTGTATGGTGCTATAGGGTAAGCACTAGACTGCTAACCACAAGATCAGTGGTTCATATCCACCACCTGCTTCTCAGAAACCCTATACAGGGTCGCTATGTGTTGGAACAAAAACAACTATAATTGATTAACTGTTAATCAAATCATAACCAATTTAATCACATGAATGTTACATATTTGTAAATCACAGTGCTATAGTTTAGATGATTTTTTTAACTTTTTATTGTGAAGATTTATAGACAAAATTATCAGCTTTACATTCAACGAATCATACACTTTGTTTCATCTCAATGATTACAGTTCCTTCCCTGAAACAACAGTTAGCCTACTTCTTCCCTGTGGTTCCCCATTTACATCTTTTTCCCCCCATTTACATCTTATATGTCACAAATGAGCAAAGCAAAATTATTTGATACACACATACA
>NW_006408663.1:1359356-1366893 GCF_000296735.1 Chrysochloris asiatica | reverse complement strand
TTTATTTATTTATTTATTTAAATGTCCAAAGAACACAATCTGCAAGCCAGCCTCCTGCCCACAGGCACACAGCCTTACTCAATCCATGGACCTAGAGCTCACAGCTGCTCTGTTAGATGGTTTTTTTTTTAATTTAAAGCCAGCAGCATTGATGGACTCAAGCGTGGCAACAGTAGTGAAGTTGGCCCAGGATCGGGCAGTGTTTCGTTCTGCTGTGCATAAGGTCGCTATGGGTTGGTACCGATTCGATGGCACCTAACAACAACAACAAAGCATCAAGAGAAGAGGTAAATTTGAAAAAAAAAATTATTATTATTATGTCATGAGGCGTTGCATTTATACATCTCATTAGTCTTCCCAGCCTTCATTCGGCAATGTTGATACCCTCAAGCATAATTCTAATATCCCAAAATGGAGTGAAGTTTTAATTAGAGAAAAATTATATCAAAACAAGTAGGAGAGTGAGCCTTCCCAATAGTATGTGTCTGGTTTTCCTCTTTAAGTAGTTGTAGCACCTAAAAGTAATTCTTTAATTAAATGCTTTTTATTTTTTGAAGAGTAATAACCTGAATACTGTTTGTTATTGTTGTTAATGCCAACGAATTGGTTTTGAGTCATAGCAACCCTGTGTAGGGTGTCCCAGGCTTTAAATCTTCGTTGGAACACAAAGCCTCATCCATCTTTCTCCCTCAAAGCAACTGGTGGACTCGAGCCATGGACCTTGTGGTTTGCAGTCCAGTGCTTATCATATGGAGCCACCATGCTCCCGAATACTGTTTAGATCATGATATATTTAAAATAATTCTATGTGTGTCAAAATATATATTTAGAATGACTGATAAGGACTCAGTAGCGCTTGTTGTTGTTAAGTACTGTCGAGTTGGTTCTGACCAATAGCGATCCTATTTGAGTTTGAACCGTCGACCTTGCAGTTCAAACTGACTGCAAGGAGAACTTATCCTACTGTGCCACACAAGGTCTTTATTTGTCTGTTGTTGAGAAATACAAAATTCAAGGATTGCTTCATTTTCAATTTTATTTCTAATCATATTCATGAATAACTCCCCCCCCAAAAAAAATGCAAACCCACTGTTAGTGAGTCGATTTCAATTTATAGAAACCCTACATAAGGTTTGCAAGACTGTAAATCTCTACGGGAGCAGCTTCATCTTTTTTCCTTGGAGCCATTAGAGGG
This sequence comes from Chrysochloris asiatica, assembly GCF_000296735.1. Classification (NCBI taxonomy): domain Eukaryota; kingdom Metazoa; phylum Chordata; class Mammalia; order Afrosoricida; family Chrysochloridae; genus Chrysochloris; species Chrysochloris asiatica. The sequence goes on along the minus strand of NW_006408663.1, from coordinate 1,365,698 downwards.
TTTGAACTGAGTGCCCACCTTGTAATTAGCGCTTTAATGATTACCCTGCAGTGCCACCAGTGGTTTTATGCCAAGCAAAATAACACTGAATGAGATAACAGAACATTTTAAATTTAGACTTGAAGCTCAACGAAACCAACCGATGTTGAATTGGCATTCTTATACTAGCTCTGTACTGTCTGGCTGCTGCACGGCCTAACAAGTTCTGCTGGTACTGTGGATGCCTGTGTTTAGAACAGGACTATCAGGAAGGACTTTCTGTTGTCTAAGAATAGATATTTATAATGGAAAACCCCCAAAAGCCTGTTTTCAAAATAAGCTTCCCTATATATCACCATTAAAGCTTTCTCTTGGGGAAGTGCCTTTGCAAATCAGAAGACTGTGATTATATCCCTCCAATCAGGTAATTCTAACAATTGATACCAGCTACATTGTACTTTGTGGTCACCAGTAGTAACATTTCTAATGCCACATTTGAAATGTGTGTTCCAGTATCTAGAGCAGATTGTCAATTACACAAATCCACATTGTTTCTAGCCATCTTCATAAAAATGTTTACTAATGAAGCATAACCTTATACATTAGATGTAAACATAATTCTGCATGTGAAAGTACTTTGTAATTTATGAAGCACTTTAGAAATGTACACTGGAGTTATAATGATGAATTAAATATCATCTTCTACTATGCCATTATATCAACTCTATTGCTATTTCTGTAGTCCTTATTTTCGCATTCCTATTCTTGGATACACTTTGCCTACTGCTGATAATATCCCCCTGTCTGATGATATATTAGTTACTCTTTAAGCATTAATTGACCACCCATTGTGTACTTTTATGTGCTGAGTATTGCCTGTGTACTAATGGGAGATTTTACATAAAATATTTTTTAAATACATAATCTCTGTGTGCAAGTGGTTTATACTTTGGCATGAGTTCCTTCAGTCAGTAAACATTAATGTGCCAAGGCACTATGTTGGGCCCTGAGATGCCAAAGATAAACAAGGCAGATCTCTATCCTCAAAAAGCTTAGCATAACTGAGAAAACAAAAAAGATACAATAAGGAATAACATTTACATGATAAACCCAAGCCTTCTGTGCTTCCAGAAACTACTCTCTTCCACCAGAAGGTTTATGACCTCGAGAACTTTCCTTAGTCCCAGTTAGAGACCTTACCAATTCAAAGAGAACCGAATCAGCAGCCATAGACCTCAGAGTACTGGTCTGCATTCAACCTCGATTGTACCCCTGGGGAGAACCATGAGTGGTATTTTATTCTTTTTTTTTTTTTTTTGAGGAGACGCAGAGTCAAAACAACACTCCATAAAGCTTTTTATTTGTTGCCTGTGAGAAATCAATGCAAAATTCACTTCCAAAAAGCTTAGGGTAATGTCATTTTATTCTGATTGTAGACAGAGCCAAGGTTTCTTCACATATTCACCTTTTCAGCAATAGTAAAGATTTGGAATAATTTTTGAGACTGAGTAGAAGAAGAGACAATAAATTACTAAAATTAACAATAAATATGGAAGAATATTTGCAAGATGAAATCAGAGACCAAAATAAACTTTAGCAGAGTCTAAGAGAATTAAATGTGTTAACAAGAGGAAAATTGTGTGTGTACATGTATATATGCAGTATGTACATATATGTGATATGTGCAATATATGCATACACCTTGTTGTTGTTCAGAGCCGTTGAGTTGAGTTGGTTTCAACTCATATGACCCTGTATAGTGTTTCCAAGGAGTGTCTGGCGAGTTTGAACTATCGGCCTTGCAATTCAAACCAACCTTGCAGTCCAGTCCACTGTGCCATACCAGAACTCTGTATGTATATGTATGTGTGTATATATATATATATATATATATATATATATATATATATACACACACATACTAATGTAGCAAAAAGTAGTATTTACTGGTATTCTTTTATATACCCTGCTCCCTGATTATGTGCTTAAAACTGGAGTGCCTTCATGACCAACCTAACCCCTTTCTGTGCATTACATTGTTACCTTCATGATAAAGTCTACTAGAAATACTGCACACAGATATAGCTACTGATGAATGTAACATGTACACATTTTATTTTACTGGTGGCTCTGTGGGCTTAAAGCACTAGACCGCAAGCTCGGTTTTAACCACAAGGTCAGTGGTTCAAACTCACCAGCTGCTCCTTGGAAACCCCTATAAAGGGTTGCTCTGACTCAGAACAGATTTGACGGCACTTATTAACAACAACAAACCTGCTCTGAGCTGGTACCACCTTCATAGCTGTTTCTTAATTGCGAGTGTTAAGTGTGTTTGTTAGCCAAATATTCTCATTAAGTCACTCAATGATCACGGGCAGTGCAATTTCTCTAAGACTCCCCACTGAGGAGCTTTCACTGTTTTCACTATATTTCATAGAGATGACTTCAGGTAAGAACCATTTTGCCCTATCACTTCTGGTATGGTACAGTGAGCCGATAGGGTTAACTTGCAGACATCTGATACTAGCTCAGTTTCATGATGTGGTATGTGTTCTTTTTAGTTGTCCCTTAGGTGTTTTATATCCTAAAAGAGAAGAGAGGGTATTTAATGCTGTCATGCTATGAAGACCTTACGTAGAAAACAGAAATTTTCATCACATTGACAATATTTTATATTTAAAATATTAATACTACAATGTAATTTTAATTCTAAATATCTTATTTCAAAGTCAACCCTTTGAGCCAAGAATTAGATTTGAAGTCAGCTAAAGGCGCTGTAGAATTACTACCGGACTGTAAATTCGTTTTGAACTTCAAGGTCAGCGTTCAAACTCACCAGCTGCTCCTTGGAAACCCTGTACAGGGTCGCTATGGGTCGGAACTGACTTGAAAACACTTAACAAACAACAACAGGCTTTCAAAAGTATAAGTCAGGCAGTGGCTCCTGATGGTACTGCAGCAGAGATTGAGACCATCTGCGAGTAAGATGGTCTCCCTCAGGGCACCTCCAGGACTCCTGGGGATGTTGAAAGGACTGAGCTCATACATTTGTTTAAATTAGTGAAAGAAGGCAACTTCCAGATGCATCCTTCCATTTTCTCATATATATATTAGATTATTCTTTATTCTGCTATTAGTAATTTCTCCGTTGTGTATGAAATGACAAAAATCCGCCATCACCAAAAGGACTATTATTAGTTTTTAGGCAAATCTTGCAATATCAAATTTAGTTTCCTTTTTGAGCTATCTCAGCAATGTCATTCCTGCTTTCAAAGCACTGTTGATGGTTTCGTTGTCGGTGTTGTTAAGTGCAGCCAGACAATTCCAAGGAGCAGCTGGGGAGTTTGGACCACAGCCTTGCAATTCAAACTGCCCTTGAGATCCAGAGCTTATCCTACTGTCCCACACCACTGCAGTTTTATGCTTTACTATAGAATAATGTGCATGGTTGAACCTTACTTACATTTTTTAGGAATTCATGTTATCCATGTTCATTTCATAATATACCATTTGTTTCCTATGTACTTGGGTGACTGTCATTTTCAGAGAAGAAAATAATCTAAAATACAACAACAACCCAGAATCCTCTTTATATTATCAACCGTGGTTCCTCAGCCCTCAAGGTTCAGTTGTGTATAGAGCTCCTATGGACTTCAGAGGATCCTATTTCTCAGATCTTCCATGTGGGGTGCACAGCATGACATGAAACAAGCTGTATCACCACTGGCTCATCGGCCTGTCTCAGCTCTACCATTTAACCTTATTATGGGAAAGCACAGGTTCTTTTGAGAATAACTCATTCTTAAAATTTTAATGCTGTGACATAACTTGTTTTTAGTTAAGTCAGAATCCTCTGAGCAATTTTCTTAAAACATCTAAACATTTATTCAAAAACAGAATATTGGTTTCCCCTGCTATCCAACCGTAAAATGTACCTGTGAAACCTTTCCTAAGCCAAAATGGCATAAAGCAAAGAACAATTATATGGGAATTGTTCTGAGCATTCCCAGACTCAAAGTATAACCTACTGAATCACACCAAATAACACATAAAACCTAAAAATAACATTAACATTTGAGGAGGCTTCCAAAAGTGTATGGATCTTTTTCACAGACTTTTGGAGCCCCCTAGTAGAATTCACAGACGTAGTTCAAGGCTGTGGCATCTTGGTGCTGAGATCCTGAGTGTAGTTCTGGGGAAGGAACGTGAGGATACCTCATGCCCTGCTCTGAGTGTGCACTGCCTCTTTAAAGGGTCACTGAGAACAAACACTGAAAGCTATTTATTTTAATTTTTTTTCCCTTCTTTTCGTAACAAGCAAAATCCTTTTTCTGTTTAGTGAAAACAGCTACTAATGTAGAATTTTTGTAAAAGGGAAATGACAAAGCAAACTTTTGAAAAGCAAGAATGCCTGTATAAAGTGGCAATGGCTTAGGGGCAAAAAAACGTAAAGCGTTCTTCCATTTGAGATGATAGAAATTTTTTCTATACCCATTGCCATGTGACTCATCATTTTCCTAGAGGACGGAATAGAACTGCCCCATAGGGTTCCAACTCTGTGACTCTTTACTGAAGCAGACTGCACATCTTTCTCCTGCAGAGTGGCTGGGAGTTCAAGCTGCTGACCTGTCAGTTAGCCACCCAAATGCTTCATCACCCAAGCTCCTTGAAGTTTTCTTCTAAATCTATAAATTGGGCTTCCCTCAGTCACAGCTGTAATATGTATAAACATACTTTTTATGCCAATGATATTGTTATTTTCTATTGATGTGGCATTACCAGATGTCTTCAGATGACAAAAAAATGTACAGTACCAGCAAGACTTGTCATTGTTAGGTACCGCTAAGTTGGCTCCAACTCATAGGACCCTCTAGGTTTTCCGAGGTTGTAAGTCTTTACCAGAGCAAAAAGTATCATCTTTCTCCCCTGGAGCAGTTGGTGGCTTTGAACTGTTGACCTTGTGGTTAGCAGTCCAGTGTTTATCCTACAGCATCACCTGCGCCCCTCAGTAGGACTGTTGTGGTTAAGTGTCATCAAGTCTGTTCCAACTCATGGAGATCCTGTACAGGGTTTCCAAGGAGCTGTTGGTGGGTTTGAACTGTTGACCTTGTGGTTAGCTGTCCAGTGCTTATCACAGCACCACAGCAGGACTCCAATAATAAAACTTAGCAAATTTAAATAGAACATGAAGCAATATACTGTTATCTTAGCACTAGATGAGAAGAATATTATTAGCCATTTTCTCTTAAAAAAAATTTTAAAGTACATCTACTCTTAATGATAGAAAAAGGTTCTAAAGCAGTTTACTTTTGAGCCTTCTTTTCCTCTAAAAGTACTTGTATTCTCAAGTCCTAAGTTGTCTTTCTTGTTCTTAACTGCAGTAGTTAGCTCTCTTCCTATTATCTTTATGATTCACATTTTTAAAAAGGGGATATAGTATCATTCTGTAAAATGCTTGTAGAATTAAAGGGGAATGTTTATTTAAACAGTGACCTTTTGAAGTCTGATTAGTAAAATTACCAAGGGAAGTGATTGTCCCAGCATGCTTATCAGCAGGCAGGCACTCTTCATCATGCCCCTGCTGGGAATGTGGTTTAAATTCTCCAGAGTTTTAGGAACTCTATAAGTTGAGGATGGGAAATTGAATAAATATTGATTCTAGACTAAGGAAAAAATGTGGTAGGTTATTTTGTTTTTGTTTTGTTTTTTTCATTTGGGAAAACATTAGTACTTGTCAAGGTGTGAGTAATGAACTAGAATATATGATAGAAGTCTAAGATTAAAATTATAAGTCTGTTTTTCCCTTAGAGATGTCGATAGAGATTTCATTTTGAAACAGTACAATGCAAGAGGGAAATGAAAATCTTCAACAATGCCTTGTTTTCCAAATCTTGTTTACAGAATTCTCCCAATAATATGAGTCTGAGTAATCAACCGGGTACTCCAAGGGATGATGGCGAAATGGGGGGGAATTTCTTAAATCCTTTTCAGAGTGAGAGTGTAAGTATTCTCTTGATTATATTATTATACATCCAGATTTTATTTCTTAAGCTCTACGATTAGAATAAATGAATAAAACCTTACTACCGTTGCTTATCTAGAGTTCAATAAGGTTGATACTTTTAAAATTAAGAGAAACTTTAAGTGGAATTTCTTTGAAAAAAATAACATCCTTTTTCTTTTTCACTCTTATATGCCCAGTTATAAAAACCATGATATTAATTATCTTAGAGAACACTCACTGTGAAGGAACACAGTGGAAATAGATTTTTTAAATTTCCATGTTTCTACAATGCCTCAAGTCACTACAAAGCAAGGTCTGTGCTCAATGCTGATCTTAATGCACCAAAAAAAAAAAAAAAA
>NW_006408663.1:1351935-1359256 GCF_000296735.1 Chrysochloris asiatica | reverse complement strand
TAAATTTCCATGTTTCTACAATGCCTCAAGTCACTACAAAGCAAGGTCTGTGCTCAATGCTGATCTTAATGCACCAAAAAAAAAAAAAAAATGCCTTTAAGTATGTTTAAGTATGTTCTTCCTTCACATAATAGACTTCACTGGGCAGCGGGCCAATATTGACAGTCCATTGATCTGTTATTAACATTGAACTTAAGCTAGGTACACAAGTCATTTTGTTTATTATGATTATGTTAGGCAAAGGCGCTATCATTCCGTAAATCCATAGTAGACAGAAGTAAAAAGAAACACTACAAGTCATGCATTCATGTGGGGAACAATTGCTGAACCCGAAGCATCCCAGCATAATGCTAGACATAGGAGACACCGTAAAGCAATACTGTGCCTTTCTCAAGGACGTATCATCATGCAAAGATTTTGTTTTGTATTTAAAGTTTTTTGTGTGATAAAATGCATATAACAAAAAGTTTTCTTTTTTGGTGATTTTTAGTGTGTAAGTCAGTAACATCTATTATATTCACAATGTTGTACTTAACATCACCACTATGCATTTTCAGAAGTTTTATAACACCCGAAACAGAAACTCAGTACCCCTTCAGCAGTTACTCTGATTCCCTTTCCCCTCAACTCCTGATAACCACAATTAAACTCGGCCTCTATGCACTTGCCCACTCTAGCTGTTTCATATATGTATTATGAATATGTATACAGGATTTGGCCTTTTGTGTCTGACTTACTTCTCTCCGCATCATGTGTTCAGAACCCATCTATGTCACAGCCTGCACCAGGACTTCATTCTATTTATGGCAGATTACTAAACCATCATATGTACTGCATTTTGTTTATCTCCATCTGTGGAGTGACACGTGAATTATTTCCACCTTTGGGCTATTGTGTCTAGTGCTGTAATGAACACTGGTATACATGTATCTGAGTCCTTGCTTTCATGGCTCTTGGAAGACCACCTAGGAGCAGAATTGTTGGTTCAGTTGGCAACTGTATGTCTAACTTTTTGAGAAACTGCCAAGCTTTGAGAAACTGCCAAACTGTTTTCCATAGTGACTGCATCATTTTACATTTCCATTAGCAATGCATAGAGTTCTCATTTCTCCACATCCCGACCAGCACTTGTTAGTTTTCCATTTTTGATCAGAATCAGTTTGTTGTTGTTGTTGTTGTTTGTTAAGTGCTGGGAAGCCGATTCCAACTCATAACAACCCTGTATGGGGTTTCTGAGGAGCATCTGGTTGCTGGTTTTGAACTGCTGACCATGTGGTTCGCAGTCCATTGCTCATCCTACAGCGTCACACCAGAACCATCCTAATGGGTATGATTATGCAGTGATTTTTTAACTGAGATTATAAACTACAGAATTTAATTTTGAGGGGTAGGACTGGGCATACTTGGATGTTGAAAAGCCTTACTAGTGATTATACTGCACATTTCTATTAGGAACCATTGAATTGGAACATAGTAGAAAGAATCTCAAAACTCAAACTATTTCATCTTCATGCCTCTCCCACATGTATTGCATCACACAAATATGGTTCCCAGGTGGCACAAATGGTTTGCACTACAGTGCTAACCTAAAGGTGAGCTGTTTGAGCCCACCTAGCCTTGGCTCTTTGAACCCACCTATGGAACAGTTGTATTCTGTAACACGTGAATCACCATGAATCAAAAACTCTATACAAATAACAACAGCATACACCAAAAAATTATTATGGAAGGTCTACCAATCAGAATCAGTCAGAAGAGCAAACTACACACATTTTGCCATAATTCAACCTTTACCAGAAGTGATGACCTTCACAATCTGAAACAGTGGCTGATAGTTTGTTTACTCTTGCAAGGAGTAGCTACTTAGCACATTGGAACCAAGATTAAGTCTTCTCTGGATTTGTTTTTGTGGGGTTTTTTTTTTTCTTCTTCTTTTACATCTTGATACAAATTAATGGTCTCTGCTTCGGACAAGACTTTGCCTATTGTTAGAGTTTGCGTTCTTTAAAACTAGAAATAAAGCTATGCTTATATTCAGTTCATCTGTTTTATTTGCAGGATATGTATGATTAGTGAGTACAAAGAATATATTTATAAAAATTCATATAAAGTGTATAAGATTGGTGAAGATATAAGAAAAGCATAAGAAACTATGCAGTTTAAGTTATTGCCTATTGTTGTGGTTATGTGCCATGGAGTCGGTTCTGGCTCATAGCGACCCTGTAACAGGGTTTCCAAGACTGTAAATCTTTACAGGAGCAGAAAGCCTCATCTTTCTCCCGTGGAACAGCTGGCAGTTTCAAACTGCTGACCTTGTGGTTCACAGCCCGATTCGTAACCACTACGCTACCAGAAAATTATGTTAATTCTTCTAAAAATAAAATGGTATAATTTTAACATTTACAGAGTCACGATGAGTCAAAACCGACTTGATGGCACTGACAACAAAAACAACAATGTGCAATGATTTGGACTTAAGATATTCTGAATTAAACATAACACATATCTTTGTTGTTAAGTGTCATTGAGTCAGTTCCAACTCGTAGCGACCCAGTATAGGGTTTCCAAGGAACGACTGGTGAGTTTGATCCATTGACCTTGCAATCCTTTGCTTATCCTGTAGTGTCATGCCAGAAGTCCAATATAACACATACCTAACGTCAAAGAGGAGGAGTCCTGGGGTAGTGCTGTGGGTTAATGAGCTGGACTGCAAGGTCAGTTTTAACCACAAAGGTCAGCAGTTCAAACTCACCAGTTGCTCCTTGGAAACCGTATACAAGGTTGCTATGGGTTGGAGCCGACTCAGCACTTAACAACAGTAGCCTCAAAGAGTGCAATCTGATGGGGAAAAAACAGATGCTTACACAGCTAATTAAAACTTAAGTCAGATTAACAAGTACACACATATAACGTAGGGTATTATAAAAGTACAGAGGAAATGAATAATTTGAGGTTGGAGATGAAAACGTTGTAAGAAAGTTGCAGCGTGATTTGGACCATATGGGCAGGAACAAGAGGCACAATGCTTTCCCCTTCCTTCACAGATTTTTCACTGGTTCAGCAGTCCCAAGAGAGGGATGCCACTTCAGACTGGCACCAGAAAGTTCTTCCTGAGGAACAAATTGCAGTAAAACCTGAAAAAGCCAGTACATGTGTAAGGAGAAAACCTGTCAGAGAAGAAAAAAATATTTTACATTTCCACGAGCTCTGGTAGCGTATTGGTTACAAGTTGGGCTGCTAGCTTCAAGGTCAGCAGCTTGAAACTACCAGCCATTCTTCAGGAGAAAGATGAGGCTTTCTGCTCCTGTAAAGATTTACAGCTTCAGAAATCCCATACAGGGTCGTTATGAGTTGGAACCAACTCCACGGCACATAACCAACCAACCAAGCAGTAGCATAGAGAAGTGACAAGACTGCATCCTGTCAAAGGCAGGCAACTTACAAGTCTCATTAACAAGCCACTACAGTGAGGAGTTCTGGTAGCGTAGTGGTTACAAATCAGGCTACGAACCTTAAGGCCAGCAGTTCGAAACTACCAGCCACTCTGCGGGAGAAAGATGAGGCGTTCTGCTCCCATAAAAGATTTACAGCCTCAGAAACCCTGTACAGGGTCGCTGTGGGTCGGAACCATGCAGGAGAAAGATGAGGCGTTCTGCTCCCATAAAAGACTTACAGCCTCAGAAACCCTGTACAGGGTCGCTGTGGGTCGGAACTGACTCAACGGCACTTAACAACAACCAGTGGGGCCCCAGCTCTCGCAGGTTTCACTGTATCCCATATAAAACCCCCATGCTGTCAAGTCGATTCTAACTCATCAACCCTATAGGACAAAGTAGAACTGCCCCACAGGGTTTCCCAAGGCTCTAATCTGTGCAGAAGCAGATTGCCACATCCTTCGCCCACAGAGCAGCTGGTGGGTTCGAACTCCCAACCGTTCAGTTAGCAGTGGAGTGCTTTAACTAATGTGTTACCAGGGCTTCCATATACTTCTTTGCACAGAATAAACGTCAGCCTTACCCTTTAACCCTAACTAACTGTGCACACCCAAAGCAGCAGATCTTCTGTAAACATGTGCCTAAAGAAGAGAGAAGACCGCAGCTAGTTCATGTCTGTCCCCCTCCCTGACACCTGGCCCAACATAGAGGGAAACTGCCAAGCCACTGGGCAGAGTTGGCAGAACACAGATGTTCTTTCCCTTCTCAGTTTCTCCTTCTCCTCTATCCCCACCAGGAAAATCCTAAAAAGAAACAGCACTGGATGGTGAACTGAGCAATTGTACCATTGCCCTGGAGGGCGGTGTAGCCTTGGGAGCAGTTCCAGCTCACTGCTCTGCTTTTGTCTCTAGTGAGAACTGCAATCTTACCAGTGATGTCATTGTTATCTAGTGCTTTCTCCACCACAGCAGCACACAATTTTGTTTAGACTTTTCAGAGATTATGAAGAAAGAAGAAAAAAAGATTCCTTGCTGACAAATATGATTTAAGAACGTAAATTGGCTAGATACTTCAAATAAGTAGGCTTTCCTGTAATCAAGGAAAAGAAGGACAATGTAATGAATTCAAAAAGAAACCATCCCCAGTAAATGAACATGCAGGTTTTGTGTGTGTGTGTGTGTGTGTGTGTGTGTGTGTTTAATGCAGATAACTCTGAGATGCACATTTCCTTGAACAGCATGCTTTGTGAGGATTTTGTCAGTCTTTCTCTTGAAGTTAAACCATAGACCAGGCAGTATCCTAGGCATTTCACACATGTTGCTTCCTTTAGGAAGGAAAATGCCCATGCCAAAGTCAGAAAGTCTGCAATGCCAGCATGCATTGCAAAGAAAAAATGTGAACCAGAGAATGGTTCAATCTCCACCCCCATGCCCCCCTCCCCCTTTCTTTTTGGATCTTAAGCAAGGCTTTTTATTTCAAGAAACAAAGATGCCCCCTAGTGTTCAAACTCTATAAAATGTTTGTTCTTGAAAGTACAGATTACTGAAAGGCTTAGTTCAAAATTGTTTTTCATGCTTCTCAAGTGAAGGAAGTAATTAGTCTTATTTCTTGAATTAATTTAACATGGCAGTTTCCCTTAGGCATTATATCAGTTGAATAAATATGATCTTAAAATCATGATATCATTTTAGGAATTAGAATCAAAGTAGTAAATCATCTTATTTCCTTGAATTTTAAAATATTGCTTTTCCTTCATTTTAGAAAAGCTTGCTGATTGTAAATATCTAGCCTGTTTACTTCTTTAAATCATTATATTTGTCATGTATGTGTAGGTGATAAAGGGTTTACTCTCCCTTTGTTATTTTCTGCTATTGTAAAGAAGTCATAGCAGTCTAAATTGTTTGATATAGTTATAAAAAAGACAAATTTATTTCACTTCAGTTTCCCTTGGACTATCTGAACTGTTCTTGTATTTCTCTATCACTAAGAAAATAAAAATATTACAGAGATGTTTAAAAATACAAATGAAACGTTTACTTGTAGTGTATTGTTGTTGTTGCTAAGGGCCATCAAGTTGGTTCTGCGTCACGGGGACCCTATGTACAACAGAATGAAACATCTCCCGGTCCTGAGCCATCCTTACAGTTGTATATAGAGAAATGTAAATACATTGTTCAACGATTTAATGGGCGTTTTTGATGGAATCCATAATACACACATTGAGTATATATCTAAGGGAAAAAATCACAAATCGTTTAGCTCATACTAGGGCCATTGCAAAGTCTATTTTATATAAGAAGGTAAGATATGAATATGCTTGAAATGTTTTACTTTTGTTGCTAAATCAAATAGTAATGCTGTCAGCAGTTTTGCTAGCAGCATTTTATCACCTGAGCAGAATCTGTCTCACAGAATAGGCTTGAGAAAGGGCAACCTGATACCACAGCATCTTGCACAAACATTGCACTATGACACCGCATATTGATGTAGCAGTACAATACAAACAGTGCACTGTGGTCTCAGGACAGTACACCATGAATATTTGATATCTCTAAACCTCAAACTCCATTGAACGCCTAGTCTTCCTTTACTTCTGCAAAAGTAGGAGCCACTTCTCCGTACTTCAGAAAGTAGTGATCATTGGCTAAGATGCCTTTTTGCTTGCATATTCTGTGACTTCCTAGAAATCTTATGATTTCCTTACATTGCACTTAGTTGAAGCAGCTTCACCTAAGGCAGCTGCAGATGGAAGTTTACAGCCTTACGGGTGCAAGAAGCACATGGTTATGGACTCAAGTTTTGCAACAGTGGTGAGGTGGGGCCAGGATTGGGCAGTGTTTCGTTCTGCTGTGCATAAGGTCGCTATGGGTCGGTACTGACTCAGGCACCTAACAACAACAACAAAAGTGCCCTCAAGTCGGTTCTGACTCAGTGATTCTGAGGAGCCACTGGTGAATTTGAACCACTGGCCTTGCAGTCCAGTGCTTATCCTATAGTGCCACACCAGGACTCCACTGATAATTTAGTCAGAAATAATACATGTTTCACTTTACTGTACCAAATACACTGTGCCATTTTACAGTGATTTTAACTACTCAAAAATTAAACTGTATTATAATTTTTCTGAGTCATCATCTTGGAACTGATGCTTGCATCCTCTCTGACTACTTTTCCTGCACTATATTTTTTCACTCAATTTCCTCATTAGGCAAACCTAACTCTCTTAACATTCCAGTGAAGTTTTTAGTAATTTATCATTTTTCTATAAGGTTTTCTTGAGATGTTCAAAATCTCACTGATCTCATTTGATTCCAAACAATTGCCAGTGTTAAGAACTGGTTGGTGTTGCTATTGTTGTCAAATGTCATAGAGTTCATTCCAAATTGTAGTAACCCTGTGCACAACAGAATGAACCACAGGCTGATCCTGTGCCATCCTCACAATTGTTGCATGTCTGCGCCCCTTGTTGCAGCAACTGTGTCAATCCATCTCATTGAAGAACACCTTTTTCACTGGCTCTCTACTTTACTAAGCAGATGTCTGTCCCCAGGTCCCCACGATAGCATGTTCCAAATACATGAAACAAAGCGTCATCATTCTCACTCCTAAGGAACATTTTGGCTAGACTTCTTTCAAGACAGATTTGTTCATTCTTCGATAGTCCATAGTATATTAAACACCATGAGTCAACGACATTAATTCTTTTTTGGTCTTCCTTATTTACTGTCTAGCTCTTCCATGCATATGAGATCATTGATTATTTTGTCAGGCATACTTTAGTCCTCAGAGATGGTGGTGATGGAATAAATGCTGTTGAGTCAGTTCCAACTCATAGCGACCCTATGCACAACAGAATGAAACACTGCCCGGTCCTGTGCCATCCTTAC
>NW_006408663.1:1326624-1351635 GCF_000296735.1 Chrysochloris asiatica | reverse complement strand
GTTGTATATAGGGTTTCCAAAGAGAGTCTGGTGGGTTTAAACTGCAACCTTGTTAGCTTGGGTCAGACACAGCATAGCCCTCAAATTTACTCTTTGCTCTTAAACATTTCAAAGAAATCTTTTGCAGCACATATACCCAATGTACTGTCATTTTTTACTGCTGCTTCCATGAGCATTGATTGTGGATCCAAGAAAAATGAAGTATTTGACAACTTCAACCTTTTCATTGTTTATCATGTTATTTATTGGTCCAATTGTGACTCTTTTTTTTTTCTCTCTCTCTTTTTTTTCCCCATTGAGGTTCACCCCATACTGAAGGTTGTGGTCATTGATCTTCCTCAATAAGTATTATAAGTCCTCTTCACTTTCAGTGAGCAAGGTTGTATCATTTGCATATTACAGGTTGTTAATAAGTCTTATTCCAATCCTGAAGCCACAGTTTTCTTCAAATAGTCCAGTTTCTCCAATAATTTGCTTAGCATACAGGTTGAATAAGTATGGTAAAAGAATACAGCGCTGGTGCCCACCTTTCCTGATTTTAAACCATTCAGTGTTCCCTTGTTCTGGTCGAATGACTGCCTCATGGTCTACGTACAAGCTCTTAGCACAATTAAGTGTTCTGTGATTTGTCACAGTGTTGTCCATAGATTGTCATAAGCCACACAGTCAAAAGCCATTACATAGTCAATAAACCATAAGTGAACATCTTTCTGGTATTCTCTGCTTTAAGCCAAGAGCCATCTAATGTCAACAATGATCCACATCCTCTTTTGAATCCAGCTCAAATTTCTGGCAGTTCCTTGTTAATATACTACTGCAACCATTTTTTAATAATCTTCAGCACGATTTTGCTTACATATGATATTAATGATATTGTTTGATGGTTTCTGTTTGTAATAGGTCATCCCTGTTTGTAATAGGCACAAATATAGATCTCTTCCTATCAGCTGACCTGGTTGTAAGTTGTCTTGCAAATTTCTTGGAATAGATGAGTTGAGTGCCTCCTGTGCTGCATCAGTTTGTTGAAACAAGCCAATACCTTCAGTGCAGCTTGACTTCTTCCTTCAGTACCACTGGTTCTTGGTCATATGCTACCTCTTGAAATGGTTGAACACTGATCATTTTATTTTGGTACAGTGACTCTGTATTCCTTCCATTTAAAAAACTTTTTTTTTTTTTTAAGATTTTTATTGAGCTTTGAATGATAGTTTACATGAGACATGGGAGAACATCAGATTTGTTCCATCCTATCATATTTCTTATCATTGCAATGATTACAGTCCCCTCCATGCATCACCATTCAACAGTATTTGCATCTATTCCCTCTTTTGTTTGTTTGTTTTGTGGGGGAGGGGTGATATACACAAAAACATTCAGGAATATATAATCATAATTTATAATATATATAAACAACTCAAGGGTACATTCTGCAAGACTGCCTCCTGGCTGCTGTTCTCTTTCCATGAGTCTAGAGTCCTCAGCTGCTCTATCTCTCCATGTCATCATCTCTGATGTTGCTGCTTCTCTGGTTAGTATCCCACATTCTGCACAAACTCTTCTCCCTTGTTTGTCCTAGCATCCTCTCTTCCTGGACTGTAAGATGAACTACTCCCCCTTTTTGTTACAAAATGTTTACCTTTACAGTTGTGAAAATCATAATTAGTCATGAAAACAATTACTCATTATTGAATCATAAGAATCTTATCCCCATCTCCTTTCGTCAGACCTGTCTAGACAAGATGAAAATTATTCCATGGGGAGTCTACCTTCCCCCACATTCTGAAACTAAACTTTCTCTTGAAAACATAAGCCAGCCACTTTCTGCCTTTATAGCTAACCCTTCTTCCTCCCCCCCCCTCCCCCACCCCCAGCCCTAACCATTTTAGGTAGCCTATGTTTAAGTTGGCCATCCCTCTCAACCCTGTGTGCAGAGGGGATAGTTTTGATCTTTGATGTGAAGATTTCTTCCCTCTCAGTTGGTATTTTGAGCTACTGCATCCATAAGTATACGTCAAGGTCATCACATTATAGCAATTTACACTTGTTTCCTATATCAAAAAATTAAAAAATCATCTTCTAGTCAAGTACTAATCATCAAACCATCGAAACTAGGTCAAATAGATACTATCTACAAGTTTGGGCATTGTCATGCATCTCCCCTCATTTCATATCAGCTGAGCACTTCACTCTCGGCTCTAGCCCTCTCTGGCTAGTTCTTTGTCCATGGGCTTAGGAGTCTTCAGGTCTCATCACACTTCAGACCAACCAACCCTTCCTCTGTTCTCTCTCATCTCCAGGTTGACAGGAGTCTATGGAACTCAGCCCATATCTTCATTGCTGCCTTTCCCCCTCTTCCACTCACCGGTAGACCAGCCTAGTCGCCAGCAAGCTTACATGTCTGCTCATATGTTCACTTTGAGTTTCAGTCTTAGAGAGGGTGCTTGTCCTGAAGGGACTTGATTACTTGCTTTGATGCCTCCCTGGTGAACAACTTGCTTGTTCTTATAGTACCCAGTCAGACTGCCATTTTTGTGTTTGGTTTTTCCTGCTGGTCTTTCTTTCAAGAATTATCTGCTGGTCCTCTGGATGCTCCAGGCATTCAAGTAGGAATGCCCCACCTCAGAAGGTTCTGGTTGGGGCTCAGGGTTCCAACTAAAGTCCTACAGACTACAAAGTCGCCACAAGAAACCTTTTTCACTGGGGAAGTTCTAGAACCCCTTTTAGGTAGTCCAATCAGTTATAGACTGAAGACAGGCTTACAAGTTTTTGTAATCATGTTTCCCAATAATCCTTTCTATCCCATTCAAGTATTGATTTTATAATAGTAGGCAAGGGAAACCAATATTCATAAGACAGTCAAGCATCTTAACATTATTTCCCGTCTGTAACCCATTCAGACTATGCCTCAATCCCTGTATCACAGAACCCTGTTGTTCCAAGGTTATGTATACATCACTATTTACCTCTGTCCCATTTAGCCAATGCAAACCTGCCTAAGTGTTCCCCTGTCTACTTTGTTCTTCCATCTCCTTTCCCCTTGTTGTGTATTGCCCTCCCCAACACCTGAACTATGATGTGTCTCTCCCCTAACCTGTGCTCTACCGTCCCCTCCCTCCCACCCCTATTAGCCAACAAAGGATTTCTTTTTTTCCTTTCTTTTAGTATGGGTATCTTTTCTTAAACTTCTATTTTTAATGTTTCCATGTTCTTCTATTTTCATTGTCTTGGTGTGTTGTGAAGTATTAACTTTCTTTGAGGTTACTTTATCTTTTACTAACTTTTCCCTCCATTTAAAACAGTCTATTTTACCCTGCAATCTACCTGATCTCCTCATCATCTGGAGCTCTGTTCCTATATTTTTACCTTCTTTTACATTATAATTGTTTTAATCATCAACTGACCTCCCAGAGCCTCTGAATTTGTTCTTGTAGCTATGTTCTGTTCTGGACTCTTCCATCTGTCAACTGAGTTCTATGTGGTGCTGCCATGTATATCAGTCTCTGGTTGTTGTCTGTTCTTGTTGGTTCTCAGTCCAAAGAACTCTCTTTAGGATCCTTTGAAGTGCTGGATTGCCTTTGGCAAAGTCCCTTATTATTGTTGTTGTTAAGTGCCGTGGAATCGATTCTGACCCATAGTAACCCTGCATAGGATTTCCAAGGAGCAGCTGGTGAGCTTGAACCGCCAACCTTGCAGTAGCTTCTGTTTATCTGGGAATGCTTTTATTATATCATAGTATTTTATTGACAACTTTGCTGGGTAGAGGATTCTTGGTTGGCAGTTTTTTTTTAATTCCAGGGTTTTATATATGCCTACCCATAGCTTTCTTACCTGCATGGTTTCTGCTGAAAGATCAGAGCTTAATCTTATTTGCTTGACTTTTTAAGTAACACTTCTCTTTTCCCTAGCTGCTTTCAGGATTGTCTCCTTATCTTTAATTTTGGAGAGCTTAGTTATGATATAAGGGGCTCTGGTAGTGTAGTGGTTACGAATCGGGCTGCTAACCTCAAGATCAGCAGTTCAAAACTACCAGCCATTCCACCAAAGAAAGATGAGGCTTTCTGCTCCTGTAAAGATTTATAGCCTCAGAAACCCTGTGCAGGGTCACTATGAGTCGGAACCAACTCCACAGTACTTAACAATAACAACAACAGTTATGATATGTCTTGGCAATTTTATTTTTAGGTGTATCCTTCCTGGGGTTCACTGAGCTTCTTAAATGCTTATCTTTTCATTTTTCAGGATGTTAAGAGATATTTTCCTCCAGTAGTTCTTCAGCTATCTGTTCTGTGGTTTCCTGTGATTCTTCCAGTTCTGGAATTCCAATAATTCTCAGGTTATTCCTCTTCATATTGTCCCATATGACTCCTAGACTTTATTCAGGTTATTTTTCATCCTTTTCTCTGCTTGCTCTTCTATCTTATCAGTATTGAGAGATTTGTCTCCTAACTTGTTGGTTCTGGCTTCCATCTCTTCAGTTCTACTCCCTTGTCCTTTCAGTGTATTGTTCATTTCTGACATTTTATTAATTATTTGGACCTCTTTTGTGTCTTTTGAATAGTTTCCAATACTATTTTTATCATATTTGATTGTCCTTGTAGTGCTTTCCTGACTTCTTACTTATTTTTCTCAACCCCTCTATGCAGCACTTGGATGCATCTCAATATCCTTTTCCTTAGTTCCTCCTCAGGCAGTTCCAAAGCTGCCCTCCTTCCAATGGGAAGTCTAGGTCTACCTGCAGCTCATTTGTTTATGTTACTCTATCTTGTTTCCGGAGTGCTGAAATCTTGGATTGTCTCTTGGGCATCGTCAGTAATTAGATGTGATTTCAATTATTAGATGGATGTTTGTTGATGTATTATTAAGCTTTCTGACTGCCTCCAGGTAGATGTGATCAGGAGATGGGTTTCCCTTTTCACTTTTCCTATTACTCAACTCAGAGTAACTGTAGCAGATGTTGGCTGTCTATCTGGTGTATAGTAGCTGGTATTGGCTCTTGCTTGGATTGTGAGATTTTATAGGTGTGATTGTAGCTTGATTATATGACCACAATTGCTATCTCTTCTTGGGTAACATAGGGAGCAAAAGAGCCCCCCCAAGATAAAAGGGGAAGAAAATGAATAAATAAAACTACAGCGGTAACAAAAACAGATTGGATACTACAGTCTGTAATCACAAGAAAAAGAAAGAAAAAAAACATAGCAAATATGATATGACTTTAACACCCCTTGCTCAGACAGCTGGAGCTGTTCTAGGAGACCATTCTGTTTGAAGCAGATCCTGTTGGCTCCTCCCTCTTCTTAGCTTCTGCATGCTGTGGTCTTTGCTGAGTAGATCAGTGTGCATGCATAGTAGAACCCTCCAAGGGGTGGGGGGCATCCACTTGTTCCAGCACCCCCTCTAGTCACCAGAGTGGATTAGTGCAGACAGTGAGAGACTAATGAACAGGAAAAAAATGTTCACACCTTTATCTACAAAGATCAGACCTCTGTGGTGTGGACTTTCCTCTGACCCTGCTTCTGCTCCATCACACCCAAGATGGCCACTCTAGCACCCACTGGCAGCCACAGATCAAAAAATGCCACCTTTCTTGTTTCTACTACATATCCCACTAGCATTAAGCCTTCGATCCTTCTAAATATTCCTTTATATGTAGTTGAGTTTGGGAACTATCCCCTGAACCTACTTCATCCGGTATTCTGTGTTATTACTGTCAGAGGTCTCTGCACCACACTTCTCCCTAATCTGCCATCAAAGCCCCGCCCCCTTGTAACACCTATCTTCTTTTGATTTTTTTTTTTTTTTTTGCATTATTCAATATTTTGCCCGTAGAATTCTTCAGTATTGCAAGTTGAGGCTTAAATTATTTCTTCAGTTCCTTCACCTTAGGAATGTTGAATGTGTTCTTCCCTTTTGGTTTTCTAACTGCAGGTCTTTGCATATTTCATTTTAACATTTGACTGACTTCTCAAGCTGCTCTTTGAAATTTTTGCTCAACTTCTTTACTTTCTCATTTCTTCCATTCACTTGGGCAACTCTGCGCTCAAAAGCAAGTTTCAGAGTCTCTTCTGACATCCACTTTTTGCTCTTCTTTTTCCCTGTCTTTCTAATAACCGTTTGCTTGTTTTCTATATGATATTCTTGATGTCATCCCACATCAAGAATTCAGTCATTAGTGTCTAATGCATCAAATCTGCTCTTGAAATGGTCTCTGAAACCAGGTGGGATATATTCAAGGTCATATTTTGGCTCTCATGGACTTGTTTTAATGTTCTTTAGCTTCAGCCTGAACTTGCATATGAGCAACTGATGGTCTGTTCCACAGTCTTCCCCTGGTCTTATGTTGGCTAATATTGAGCCTGTCCTCTGTCTCTTCCCACAGATACAGTCAATTTGATTCCTGTGTATTCTATCTGGTGAGGTCCATGTGTATTTGTTACTCTTAAGTGCTGTCAAGTTGGTTCCCAAGTCATAGCAACCCTGCGTAGGGTTTCCAAGAAGTGACTGGTGGATTTGAACTGCCAACCTCATAGTTAGTAGTCCAGTGCTTATCCTACAGAACCACACGAGGACTCTATGTGTATAGTCATCCTTTATGTTATTTAAACAGAGTGTTTACAATGAATAAGTCTTTGGTCTTATAAAATTCTGTCATGGGATCTCTGGAATCATTTGTATAACTAAGGCCTTATTTTCCAACTATCGATCCTTTATCTTTGTTTCCATTCTTTGCATTCCAATCACCAGTAATTATCAATGCATCTTTGTTGTTTAATCAATTAGAGACTGAAGAAGTTTATAAAATTCTTCAGTTTTATCATCTCTGACCTTAGTGGTTGGTGTATAAATTTGAATAATATTGGTATCAATTGGTCCTCCTTGCAGGCATTTGGTTATTTTCCTGTCACAGACAGCATTAAGCTAGATCTTCTGATGTTCTTTTTGACAATGACTACAATATCATTCCTCTTCAATTTGTTATTCCCAGCATAGTAAACTATGCGATTGTTATATGCAAAATGGCTAATATCAGTACATTTCAGTTAACTATTGTCTGGAATATAATCTCTGTATGTTCTGTTTCATTTTGTCAACTCTCAATTTTCCTGGTTCATGCTGTATACATTCCTTATTCCTATTACTAATGGATGTTTGCAGCTTTTTCTTATCTGTAGTTGTTCCCCATCAGGGAATGGCGGTCCCGAAAGCCTCACTCCATCTACATAATTAAGGTCAGTTCTACTTTGAAGAAGCAGCTTTTCTCCAGTCATATTTTGTGTGCCATCCAACCTGAGGGGCTCATCTTCCCACACTATTATTTTACAGTGTTCTGCTTCTATTCATAAAATTTTCAAAAGTGACCCACCTCTCTTTCTTCCTATCTGTCTTAGTCTAGAAGCTCCAGTGAAACCTGTCTACCGTGGGTGATATTGCTGGTATTTAAATACTGGTGGCTTTGCTTCCAGGATCACAGTAACACACAGGCCACCGCTGTGGGATGAATGGACAGATGAGATGGTTGTTGTTAGGTGCCGTTGAGCCAGTTCTGACTCATAATGATCTTATGCACAACAGAAGGAAACACTGCCCAGTCCCGCACCATCTTCACAATTATTACATTTGAATCTGTTGCTGCTGCCATTGTTCCATCCATCTAGTGGGGGTCGTCTTCTTTTTCGTTGATGGTAGCAAAGGTTAAATTTTTCTATGCTGATTTTGGCATACTTCCTGGTTTTTTATTTTCCTACTTTAAAAAATTCATTAATTTTCTTGTTTTATCTGTCCCATAAAAGCCAAGTGCCAAAATATAATTCTACTCCACCAGAAAGTGGATAATTAAAGTTTGCTGTCATTATTTGTAGAGTGAGGCTTTACATGGCATCTTGTGCTGAGATGGGGGTTATCTTAGTTATGCAATTACAGAAAGACCAGAGGAGGAGGATGTCTTTAGCAAACTGAAACCTAGTGACTAGCAGCTCAAATCCAGGGTGCCAGATCTAGGAGAAGGCTGCTTCTCTCTTGTCAACTCTGAGGGAAGGTCCTTGCCTCCGTTCCACATCTGTGGGTCTACTGTTCCTTGGAGATCTTCATGAGTCTTGGCATTATACCTCTGCTGGGTCTATGATGCTTTCAGTTCAGGGACCCTGGGTCCAAAGTGCAACTCTAGTATTTTGGTTGTAATTGGATCCCTCCATTTCTACTGATTTGTTTAATCTATCTTCCACCTCAAAAGAGATTGACTCAAGATACAACCTAACCCATTAATAGAACTGCCTCTTGTCCTGCTTCATTAATATCATGGACTAGGATTTACAACATATAGGATAATTATATCAGATTGCAAAATGGAGAATAATTACATAATACTGAGAACCATGGCCTAGCCAAATTGGCAGATATTTGTGGGGAACACAATTCTTTCTATGGCTTTCTTTGACCCTCCAAATTCCTGCCTATGTGACATGTACGTCACATTTGCCCCATCAGTATTATCCCATAAGATATAATCAACTACAGGTCAGTTTCCTCTACATCTGTGGACCTGTGAAATCTAAGCTATAAGTTATCTGTTTCCAAAGTACCATGATGGAGAAAACAATTGGTAGACAACTGTATTATAAGTCGGAGAAATAAAAGACAAGAAACAAGTCCAAATTCCAGCAGAACAATTTCTCTGAGACCATCTTAGAAACAATCTTGCCATCTAAGATATTGGCCACTCTCTGGATTCTGGGTGGAGACCCCATAGTCATAGGGTCTGGCTCCACATTCTAGGTAATGGGAAAATGGGCAGTTCCGTTCTCCCAGTCTATCTGAATGGTAACTGCACACCGTCAGTCCTGAAAGGTCCCCTTCTTCTGCCCCGTGGGCATGGCAGCCCCACTTCTCTGCTTTGGACATCAGATCTGATGACCACATTCCCCAAGCACTTTGAGCAGAAACACCACACTCTGGAACTGAGTTGATGAGGATCTGACTCTTTGAAACATTGGAGGCTGTGGCTCCACCCTTGTAAACAACAGAGGTATCATCCTACCTTCTGAGATGGAGAGTCAGCTGTGTTTCCTGTACCCCTTGTCTCTACAGCTTCTCCTTTCTGCTTCCTTCAGGGCATTAGGGCCAGCCCAGTCTCTGCCTTGCTTGGGCAAGTGTTACAAAGCTCTTTGGCTGAGCTAAGTGCCCTGAGGTACTCTCCTTTGCCAGGAAGACTCCTGCCCAAAGACACTTTACTCTTGCTCCATGGGTCCTCTCCCGTACCATCTTACACCAGCCACCTGCTTCTGCTGACACAATTTCTCTGCCACTGCTTCTCACCATCTGCACCACGTCCAGTGTTCCAACTCTCCTCACTGCCTTCTGAGCCCTCAGCAGAATGAACTTTGATGACCATGTTTCCAGCAACAGTCTCTTCGAGGCAGTCTAGGCTTTTATTGTTACGCACTTTCAAACTCTCAAACTCTTCCAGCCTCTACTCACTGCCCAATCCCAAAACTGCTTCCATATTTTAGGTATATCTTAGAGCAGCACCCCACTCTTTCAATACCAAATTATGCCAGATTATTTATCTAGTGCTGATATAACACAAATACTACAAGTGGATGGTGTTCACAAACAATTTATTCTCTCCCAGTTTGGGAAGCTAGTTAAGTTGTTACTAAGTACCATCAAGTTGGGTTTAACTCATAGCAACCCTGTATAGGGTTTCCAAGGCTGTAAATATTTGTGGGAGCAGAAAACCTCATCTTCTTCCCACAAAGAAGCTGGAAATCCTCCTAAATCCATAGCAGGGTATATCCCCCTTCTAACACTGGCCCAGGGGTGGTTTCTATTTCATCAGCTCCTGTTTTTATTTCTTTTTGCTCCTACTATGTAGACAAGTTTTTAGGGCATTCTGGACCCCTTTCTCTTCCCTGTCAATCTCCCTGTTTTCATCCTATTCATTAGCATCAATCTTAACTTTTCTCCCCGAATGGAAATTTCTGACTCAGGCTACTGCAGCTGAGGAATTGTCAGCTGAGTTCTTCCCTAGGGAATCCTGCTTTCTCACTATTAATGTATAACCCACTCTTACCTGCTTCCTGTACTGTACCTCGGCTCCTCTGGGATTGACTTTATTCTCTTCTTTGTCTGAAAAGTTTGTCACCCTCCTCCCTCAGGAGTATCACTGTTGTTGTTAAGTGCTGTTGAGTCGATCCTAATCAAAGTAACCCTATGTAGGGTTTCCAAGAAAGTGATGGGTTTGAACTGCCAACCTTGTTGTTTGAAGTCCAGTGCTGGAGTCCAGGAGTCTCAATGGTAAAACCCTGTAGCCTGGGACCAATCGCTTTGACTGTATCTCACCTCTTTTAATGAGGCACAATCAGTATATGAGTATGTTTAGAAGAATCCCCTTTTGCCTTGATTATTTTTAAGAGAGGTTTATAGTAAAACATTCCAAATATTCTGAGGGCTACATTTTTATTTTAATGTAAAAAGTCTTGTCATCTGCACATCATTGCCATTTGGGATTGGATGTCTGCCCATCTCAGATATCCTTGAGCTGCACTGTCCAAAATGGTAGCCAGTAGCCCCGTGTGGATATTTACATTTCAGTACATTAAAATGAAATGTCATTAAAAGTTCAGTTCCTCAGCACTAGCGATAGTTCAAGGGCTCAGTTGCCACACATTGGCTTCTGTGTTGGACACACAGGTAATAGATCAATCCCTCAGCAAGAAGATTCTATCAGACAGTGCTGTGCTACAAGATCTCTTTCACAGTCTATTCCCAACAACACAACGGTGGTGATTGTTAAGTGCCGTCTCATCAGTTCCAATACATAGCAACCCTGTATAGGGTTTCCAAGGAGCAGCTAGTGGATTTGAACTGCCGACCTTGCAATTTAAACCAACTCTGTGGTCCAGTGCTTATCCTGCAGTACCCCACCAAGACTCTCAGCCTATTCTCAAAAAGCATGATGGTAAATTGTTATAATTATCAAAATAATTATTCTTTGTCCCGCTCTAGATCCTATATGAGCCTGTTTTAAAAAATAATTCTGAATGCTTTGTCTTCTGTAAATTATCATCCCCATCCAAATGCTAAGTAAATTTGTAAATAAAAATGCCCCCACTCCCACCCAAAAATTATTGTGGATTGAAGTTGGAGCATGTTAAGGGTACAAGGCTTAAGTGCTAAAGTATAAATCAGACTCCTATGTCTTTTAAATGCTTTTAATGAAAACTTCACAGGGCCATTTGAGAATTGTTTTGTTGTTTTATTTCCCCATACTATTATTAGTCTAACATTTATCGAGCACTATCTGTGTATTCAACAAATACATGGTTTTAAAGATTTTATATTTAATTCCTCAGAAACCCCTTTAAGGTAAATTCTATTATTAAAAACATTTTACAAGTGTGGAAAATGAAGCCAAGAGAGATTTGTTAACCTCTTATTTAACACAAAGTGTTGAAAAGCAAAGATGTCAGCTTGAGGACTAAGGTGAGCCTGACCCAAGCTATGGTATTTTCAATAACCTCATATGGATGCGAAAGCTGGACAGTGAATAAGGAAGACGATAGAATAATTGATGCATTTGAGTTATGGTGTTGGAGGAGAATATTGAAAGTGCCATGGACTGCCAAAAGAACCAATAGATCTGTGTTGGAAGAAGTGCAGCCAGAATGCTTCTTGGAGGCCAGGATGGCCAAACTTCGTCTCTCATACTTCAGACATATTGTCAGTAGGGACCAGTCGCTGGAGAAGGATATCATGTTTGGTAAGGTGGAGGGTCAGAGAAAAAGAGGAAGACCGCCAGTGAGATGGATTGGCAAAGTGGCAGCATCAGTGGGCTCAAGGGGGGTAACAATTGTGGGGATGGTGCAGGACCCGACATTGTTTCGTTCTGTTGTACCTAGGGTTGCTATGAGTCAGTACCGACTTGATGGCACCTAACAAGTAGGTAGCAGAGATTCCTGGTGTGGCACTGTGGGTTAATGCTCTAGACTGCAAAGTTGGTGTGAACTGCAAGGTTGACGGTTCAAGCTCACCAGTCGCTCCTTGGAAACCCTCTACAGGGTCGCTATGGGTTGGAACCAACTCAATCACACTTAACAACAACAGCAATAACAATAGGTAGCAGACACTGGTTTCATAGGTACAAGGGACTTCAGAAAGTTAGCGGGGAAATTCCATTGCCTTTTCATTTCCTTTTACCGTGAACTTTTTGAAGCCCCCTCATATTTCATTATGACTAAACCCAAACTGTTCCAAATGCCCAGGAAACATGGAAGAAGAAGACTGAACGACTGGGCATAGATCAGCCTCCCCCTGATGTGGCACTGTAGGATAAAGTACTGGATCACAAGGTTGATTTGAACAAGGTGGGCTGTTCAAACCCACCAGCCCCTCCTTGGAAACACTATAAAAGGTCACTGTGAGTCAGAACTTACTAGACAGCACTTAAGAACAACAACAAAACATTAACAGGTCTGGGGAGAAAATGGGACTGTATGATTTCCAGAGAAAATCCTGAAAATTTCAGATCTAAGTCAAGTATATATAAATCAGTTCTTTTAATAGCTTCTTATTTTTATGTTGTCTGAGGTTAAAAACGTGAGCATAGAAGAGTTTAAGTAATTAAAATTCACAGTTACTGTACTATTGCTATGCCAAGAAGAACCTCAGTGGTCTGTAAAAGAATTGTTGTTAAAATATGGCTTCTTCTTTCCTTCCAGTACTCCCCTAGCATGACAATGAGTGTGTGATGCATTACCAAGTCTCTTCATGAAAACCACAGTGAGTCAGCCCTTCACAGAACTACTACGGAAGAAAATTATTCATCACAGTGTACAGTTAAACAAAGGAATCTCAGTCATACCAAACCAACCTTTTTATTTCCTGCTCTCTCCCCTATTTTGTGAAGAAAGTGGGTTCAAACGTGATTCAAGCAACTGTACGGAGTGGCATATTAGAATTGCCCCAAACTGAACTGCAAATAATTATCTGTGTATGTATATGTGTGGGAAAGAGAATGTATTGCATATGTGTATATTATACGGACATATGCACATACGTACATTGGCCCACAGGACATTGTAAAATATCACATGACATATTAAGTAGAAGTAAGTAGGGACTTTTATTCCATCCTTTTTTTCACGTTTACATTTTAATTATTAAAAGTTGCTCCTGCCCCTCCCTGAACTATTTTGTGCTGTGTATATCACTGCTTTATATAAGTTATTTTTTAAGGTGATCTCAGATGTTATGGTTTTGTAAATGTCTGCAATCATGGATAGGAATAAAATTGCTTATTTGAGAGCTTTCATTAAATTGCGTCTGATGCAAGTTATCCAGTGAGTCACAAAGTATACTGTCTCAGAAAAAAACTGAAGAAAGCGTGTCTGCATCTTTATGTTAAATCCAACAATTTCTCAGTTATCTTCAGTGAAAGAAGTCCTTGTGCGCTTTTTACCTAGGAAAGACACTTAAAATCAACAGAAGCTTACGTGGAGCTTAGCACAGTATATTTCTACAACCTAAGTGGAGTTTTAAATATGTTTGTCTTACGATATAGAAAATCAGTAATTAACTCCAATTGCTTAGATCACAGCAATGAAGGGACAGGGGTTGTCATATTTTTAGAAACAATTTTTCTCTTTAACATGATAAAGCCCAGAAGTGATAACAATCATTTGCTTGAATGTGTCACTTCTCACCAGGACTCCTAGAGCTAAATTTTTAATACCAGACTTCTGTGAAATGGTCTCATGACCATTTATTTAGACTTCTTGTGAGCATTGCCACATAGACTTTGCAAAGCAGATCGATACAGTGAAATGATGGAGACTGTCGGCACCAGGGGAAAGGAAGTTTTACGGTAGCTGAGGGGCTCTGGAGCCCTGCTTTTCTATGCAGCTAGCTTGCAGACTAGCAGTAGAATTGACTGGAAAAGGTTTGTTCTGTGTAGGCCTTCTCACTGGCAGCAAGCCACCTGCTCTGCCACCGGGAGATAGGGGTTAGATTCCGAGACAAATCATCTTGGTACCTTTGCTTCATCTGCCCATTGACTTCAGCTGGCTCAGCCCACATTGTAATTAACTGTTCAGAGAAGAGTGAGTAAATGTTCTTTTTAAAAGAATTACCCACTTCCCTTATGAAAGCATCTTGTTCTATGGTATTTTGCAGACCTTTTGTTTACCATATTTCATTATATGTACAAACACCGAAGTCATAACGGAAAAGTGAGAAGAATCTGATATTACCCTGTAAAATATAACTTGGTGATCCTTTCTATTAAAATTGTGATACACATATCCCCTAAAAAACATCAACTATATAACCAAACTGCAGAGGCTATGAAAAGCATTTTTGAATCTCGGGTAAGAGGACCTTCTTCCTTTTAGACTTAGGGTCTCTACAGTGTGAAGAGTGTATTTGCAAATTCCTGGTGCTCAATGACTCATTTCTCTCAAACTCATAATAATTTATTCCTTCTGAAAATAAAGTTTTTCCTGTGTTTGACAGGAATGCTGGACATAACTGTTGTTGGGGGGGCTGGTGGAGAAGTGGAATTAAATGTATTAAACTCTAATACAGTGAGTCACCATTAATCACACAGTGGGCAGGAACCACGGACTGCTTCAAGCTCTCAAGCTGCAGAGACCTTTCATGAAAAATTCAAACTAAGAGGTCTGTAACTCCAGCCGAGGTATCCTGAAGACAGACACTTTGTACAGACATCTGAATATAATCTACCAAGAATAATGCATAAATACCACTTTTTATGACAACTGCACAAACTTGGACATTTCTTTGATTATTAAGCTTAACTTTATAATGCTAGAATTTTCAAACATTGTGTCGACTTTTTTCTCCATTTTATTGACAGTTTTCTTTATCATTACTGATTGTGAATTTCTTTTATTTGCCTTCTGAGAAGATACTGTTTCGCATAAAAAAACACATATTGTATCACATAAACAAACAAACAAAACATGAACCTGACTTTCATTGCCCTTATTTAGGAGTAATACTGGAATAGGAACACCACCCAGAATTCCTTTATTTCTAACCTGTACTCGGTCAAAAAAAGGGGAAAAAAAATTTTTTTTTCAAGGTGTATCAATCAGTTCAGCATAAATATTTCTTTTTCTCTCCTGAAACGTATATGTAGAAAATTTCCTTGAAAAACTATTTTTCAGGAGATTATTGAATTAAAAGGAGCCATAATAGAAGGATGTTGTTGTTATTGTTAAGTGCCATTGAGTCGATTCCAACTCACAGCAACCCTGTATAGGGTTTCCAAGGAGTAGCTGGTAGATTTGAACTGCCGACCTTGTGGTTCATAGTCCAATGCTGATCCTATAGTGCCCGGATTCCAAACAATTTTCTCATACCTTGAATGGAAGATAGTATTTCTGTATATTATTTTTTTAATCATTTAAACTACCCTTTTCTCTTGTAATAAAACCATTTTCCCCCATTTTTTCTCTCCATCATGCATTTGTGTTGGTCTTGATATATAATAGTTGTTGTTAGGGTTACTTTTATACGTTTTCCTTCGCAGTAATTACTTCAGTAATTCTTGCCTATATAGAACATAATATACAAATAAAACAGAGTTTGGAAATAACATAGTAGGTTACTCTGAATTGTATTCTGTCTAACTCACTACAGTTTTAAAAACAGGTCAGTTTTTTGGTAAGGTATGTATGATTCTTAACCAACTTTCCTATAGCAATGTTATCCAGGGGAACCAAGGCTGTGTGGAGCCACTGATTGGTTAATAACCCCACACATTTGCTGGGTGAATCTCAGCACTCTTTTAAAAGTGTTGCAAGTTTGGACTCTGTGTCACAGCTAGGAATCTGAGGTTCAGATTTCTCTATTGCCTGAAGATTGACAAATTTGTTCTACTCCCTAAACTTGGAAGTAACCAAACCCCACCCCTCCTCCTAGGAATAAAACTGAGAAAACTTGTTCCATTTTTATTTTTCTAATTCTCTAAAATAATCTGGATTGTTGCTCCTCACAGAGTCAACACCATTTCTATAGTTTAAAAAGTAAAGTGGTGTTATGGCATGGAGTTGGTCCAACTCATAGTGACCCTGTATAGGGTTTCCAAGGCTATATATAAATCTTTACAGGAACAGAAAACCTCATCTTTCTCCCACGGAACCACTGGTAGTTTTGAACTGCTGGCTGTGAGATTAGCAACCCGATTCGTAACCATTACACTACCAGAGCTCCTTAAAATGCACAGTGAAAATGAATTAATTCCATTTAGTGCATGAGCAGTCCTGTCCACACCCTTTCTCCAACATTTCATTCTGAGAATGCAGCAGAGCAGTCAGGACTCCCTCAACAAGTGCTCGGACTGTGCAGTTGTGATTGGGTTCCAGCTGGTTCGGTCCACGATGACCCCTATTGAGGATTTGCATTTCCACGCAAAATATACTCAAATAAGGATGTTATATAACAGCCATACATAAGAACCACCTGGGGATCTCTAAGATTCACTTGGGGATCTTGTTGAACTATAGATACTGATTCAGTATATCTGGGGTGGAAATGCAAATTAGCAGGAGTGTTGTCGAGTAGAAATAATGTAGGGACTGAACCATTTTACCTTCTCAGCCCTTAGGATTTTCGCCTCAAAAATACGTAGTGTATAGTAGTAATAGTAGTTTTCCTAGAGGGAATAATTATAATTTTCATTTCCTGATTACCACTGTTAATCAGAAGCAGTGCAGCAAATCATATCTACGTGACGTTGGAATGCATTACAATATTTTGACATCAGTTTTCCCGTTTTTATGTTTTATGTATGATATGTCTCTTTCACTTGAAAACACTAATTTACAAGTTGTCCATGAACGTATACTGTGGGACAGAATAGTCCAGTAAGGGAAAAAAGAAATTTCCATGTATTTTCCCAACAGTAGATTTGTCCATTTTTTCTCTTACGTTTTCCTACCCGGTGGAATAAGGTGTCTGTTTGCCACGAAGAACAGAAGTCCCTGATTGCTTAAAGCAGTGGTACTCAGTTTTAAGCATGTATAAAAATCTAGCTGGGTCTGTGAGCCATACATATCTTTTAAAATCTTGGAAAAATAAAAGAATGATGAGCCACTATTAATACTTCCATTTTTGCATACAAAGTGGAAGTGTGCACACACATACATATATTAGGAGTGATAGTATGGATTTTGTTCACAAAACACCCCACTATGATATACATTATTTTATAGTACAGTGGATAACTATGAAGCATAATTCTTTGACTGCTTTTTATTTCAATGGTAAAATCGCAGATCAAAGGGATTTAGTGTAGAAAAAGGAATATGGCACATAAACAAATGGAGTCTTCTGTATCCAGCTCATGTGAAGTTCATGCTGGCTTGTCTACAGTAGGCCTCCTTAATGTAGGTACTGCATCTAAAGGTAAGAGCAGAATCTTCATGAAATCCCTGGTTACTATGGATACTGCCAGGTTTTTTTTTTATATGGGCATTTGTTTATATTAAATTGAATTGGCATTAATTTATTTCCCCAGAACCATCAACTTTACCCACGAACTGTAATTCAGATTGAAAAGGATGACCTACAGATGAAAAACACCTGAGACCTCTTTAATTACTTTTCTAAACTGTATTCTACAGAAAAATTCTAAGTGGAATAAATCTCCTAAGGAGAATTTTGCCTGTTAAATTTCCCTTGTTAATATAATTGGCTTTCTTGATAAAGGGGGAAATAATTTCTGTAAGTAATTTAAACCTGGGTATTTTTGCTGTCTACATCTTTTAAAATGAAATACAGTACTATATCTAGATATTGTAAATTTCAAAGTGGGAGTAGATGTTTTCGTGGATGAGGATTACAGTTTATGTCTGCTCCCTTTGCAGATTTACTGACTAATCTCAGAATAAATTTTGGACAGATTTTGATTATCCCGCTCACTGAAATGTTATGATCTGTTTCTAGCGATACTTATCATTTCACTTTTAAAATGAGATTCACCATTAACATGACACAGGTGAATTCTATCATTCCTAGGAAGAAAAGTATATATGTATCCCAGTTAGCATTACAAACATTCTGTTTTCTTTTTGTGCTAAATGACCTCAATACATTGCCAGAAAGTGAAATTTGGATTCCTCACAGTGTTCTCAGAACACAATGCAATGTAATTGTCAGCTAAACTTCCACCATGTCCTCTTACTAAAATTGCTCAGTTAAATGTAATATTATACATCTACATTAGAAAATAATTCCAATCATCTGCCCAATTTACATATTTTGAAAGCAAATCGACTTTAAATTTAGCTACACCTTAGAAATTTAGTTAAATACTGATTGAACATATATGGCTTTCTGTCAGACCTTATTTCAAACTGTTTTACTGTCCTTGATTTAAGACAATTAAAACTTATGCAAACTATTATGTTAAAATGGATAAAGATGCCATTGTTTCACACACGGAAATGAAAAAGTATTTATAAATTATTTGTGATGTTGTTAAGTACCATCGAGTCAGTTCCAACCCATAGCGACCCTGTGTAGGATTTCCAAGAAGCAGCTGGTGAACTTGAACTGTCAACCTTGCGGTTCAAACTGACTTTGCAATCCAGCACATTAACCCACAGTGCCACACCAGGACTCTGCTAATTGAACTGTTTGGTCATTTAATTTTTATAAGTTTGATTGTAAGAATTTGAGATGTTTTCTTACTACAGGAAGTCCCTGGTCTCAAGTGAAGGTGACAAGTGATGCAGAATTGGTTGAGAGTAGGGTTGGTCCACTTATTTCAAAGTGAGGGCAAATTATATAAGGCAACTAGAAGTTGCCCATAAGTCAGACATCTGTAACCTGGGAACTGCAGACATGTGTTTTATAGTTACCTGGAAAAACATGTCTTTCCGGAAAAAAGTTAGAATGATCTGTAAGGCTTTTATAAATGCACAAGTTATGTATTAATATTATTGGAAACTTGAATGACTCAGTAAATTCACTCTCAAATCATCCACAGCTACCAGCTACTTGACACATTTAGCATCTTCTGTCTGTGAATGTATGCATTACATTTATTTCTCAAATGGGTTTATGTTTTTGTACAAAATGCTTGAGCTATTCATATAATGGGAAAGTTGCCATAAAATGTATATATATGTTCCTTAATTTAGCACGTCTTCATATTTAATTTTTAAAATACCACTTTTCATTTATAATTTCTACCATTTCATTTATAGCCTCTACTTCATTGCTTTTTAAAATGTAAAGGAAATTGTCCATATGAAGTCAGCATAAATGTTTTCTGAATGACAAAAAATCTAACTAGTGTGGACATCTGTCTGTCTAATTGAATTAGATGTGCCTCATTTGAAAACCAGGAGTCTCTAATAGGCATTAAAGACAAGTCTGTGGTGAGCTCTTGGGAGTCCTGGTGTGATACTGGAAGATAAGCACTGGACTGCTAACTGCAATTTCAGTGGCTCAAACCCACCAGCCACTCCTTGAAAACCCTATACAAGGTCTGTATGAGTCAACTGACTAGATGGCACTTAACAACATTGCTCCTCTTAAAGAATGAGACAGCCAATAGAGAAACGATCCAGAAATGAATGGAAAGGGGATTGCAGTGTGTAAAACAGCCCTCCAGCAATCGAATTATCAAATGTGTGTTCTCACAGTGAAGATCATGAGAATAAAAGGAAGGAAATTCCAGTGATTTTATTCTCTATAAATTTTCTGCTGCTGTGTATGATGTGTAGCACTGCAGGTTAATGCACTGGACTGAAAGGTTGCTTTGAACCACAAGGTTGGCAGTTCAAGCTCACCAGCTGTTCCTTGGAAACCCTACACAGGGTCACTATGAGTTGGAACTGACTCAATGGCACCTAACAACTACCATAATATATAATGTATTTTTTTTTAGAAAGTTCTGGAGTCAGTAGACAATGAACATGTAAATGTTTAGCTGTCTCACCGATTTTGCAAAGCTTCTCTTGAAATAAACGTTGGGCTTTGCTTGGCTCTAACTGTTTGTGCATGTGCAGGATTGGCTCTGCATCTTATAGTTCATTGTTTTTTATGGGACTAGGGAAGGAACACTTGGTAACTAGTCATGTCATTTATGCAAAGATAGACTTTTAAATGAGCTTACAATATAATATCAGTAATCAGATGAGTATGTTGTTGTGAAGTGCCATAGAGTTGACTCCGATCCACAGCGACCCTGTATAGGGTTTCCAAGGAGCAGCTGGTGAGCTTGAACTGCCAACCTTGCATTTCAAATGTCTTTGCAGTCTGCCTCATTAACCCACAGCACCACACCAGGACTCCAGATGAGTATAAGTTATGGTGGTGGTGGTGTGTCGTGGAGTCAGTTCCAACACATAGCAACCCTGTACCGGGTTTCTGAGGCTGTACATCTTTACAGGAGGAAAAAGCCTCCTCTTTCTCCCGCAGAACAGCTGGTAGTTTCGAACTGCTGACCTTGAGATTAGCAGCCCAATTCGTAACCACTGTGCTACCAGAGCTCCTTATATAAATCATAGCGAAGCTTATTCACATGTTTTGTTTTAAATAAACAAAAAAAAAGCCATGTTTTAAAGAAAAAAATGGCTTATGAACTGAAAAGTCAAATGCAAAGTCGTATCATTCAGTGCCCATTGTTGTTTTCTCAGCAAGTTAGTCACTATTCATTATGACTGAAGCCTGTTTCAAAAGCCTATTAAACACCTGGTGGCTCAATCTTTAAGCACTCAGTTTCTAACTGACAGGTTGACAGTTTGAATCCACCTGTAGCTCCACAAATGAAAAACCTGGCAAGCTGCTCCTATAAAGCTGTTGTTGTTGTGAAGTGCCATTGGGTCCATTCCGACCCATAGCGACCCCGTATAAAGTTTCCAAGGAGCAGCTGATGGGTTTGAACCGCCGACCTTGCAGTTCAAACTGCTTTGCACTCTGGCACATTAACCCAGCCTATAAAAACATATGGGGCAGTTTTACTCTGAGACATGGTATCATCATGAGTCAGTTAACACACCAGCATGAGACGGTAAATCTTTACGGAGCAGAAAGCCTCATCTTTCTCCCGTGGAACACTGGTAGTTTCGAACCACTGACCTTAAGGTTCGCAGCCTGATTCGTAACCACTACACTACCAGAGCTCCACAATAGTGATCACAAAACTGTTTCAGCAACCTAGATTTCAACCATTGAAAGTGATATTAATTTTAATTTTGAAAACTCAGCATGCTATTTCAATTAGTCACATTTTTATGTATTCATTTTAATTTGAGAACTACCTAAGCACATATTTTGGATTCAGTGAAACAAAAACCACAGAACTGAAATCATGTTCATAGAAAACAGAGACTCCAATGAACACTTTTGTAAAAACACAAACCATACGTGAAAGTCTTAAATAAAAACATAAGAACTAGCTATTGCAAGCACTCCATCTTACCATAAAAGTTCTCAAGCTAATGTTCAAATTCAAAATTGAAAAATGTTCCATAGAGCAACTACTAAGAAGAAATTTACTGATCCAAATAACCAAAAATCTAATGTGTGAACCGTATCCAATTTGTACCACAGGTGAGTTAGTTAACATTCTCAGTATTTCTAAGGTCTTTACAAAATCAGGTCATAACCAAATTCTCAGTATTAAGTCATAGAGTTTAAAATTCAAACCATTTAGCAAAAGGACCATTTGAAATGGGCAGCACAATAATCTCAGCCTGTTCTCAAAACTAGTAATCTTACAGAAAGATTTCTAGTTGCAAAATTACATGGTCCAGTGAAGCTAGATTTAGAATGCAAAACATTCCAAGTCCGAATCTCTGTCGAACTTGTACACCATAAGTATCTCTGAAATGAGCTTCTTAAATCATTTCTGAGAGCACGGTCTGGGTGAATAAAAGTCTGACAAGCTGTCTCTGGTTACTTCACTTGCCAGACAATTTAAAACCCTATTTGGAAAGATATTTACTGCTGTATTTTCAAGTCCTAGAAAGATTTTGCATAATGCTTCTGTGTGAGAATTACTGAACTGTGTGTTTTCAAAATGAGTAATATCACGTTTTTTCCTTCAAGTAACCAATACACACTGCAGAAAACATGAAATGCAGATTGCAAAAATATAGGTTCCATTAATACTTCTATGTTCATTTGAAATTTTGTTTAAGAAAATATCCTTCTGGTTTACTTGGCAGTATTGAGTTTCATCAAGTTTTTGCAAGCTCTGTCTGGCATTTGGATTTCAAAAATTGAGGTTCTATTCACCCCACTTGTATCTTAAAGCAGCACTGGAGATACAGAAGCTTATACAACCGAAGGGAAGTTGGGGAGCAGACAACTGAATTAAACCAGTGTGTTCTGTTTGAGTTGCACAAATAGATGTTCTTCCTCTAAAGGAGCAGAAAATCTACATTTACTAAGATTAGTGATTAATCACTAAACTACCACATTAACTCACTATTCTGAAGTTAAATGCATACAGTGTAACTCCTGACCTTTTATGAAAATTACCACATCTTTCACCTGTGGCGCTACAGGTGGGTTCAAACTGCCAACCTATCAGTTAGCAACTGAGTGCTTAAAGTGCTTTATGAATCCAGTGTCAACCCAGCTGCAGATGAAAATGTATACCAAAGCTTTTATATTGTAGATAACTCCGTTCTGATTTTGATGCTGCTTGTCAAAAAATAAGTTAAATGATCCCAACTATTTTCATAGACAAATTCTATTCAGACAGTTCAAGTCTATCTCTGACAGAAAAGTCTACATAAATAATATATACTTAGGAAACTAATGACTTAACCGAAAGAAAATTGCCAAAATCCCTAAGTAATTTTGACCTTAGAGAGAGACTATGATTTATGTGCAAACAGGGATTTCGTTATTTTTTTCTATCAAACTCATTAAAGTAGATGCTTTTTTGTAAAAAAATTGAATTTAAATTTTACTATTTACTATTATTTGAAATAGTCAAGTGAAATGTTCAGAATGTGTTTAGAATTTCAAACCATCCCTTACTTAATTACATCGCTAGGAATGTTTTTTATTATTAGTTATTTGCAATGATCGTTTTGAAAGAGTACATTAAGAAGTTATCAGACTCTTGATTATAAATCAAGTCAGTTGGCAACAGAAAGAAACTGGTGATTGTAAAGATGATTATAGGTAGAATTGTTTCAACTAAAAAGCATCATTTGCACAGTTTTGGAATGCAAGCAGAAATTGCGTTCCAAGATTTGTCTTAGTTATCTGGTGCTGCTATCACAGAAACACCACAAGTGGATGTCTTTAGTGAAGAAATTTATTCTCTCACATTTAAGGAGGTTATATGTCCAAATATAAGCCACCAGCTTTAAGGGAAGACTTTCTGTGTTGGCTCTGAGGGAAGGTTCTTGCCTCTTTTTAATGTCTGGGGGCCCAGCATCCTTTGGAGACCTCTATGTGTCTTATATCAATCTTCCTGTAAGTCTAAGACGTTCTCTGTGCAGGGACTATGGGCCCAAATGACATGCTCCGCTCCCAGTTCTCCTTTTCTGATGTTAGTTAGGTTCCTCTCTATGCTCCCTTCCCTCTCCTTTTATCTGCTATAAGAAAAAAGGCAAGGGAGGAAGGGCTTGATGGTGTCTAGGGTGGAGGTGCAGTGAGGTTCACCTTCAGCAATAACACAGAATACCACACAAAGTAGATTCAGGGCAGAGCTCCAAAACTCGGAAGCACATAGATAGGAATATTTTAAAGGTTTGAAGGCTTATAGCTGGTGGACTTGTAGCAAAAGTAAGAAATCATTTACTTTTGAATCTGCCTGGATCCCTGGCCCAGAGCCCACAACTTGGGTGAGACCAAACAGCAATGTCAAGCAGGGAAGCAGACACACCACAGAAAAACGCCGCGGGAACCTTGGAGCAAAGGTGAACAATATGCTTTGTCGGGTTTTGTTCTGACTTTCTTTTTCTTGGTATCTGTTCATTGGCCACCCACTGTTTATGCACCTCAATTCTAGTGACTAGAGAGGGTTCCAAAGTGAGTGGGCACCCCCCACCCGCACCACTGGTGGAGTCTTCTGTCACATGTGCGCAGAGATACTCTCAGCCCAAGAGCCGGCACGGAACTGTTTATTTTTTTAATACAGAAAAGTCAGAACAAGGGGTGTGGAGAGAGAAAGAGAATTTAAAAACTAAACAGGCCAAAAATTAAATTAAATCCTGAGGTACAGCATAACAACCAACAGTGACATCTTGAAATCTCTCAGGCAGTTTTGAAGGCAAGGAGCTCAAAGAGAACATTAAAGTCATGCTCATATTAAGCTACAGATTTGTATTTTTTTTCTTCTCTCCCTCCTCTCCCTTTTCTGTGATTATAGACTACAGTATCCAGTCTAGTTTTGTTGTTGTTGTGTTTTGGGTAGTTTTCTTATTGTTGTTGTTTTTTCTGCTGGTGCTGTTTTGCTGTTTTATGCTCCCCCTTCTACCTTTGGGGGACTCTTTCTCTCCCCATATTACCCAGGAAGAAACAGCAACTGCTGCCATTTAGTCAAGCTACAATCACACTCTATAAAGCACCAAAATCCAGGCAAGAACCAACACCAATTGCCATACACCAGGGAGGCAGACAACACCTGTGAAAGTTACTCTGAGTTAAGCAATCAGAAGAGTGAAAAGGGAAGCCCACATCCTGATCACATCTACCTGGAGGCAGTCAGAAAGCATAAAAAATACCAAAACACATAATTAAGTATTAAAGCCACAGATAAACACTAAACATGTCCACGAAGCAAAAGCAGATGACCATATTAGCACATGTCCAGAAACAAGATAAAATGTCTGAGACAAATGACCTAGAGTAGAACTGGACTCCATTCTGGAAGGAGGGCAGGCTTTGGAAATGCCTAAGAAGGAATTCAGAAAAATGATTATAAAATGTTTCTAAACACTTTACAATGGAGTTGAGAAAAATAAGAGGTCAGGAAAGTGCTATAGGAACAATCAAATAAGATATATATAGCAT
>NW_006408663.1:1292233-1320122 GCF_000296735.1 Chrysochloris asiatica | reverse complement strand
TGGATAGGAAGACTTAACATTGTGAAAATGTCAGTACTGCCCAACTCAATTTACACATATAATGCAATCCCAATCCAGATTCCAACGACATTCCTCAAAGAAATGGAAAAAAAAATTACAAACTTTATATGGAAAAGAAAGAGACCCAGGATAAGCAAAGCACTGCTTAAGAAGAAGAATAAGATTGGAAACCTCTCACTCCCTGACTTCAAAATGTATTAGACGGCTACAGTTGTCAAAAGAGTTTCGTACTGGTACAATAAAAGACATGTTGATTAATGGAACAGAATTGAGAATCCAGAAATTAACCCATCCACATACACCCAATTGTTTTAGACAAAGTACCTAAATATATTGCATGGAGAGGGGATAGTCTTTTCAACAGAGGTGCTGGCAGAACTGGAAAGCAATATGCAAAATATTGGAACAAGACCTTTACCTCACACCTTATACAAAAACCAACTCAGCATGGATTAAAAACCTAAATGTGAATCCCAGAATTATGAAGGCCATCAATGAAAAAATAGGGACAAAGGTGACGGCTCTAATTCAGGGCATACAAAGACTAACAAACATTTTGAAAATGACACAAACAAAAGTAGACAAAACAGATGATTGGGACGTACTAAAAACTAAAAACTTATGTGCATCAAATGACTTCACCAAAAAAATAAAAGTGGAACTCACAGAATGTGAAAAATTCTTTTGCAATGACACATCAGACAAGGCACTCATTTCTAAAATATATAGGAAACTACAACACCTCTACCAGAAAAAGATAAATAACCCAATTAAAAAATGGGCCCAGGAAATGAACAGACACTTTACCAAGGAGGAGATCAGGCCGCCAACAAACATGTAAAGAAATGTTCACAATCACTAGACATTAGAGAGATGCAAATCAAAACAACAATGAGATATCATCTCACACCAGCAATAACAGCAAAGATCAAAAAATAGAGGACAATAAATGCTGGTGAGGATGTGGAGAGACTGGGACACTCCTGCATTGCTGGTGGGATTGCAAAATGCTCCAGCCTCTCTGGAATGCAATATGGCACTTCCTCAAAAAGTTAGAAATAGAAATACTTTATGATCCATCAATTCCTCTACTTGGTATTTACCCGCAAGAAACATGAAGCATAACATGAGTAGATATGTGCACACCAATGTTCGTAACAGCACTATTTACAATATCAAAAAGATGGAGACAGCCTAAGTGCCCATCAACTGAAGAATGGATAAACAAACTGTGGTACATACACACAATGGAATATTATGCTACCTTGAAAGATGCGGAGGGTGGGGCAATGGGAGGGAGGGGAAGGTGAAGCACAGAGTAGGGAATAGACACAGGATAGTTTGGGTTCTTGGAAGGGGGGCAATACACAAGAAGGGGGAGGGGAATGGAAGAACAAGGTGGATGGGAGATCAGTTAAGCAGGTTTGCATGGGCTAAGTGGGACAGAGGTAAATAATGATATATGCACAACCTTGGAACAACAGGGTTCTGGGATACAGGGAGTGAGACATGATTGGAAAGGTCAAAAAGGGGAAAACTGATGCTTGGCTTTCTTTTGAATCTTGGTTTCCCTTGCATGCCATTATAAAATAGACACTTGAGGGGGAGAGAAAGGAATAGCCAGAAATGTCACCTTAGAAAGCTTATAAGTCCATCTTCTGCCTATAACTGATTATTGTTGTTGCTGTTGTTGTCATGTGCCGTGCAGTCAGTTCCGACTCACAGCGACCCTGTACAGGGTTTCCGAGGTTGTGAATCTTTATGGGAGCAGAAAGCCTCATCTTTCTCCTGCGGAACAGCCGGTAGTTTCAAACTG
Organism: Chrysochloris asiatica; assembly: GCF_000296735.1. Taxonomy (NCBI): domain Eukaryota; kingdom Metazoa; phylum Chordata; class Mammalia; order Afrosoricida; family Chrysochloridae; genus Chrysochloris; species Chrysochloris asiatica. Next base: position 1,318,285 of record NW_006408663.1, on the reverse strand, counting down.
ATGACCCTGAGGTTAGCAGCCTGATTCGTAACTACTACGTTACCAGAGATTGGAATACCTAAAATGGGGCTACAACGTGCCAAATGAAGGAGGTGTTCTGTGGAGCCTCTGTATTACATAAGACCATAAGGGGAATGCTGAACCCCATCCAGAATCTTCTGAGGTGGGAAATATCCACTTGAAAGGACAATCAGACCAGCCTGGAGTGGCTACAAGAACTGAACATACTTCTTCAAAGAATGACTGACAGGAAAAATACAGAACAATAATGGCAGTCTGACTGACTACTACAAGAACATCAAGTTGCTCACCCAGGAGACATGAAGGCAAGTGGTCAGCTCCCCTCAGGGCAAACCCGCTTCCAAGACTAAGACTCAATGGGACTACACGCGCAGACATGTGCTGTGACTGGTGACTACATTGGTCACTTTTAAGGTAGCGTAGTGGTTACGAATAGGGCTGCGAACCTTAAGGTCAGCGGTTTGAAACTACCAGCTGCTCTGCGGGAGAAAGATGAGGCTTTCTACTCCCGTAAAGATTTACACCCTCGGAAACCATGTTCAGGGTCGCTATGGGTCGGAACCGACTCGACGGCACTTAACAACAACACAACAACAAAGGAAAAACAGCAATGAAGCAGCAAGCTAAGTCCTACCCCATTCAATAGACTCCTGTGAACCCACGTGGAGACTGTTGGCCAGCAGTACGGCAAGACCTGGGGGCTACTGGGCCCAGAGTCAGTGACATAGCTACAAAGGACTACAGTGAAGAGTGAAGCATCCAGCTGATAAGAAGAGAGGGCATATGCACAAGAACACCTACACTTGCAGATGTTGTTGTTGTTGTTGTTGTTGTTAAGTGCCATCGAGTCGGGTCCGACCCATAGCGACCCTGTACAGGGTTTCCGAGGGTGTAAATCTTTACGGGAGTAGAAAGCCTCATCTTTCTCCCGCGGAGCGGCTGGTAGTTTCGAACCGCTGACCTTAAGGTTCACAGCCCGATTCGTAACCACTACGCTACACTTGCAGATAATACCCACTTAACCTGGCTTCAATGACTGGATGATGAGAACTCAACTAGAAGAAGAAAGAAGAGGAAAAAAAGAGTAATCTGATACACTTTGATGAACTTGACCTACACCTATGGATGCAGTAGCACATCTTCACAGCGAGGATCATTCCCACCACCTCTATACACAGAGTAAACAGGGATGGGCAACTTGGACACTGGCTACTGTAAATGGGGGCATTTCAAAGGCAAGAAGTGACTGGCTTACAAGCTTTCAAGAGGGAGCCTAGATCCAGAGGGCGTGGAGGAAGGTAGAATCTCCACTGAGTAGTATCCAATCTGTCTAGGGGGGGCTGATGAAAGGAAATGGGGATGGTTCTCAAGTGGCACAATAGTGAGCAATTGTTATCAGGACTGACTGTGAGGGTTGGAAATGTAAAGGTAGATATTTTGTAGCAAAAGGAGAGGAGTGGTTGACTTGCAGTCCAGGAATGGAGGTCCCTTGGACAATCAAGGGAGAAGAGCAGAGTGTGGGATCCTACCCAGAGAAACAGTGACGCCAGAGATGGAGGCAGAGACAATGACGTGGAGAGAGGGAATGGCTGGGTACTCTAGACCCAGAGAGGGAGAGGGGCTGTGTGCTGATGACCAGGGGACAGGTTTGCAGGGTTTGTTCATGATGCATGGAGGGGATTGTAACCATGGCAATGAAATGATAGATGATAGGATGAATGTATAGCTAATGTTCTCCCATGTAAACTATCACATATTTCACAATAAAACATTTTTTTAAAAATCATATTTAAGTCCTGGTATGGCACCATAGGATAAGGACTCGACATCAAGATCAGTTTGAACTGCAAGGTCAGTGGTTCAAACTCACCAGCTACTCTTTGGAAACCCTATGCAGGGTCGCTGTGAATTCGAACTGACTTGACAGCACACAACAACAACTATGTTATGACCTTAAGATACAGAAATACAGATGACACCTCTTGTCCTCAAGGATATATTAGGGCAGTGGAACACGGGTCTGCCCAGCTGTTGGCTGTATCACTGCTGACATCATGTCTGCAGCTTCTGAAGCACATCACACTTGTGCCATTCTTTGATCTTGCTCAGTTCAGTTCCGATGGCAGCAGAGGTTAGCAATAACACTTTGAAGGGCATTCATGACCCATGAAGTACTTCAAGACTTGAAGATTTCCCCTCCATTCATGAAAACTAAAACCTTGGCAAGAAGGCAGTGAGACCTATTCTGAGTAAATGGCATCAAACAATGTAAGTAAGAAGAGCATGACTCTCTTAGTTAAAATCACATTGGAAAACACTTGGTGGACTGAGTCAGGAGCTAGGTCAGTGAATTAAAGTCATGAATGAAAGAAGGGCTAGTCTTCAGGTGTGAAACTCCATTCATTTTGGTTAATTTACAAGCTTGTTGGTCTCCATCCACCATGGAGTGTGTTTCAGGCAGTTTTCTGAGGTTTATAAGGCAAGCTGCTACGGGACCCTTTTGACTTTCAGGAGAGGCAATTATTGCCTATAGGTGTGAGAGGATTAGACAAACAAAAGTTATCAGGCCCACATAAATCTTCCTAACAATAATAGTAAACAATGTTTCATAAAGCTTGGGCCACAAATGCAAAAATCTCTAAACTTCTCACTTCTTCAGTCCTTTATATGTTTGCATGTTTTATATTGCTTAATCACCAGCTGCTCCTCTGAAACCCTATATGGTCTCTATGAGTCAAAACTGACTGGTTGGCACTTAACAACAACAACTCAGGATATGGAGTCCTGGTGTGGTGCTGTAAGATAATGCACTAGACCACAAGGTTAGTTTGAACTGCAAGGTCAGTGGTTCAAACTCACCAGCCACTCCTAGGAAACCCTATACAGGCATGCTATGAGTAGGAACCAATTTGAGGGCATTTACCAACAACACCAATCAGGATATGGGGAGCAAGCACGATGGCGCTGTAGGATAAGTGCTGGACTTTGAACCACAAGGTCAATGGTTCGATCCCACTAGGTGCTCCTCAGGAGAAAGATGAGGTTTTCTGTTCCCACAAAGATTTACATACTTGGAAACCCTATATAGGATTGCTATGAGTTGATGGTATTTAACAACAACAATTAGAATATATATGTAATTGTATAATCTGTTTTATTTGCATTTAAATGATCCCCAAACTACTTTTACATGATGCTTCTAAGATCATAATTGTTATTTTATGTACAATATTCCATTCAGTAATTGTATCATGCCTTGTTTAAACTTGTCATTAGCCAAACTATTCAACAAGATGCTATTTGGACTATACTGGAAAAAAAAATCAAGACTTGACTTGCAATACTGAAGGATTCTATTGGCAAAATGATTCAGAAAGCATCAGAAGAAGAAAATACACAGGGTAATGATACCACTGGAGGCACTCACTCATCTCTGCCAAGAAATTTGGAAGACAACTATCTGGCTGACTGATTGGAAGAGATCCATATTTGTGCCCATCCCAAAAGAGGTGACCCAACAGAAAGCAGAAATCATCAGACAATATCATTACTATCATATGCAAGAAAAGTTTGCTAAATCGAACTCAAAAATGGCTGCCGCATTACAATGAGAAGTTCAGGCTAGATTTAGATGAGGGCATGAAACAAGGACTATCATTGCTGACATAAGATGGCTCTTGGCTGAAGAGGATTCCGGAAAGCTAGTCACCTCTGTGTTACTGAATATGCAAAGGCTTTTGGTTGTGGGGATAATGACAATCTATTGAAGACATTGTGGAGAATGAATATTCCAGAACACATAATTGTGCTTATGAGGAAACTGTACACAGACCAAGAGGCAGTAATTTGAACAGAACAATGAAATACTGAATGATTTAAAACTAGGAAAGGTGTGCGCCATGTTCTTTCACCATACTTGTTCAATCTCTATGCTGAGCAAATAAACGGAAAAGCTGGATGATATGAAGAATGGTATGGCATCAGGATAGGAGGAACACTCACTAATAGTCTGGAATGTGCAGATGATACAAGTATGCTTGCTGAAAGTAAAGAGAACTTAAAATACTGATGAAGATCAAAGACTGCTACAGCCTTTCAGTATGGATTGTACCTCAAGGTAAAGAAAGCAAACATTCTCACCACTGGAGCAATAAATGGCATCATGGTAAATGGAGAAAAGATTAAAGTGTCAAAGACTTCATTTTGCTTGGGTTTACCATCAATACTCATGGAAGCAATAGTCAAGAAATCAAATGACATATTACATTAGGCAAATCTGCTGCCAAGACCTCTTTAAAGTGTTCAAAGATCAAAGATACCAATTTGAAGACTAGGGTGTGCCTGACCCACGCCATGGTATTCAGTAGCCCCATATGCATGTGAAAATTGGACAATGAATAAGGAAGATCGAAGAACAACTGATGCATTTGAGTTCTGATGTTGGAGGAAAATATTAAAATTACCATGAACTGCCAGAAGAACAAAAAAATCTGTGTTGGAAGATGTACAGCCAGAATGCTCCTTAGAAATCAGGATGGCCACACTTCATCTTTCATACTTTGGACATATTGTCAAGAGGGACCAGTCCCTGGAGAAGGACATCATGCTTAGTAAAGTGGAGGGTCAGTAAAAGAGGGAGACCCCCAACCAGATGGACTGGCACAGTGGCAGCAGCAATGAGCTCAAGTGTAGCAATGATTGTGAGACTTGTGCAGGACTGGGCAGTGTTTCTTTCTGTTCTGCATAAGGTCGGTACTGACTCGGTGGCTCCTAGCAACAACATGCTTAACAGGTAAACTTGAGAGGTAGAAGGAAAAGTGGGTCTGAGACGAGCATGCAGACTGCTGTGCTGGCGGGGTCTGCAGACTCACAGCTGGGCAGTAGAGCTGTTAATGTCATACATCCTCTCCAGAGTAAGCATCACTTCCTGAATCTGAAAAGTGTGTGGGAGTCCAAAGGTCTCCAGAAAGCTCAGTACTAGTATGTTCTCAGTACATGATCATTATAAGTGTTAAGAACAGCAACACTTCAAAACGTTTTTAAAGTCTAAATGTTGAATCATTATGCTATATTGCCTATTGATTGCCCCATCATCTGCAAAACAAAGTATGAAAATTTGACTCACTCCTGACAGGAAGATTTGAGATCAATACCTAAAATGAAATACGTGTAATTTCTGCACTACTGCTTCAAAAGAGTCCCTCCCTTGAAATTTTGTCTTTGTAAGTTTTATTAATTTTTAAGTACCCTAAAATTGCTTTAATTTGTCCAATTAAGAAATAAAAGACCTTTTAAGTGTCAGAGTGACTAACCACAGTATGCGTAGAAAGAAAACGTGGGTTTGGCTCCTGCTGTCACTATGTGACTGTAGGCAGGTGGTTCAGATTCTCTCTGAACTTCAGTGTGTTCAGCTCTAACGTAAGAATATTGATTTGAAATATCCCCCAGCACTGAACATTTCTCACAGCAGTAACAATGATAAAATAGCTCTTCTTAAAGTTGATTATCACAGTTTGGCAATAATATTAATAATGCATTAATATTGACATTGTTAATGTCAAGAGGAGAGCTTATAGATAAGTGGAACATTATACTGAGGTAGAGAAACAATCAAAATTTTCTTTTTTTCTTCCAATCAGTGCAATTTTTCCCAAAAATGTGACATTGTTTTCATGTTTACTTTTCTGGGTCAGTAGTCGGTTCTCACCAGGGGAACAATTCAATGATGTCAGTCTTCTCAGAAAATTCTAGGTTCCTACAATGAAAAGCTACGAAGAGGTGATGAGAGTCAGGAGCTCCAGAAATTAAATATATCTTCTGCCCAATGCAGGAGTCCCTGGTGATGCACATGGCTCAGCGCTCCACTAGCTGAAGGATTGATTGGCTGTTCAAACCCACCCGAGACACCTTGTGATCACAGACCTGGTGACTGTGCTTCCAAAAGGTGGCAGACATGAAAGCCCTATGAAGCAGTTCTACTCTGCACACCCTGTCACCTCGAGTCAGAATCAACTCCACGGCAACTAATAACTGCCTGCTGCATAAACTCCTCAACTTAATATTTAACAAGAATGACCAAGGTCTAAGTCTCTACAGAACTAACTTTTGTTCCTTTGACTACATTCTGTCAAAATTCTGAAACTCTATCCTGGTGACTTTTAACATCTCAAGAACTGAGATAAAAATACGTTTTTTATAAAATCACCTTGTTCTTGTGGAAATATTCTTTTCTTTTTTATTTGTTTAAAGAGAATTCTAAATGTCTATTTAAAGTAGGGCTGGGGAACGTCTAGTCTGCGGGCCGCGTGGTGGTGGTGGTTATGTGCTGTGAAGTCGCTTCTGACTCATAGCGATTCTGTACAGGGTTTCCGAGGCTGTAAATCTTTACAGGAGCAGAAAGCCTCTTCTTTATCCCGCGGAACAGCTGGTAGTTTCAAAATGCAGACCTTAAGGTTTGCAGCCTGATTCGTAACCACTACGCTACCAGAGCTCTGCGGGCCGCATAAGGCTCTGAAAATCATTTGGTCTGTCTCTGCCAAGGCAATCACAGTTTCAGCCATCACATTGTTGTTAAGTGCCCTCAAGTCGATTCCAATTCATAAAGACCCTACCCTGTATAGAGTTTCAGAGGAGCAGTTGATAGGTTTCAACAGCAGACCTAGTGGTTTGCAGTCCAGTGGTGATCATACAGTGCCACACCAGGAGTATAGCCATCATATTGGGGGTGAGTTAATTAAATATTTGACCAAACATTTCATTTTTAAGTTGATAGTTTTGTATGGTCCACAAATGATGTTATACGTTTCAGCAGAATAAAGGTTCCCCACCCCTGATAAATCTACCTTAAAAAGAAAGCTACCTTAATAATACCACTGATGTAGGAATGAGATTTTAGTAACTGAAATGTTTAGGAGATTAGAAGATAAACTGATTCAAAACAAAACAAAACAAAAAACAAACAGAAAGCACATTTAATGAAAAGATCTTCATTACAATGCCCAAAGGCTAATAATAAGCCATGCCAGGGTTTAACATCAGACTTGGCAAAGCTTGATTTATTTTGTAGGTAGGAAAAGAGGGAAAGGAGGCAGTTGCCATATCACATAGGAAATTTTAGAAATAAATCCTTTAACAGTCATTTCATAAAATTTTTGTTCTAGTTATACTGTAGTTTGTTATGGATATTTTTCCTTGGCTGTGCAATTTGTGCAAAATTAGATGACAATTTATTTGATGCATGGTATATCTGCATCCACCATTCATCTGTCAGTTTTCGTATTGTGGTGGCTTGTTTATTGCTGTGATGCGGGCAGCTAAACCACCTGTATTTTAAAAACTAGTATGTTCACCATGGAGATCAGATTTCAGCAGAGCTTTCAAACTAAGATAAATCAGGAAGAATGAAGGATGGATCACTTTTGAATGGTTAGCAGTGGAAAACCTTACAAATAGCAGTAGAGCACTGTCTGACATAGGGCAGGGGGGTCAACTACTCGGGTTGGAAGTCACTCAAAATATGATGAACTCTTCCAAACATTTAGTCACTGAAAACCTTATGAATAGCAGAGAAACACTGTTAGATATAGTGCCGGATAATGAGCTCCTCAGGTTGGAAGTCACTTAAAATGCGACTGGGGAAGAGCTGCCTCCTCAAAGTAGAGTTGACCAGGATGACAAAAATGCAGTAAAGCCGTGGGAGAAAAGCCTACAGGATCTTCATTTGCTGATAGGGTACAACTCAAAATGAAGAGAAAGATTTGTAAACATCCATTGAAAATCGGAACATGGAATGTATGAAGCATGAATCTGGGAAAACTTGCAGTTGTCAAAAATGAAATGGAATGCCTAAACATAGATATCTTACACATTAGTGAGCTGAAATGGACTAGTATTGGCCGTTTTGAATCTAACAACCACATGGATTGCTATGCCAGGAATGACAAACTGAAGAGGAATGGTGCTGCATTCATTGTCAAAAAGAACATATCCAGAACTGATGGTATTGAAGGAAGAAGTCCAAACTGGACTTCAATGAAGGCATTGGCAAAACAAAACAAAACAAGGCTCCAAGAATTGATGTAATACAAATTGAAATCTTTCAACAAACTGATGAACCACTGGAGATGCTCACTCATCTATGCCAAGAAATTTGGAAGACACCTACCTGATCAACCAAGTAGAAGAGATCGATGTCTGTGGCCATTCCAAAGAGAGGTGGCCCAAAGGAATGTGGATATCATCAAACAATATTATTAATATCACATGAAAACAATTTTTTTCTGATGACAATTCAAAAATAGCAGCAATACTAAATCCACAGAAAACTGCTAGAAATTCAAGTCAGATTTAGAAGAGAACATGGATCTATGGATGTCATTGCTGATGTCAGATGGATCTTGGCTGAAAGCAGAGAATACCAAAAAGATGTTTACTTGTGCTTTATTAACTAGGTTTTCAACTGTGTGGATCATGACAAGCTATGGATAAAATTGTGAAGAACTGGAATTCTAGAACATTTAATTGTGCTGATGAGGAACTAGTACATGAACCAAGAAGCAGTCATTCAAAGAGAATTAGGAGGTACTACATGTTTCAAATCAGGAAAGGTGCCAACCAGGGCTGTTTTCTTTCACCATACATATTTAATCTGTGTGCTGAGCAAATAATGTGAGAAGCTGGATTATATGTAGAAGAACACAGCCTCAGGGTGGGAGGAAGACTCATTAACAATCTGTGATATGCAGATGATACAACCTTACCTGTTGAAAGTGAGAGGACTTAAAATGTTTACTGATGAAAATCAGAGACCACAGTCTTCAGTATGGATTGTAACTCAATGTAAAGAAAATAGAAATTCCAACCACTGGACCAATAAATAACATCATGATAAATGGAAAAAAGATTGACATTGTCAAAGATTTCATTTTCCTTGGATCCACCATCAACACTCATGGAAGAAATAATCAAGAAATCAAACAATGCATTGCATTAGGCAAATCTGCTGCACAAGACCTCTTCAAAGTGTTCAAGAGCAAAGATATTAGTTTGACTACTAAGGAGCTCTGGTAGCGTAGTGGTTACGAATCGGGCTGCGAACCTTAAGGTCAGCGGTTCGAAACTACCAGCCGCTCCGCGGGAGAAAGATGAGGCTTTCTACTCCTGTAAGGATTTACACCCTCGGAAACCCTGTACAGGGTCGCTATGGGTCGGACCCGACTCGATGGCACTTAACAACAACAACAACAACTAAGGTGCACCTGACTCAAGCCATGGTATTTTAGTCTCATATGCAAATGAAAGTTGGTCAGTGAATAAAGAAGGCCATAGACAAATTGATGCATTTGAGTTGCGGTTTTGGAGAATATTAAGGGTACCATGGACTGCCAGAAGAATAAACAGGTCTCTGTTGGAAGAAGTACAGCCAGAGTGCTCCTTGGAAGCCAGGATGGTGAGGCTTCATTTCTCATACTTCACACATTTTGTCAGGATTCACAAGTCCCTGGGGAAGGACACCATTCTGGGTAAACTTAAGGTAAATAAAAAAAGAGAAAGACTCTCACCCTACAACTGATTGGAATACCTTAAAGGGGGATAGAACTTGCCCAGTGAAAGAGGCTCCTTACAGAGCCTTTGCATTACATAAAACCATAGGTGGAATCCTGAACCCCATCCAGATTCTTCTGAGGTGGGAAATTTCCACTTGAAAGGACAAGTAGACCAGCCTGGATTGGCTAGAAGGACAGAAGATACTTCGTGAAACAAAGACCGGCAGGAAAAATAAAAAAGCAGTCTGATTGACTACTATAAGACCAAGCAAGCTGTTCTCCCAGGAGCCATCAAAGCAAGTGGTTGGGTCCCCTCCGAGCAAATCCCCTTCCAAGACCAAGACTCAAGGGAAATACATGAACAGTGGTGCGGTCTGGCTGGTGACCACATTGGTCACCGAAAAGGGTTAGTGGGGGAAAAACAGCAATGGAGTTGTGAGCTAAGTCTGATCACGTTCAATAGACTCCTGTGACCCTGGGTTGAGACCTGGTTTGCCAGCTGAGTATCACCAGCCAAAACAAGGCCAGGGACAGACTGTGAAACAGACTATAAATTAACCAAAAGCAAATTCAGGCTTAAGCTGAAGAAAATTAAAACAAGACCACTAGAGATCATCTGAAGAACAGATTTCATGCATTAGATGTCAGTGATGAAACACTAGAAGAATTTTCGGATGGCATCAAGAGCATTATGTACAAAGAAATATAGTCTCCTTCTTCTTGTTAGGTGCCATCAAGTCGGTACTGACTCATAGCAACCTTATGTACAACAGAACGAAACACTGCCTGATCCTGGGCCAACCTCACTGCTGTTGCCACGCTTGAGTCCATCGATACTGCCACTTGGCCAATCCATCTCGTTGGGGGTCTTCCTCTTTTTCACTGACCCTCCACCTTACCAAACATGATATCCTTCTCCAGTGACTGGTCCCTCCTGACAATATGTCCGAAGTATGAGAGACCAAGTTTGGCCATCCTGGCCTCCAAGAAGCACTCTGGCTGCACTTCTTCCAAAACAGATCTGTTGGTTCTTTTGGCAGCCCATGGCACTTTCAATGTTCCCCTCCAACACCATAACTCAAAAGCATCAATTCTTCTACAGTCTTCCTTAGTCACTGTCTAGCTTTCACAAGCATATGAGGTTATTGAAAATAGGCTTGTGTCAGGCGAACCTTAGTCCACAGGCTGACATCTTTGCTCTTCAACACTTTTAAAAGGTCTTGTGCAGCAGATTTGCCTAATGCAATACGTCATTTGATTTCTTGACTGCTGCTCCTGTGAGTGTTGATAGTTGACCCAAGAAGAATGAAGTCCTTGACAACTTCAATATTTTCTCCATTGATAAGAATGTTGTTTATTGGCCCAGTAGTGAGGATTTTTGTTTTATTTACATTGAGATACAATCCATAACAAAGGCTGTGGTCTTTCATCTTCATCAGTAAATATTTTAAGTTCTCTTCACTTTCAGTAACCAAGGTTGTATCATCTGCATATTGCAGGTTGTTAATGAGTCTTCCTCCAATCCTAATACATTGCTTTTCTTCATATAAACCAGCTTCTCAGGTTATTTGCTCAGCATACAGGTTGAATAAGTATGGTGAAATAATATAAACCTGTCACACAACTTTCTTAATTTAAAACCATTCAGTGTTCCCTTCCCATGTTTTGTTCGAACAACTACCTCTTGAACCATGTACAGATTCCTTATGAGCACAATTAAGTGTTCCGAAATACCCATACTTCACACTGTTGTCCACAGCTTGTCATGATGCACCAATAGAAAGCCTTTGCATAGTCTATAAAGCACAAGTAAACATCTTTCTGATATTCTCTGCTTTCAGCCAAGATCCATCAGACATCAGCAATGATATCCCTTGTTTCATGGCCTCTTATGAATCTGGCTTGAACCTCTGGAAGTTCTCTGTCTATGTATGCTTGCAGTCATTTCTGTATTACCTTTAGCAAAACTTTACTCATATGAGATATCAAAGAGATTGTCCAATGATTTCCGCATTCCATTGGGTCACCTCTCTTTGGAATGGGCACAAATATGGATCTCTTCCAATCTGTTGGCCAGATAATTGTCTTCCAAATTTCTTGGCAGCGATGAGTGAGTGCCTCCTGTTCTGCCTCTCTTTCTTGAAGGATTTAAATTTTTATTCCATCAGTTCCTGGTGCCTTGTTCTTTGTCAATTCCTTCAATGCACCTTGGACTTCCTCCTTCATTATCATTGGCTTTTGATCATATGCTACCTCTTAAAACGGTTGAACATCAACCATTTCCTTTTGGTACCATGATTCTACGTATTCCTTCCATCTTCTTTTGATGCTTTCTGCGTCGTTCAATAATTTGCCCAGAGAATCTTTCAATAATAAAAGTCGAGGCTTGAATTTTTTCTTCAGATCCCCCAGCTGTTTTTGAATTATCTTTAACAAAATTTTACTTGTATGTGATATTAGTAATATTTCCTGATGATTTCCCAGTGTCATTGGGTCACCTCTCTTCAAATGGGCACAAATATGAATCTCTTCCAATCAGCTAGCCAAGAAGCTGTCATCCAAATTTCTTGGCATAGATGAGTGAGTGCCTCCAATGATGTTTAAGTTTTTTGAAATATTTAAATTTGTATTCCATCAATTTCTGGAGCCTTGTTTTTTGCCAATTCCTTCAGTTCAGTTTGAACTTCTTTAAGTTTTATTGATTCTTGATCATATGCTGCCCCTTGAAATGATTGGACATTAACCATTTCTTTTTGGTACAGTGACTGTGTATTCCTTCCGTCTTCTTTTAATGCTTTCTGCATCATTCAGTATTTTGCCCAAGAAATCCTTCAGAATTGTAAATCAAGGATTCAATTTTTTCTTCCATTCTTTCAGCTTGAAAAATGGTGAGTGTGTTCTTCATTTTTCATTTTCTAACTCCATGTCTTTACACATTTCATTATAATAATTGATTTAGTCTTCTTGAGCTGCCCTTTGAAATTTTGTTTGCTCTTTGACTTCTTCATTTTACCACTAGCTTTAGCACCTTTAAACTCAAGAGCAAGTTTCACAGTATCTTCTAACATTCATTTTTGTCTTCTTTCTTTCCTGTCTTTTTAATAACTTTTTGTTTTCTGCCTATATGATGTTTTTTATATTATCCTATAGATATTCTGGTCTTCAATCATTACTGTCTAATGCAACAATTCTGTTCTTGAGATGGTCTCCAAATTCAGCTGGGATATGTTCAAGATCAAAATTTTTGTCTCCCATGGACCCTCAAAGAACATGTTTTAATGTTCTTCATCTTCAGCCTGAATTTACATATGGTCTGGGGTATTGGTGTGGTGCTGTGGATCAGTACTGGACCGAAAGGTTAGCTTGAACTGCAAGGTCGGCAGCTCAAACTCACCAGTCACTCCTCAGAAACGCTGTATGGAGTTGTTGAGTCTGAACCGACCTGATTGTTCTTAATAACAAAACAATGCATCAATATTGGTCCATTAATTTTAACAGTTGTACCACATGAATGTAAGATGTTAATAATAGGTAAAACTGTAGGTGGAGGGAGATGGAATATATTGGAATCCTGTGCTTTCTGATTGATTTTTCTATGAACCTAAAATTGCTTAAAAAAATCAATATTAATTTAACAATGACAAAAGACTTACTTGGCTAAATTTAGTCCTTATATGGAAATCAGTTGTAGAGAAACACTAATTAATCAGAATACCAATGATTTTTTATTATTTTAAGAGAAAGATACAAATTCAGTTGATATTTAAAAGTCTACTAAAACAATGCATTTTTAAATTCAGGACACAGTTTATCTAATCACAATATATATTCTGTCTATTGGTCATGAAGGTGTGTGAAATCCAGAGGTACAAAAGATTTTATATTCATGACACTACTTACCATACCAAGAAAGATGTTTATCAAATGTTGACGTTTAAAACATGAATTCTACTCAACCCTCTGACATCAGGAAATCCACTGAGCTATTCTTTTTTTTTTTTTTTTAATGTTTTATTGTAAATTATATGATAGTTTACATGGGAGACATTAGCTTTACATTCATCCTATCATATGTTGTTTCATTGTTATGGTTACAATCCCCTGCATGCATCATCAACCAACCAAAGGGTATACACTACAAGCCTGCCCATCCCGGTCGTCAGCACACAGCCCCTTACTCAACCCTCTGACATCAGGAAATCCACTGAGCTATTCTTTTTTTTTTTTTTTAATGTTTTATTGTAAATTATATGATAGTTTACATGGGAGACATTAGCTTTACATTCATCCTATCATATGTTGTTTCATTGTTATGGTTACAATCCCCTGCATGCATCATCAACCAACCAAAGGGTATACACTACAAGCCTGCCCATCCCGGTCGTCAGCACACAGCCCCTTTCCCTCTCTGTGTCTAAAGTCCCCAAATGCTCCATCTCTTCATGCCATCATCTCTGCCTCCATCTAAGTCATCGCTGCTTCTCTGGGTAGGGTTCCGCTCTCCACTCTTCTCCCTTGATGGTCCCAGGGATCTCTGCTCCTAGACTGCAAGGTTAATCACTCCCCTCCTTGCTACAAAATGTGTACCTTTACATTTCCAACCCTCACAAGCAGTCCTGATAACAATGATTCACTGTGGTATCACAAGAGACCCATCTGCATTTCATTTCATCAGCCCTTTCTAGACAGATTGGATACTACTTCCACTGAGCTATTCTTATCCTCATTCCTAGGCATGTTCATTTTCAGTATTTTACTATGTGTTTGAATGTTAAATAATTTTCAGTCCAGTGAGCACAGACATTTTACTATGCAAAATCTTAGATGTACTCCAGTCATATAACTTCAAATTCTTTCCAGGTGGTGGTAATATTCAAATCTGTAATGACAGTTAAATCTGTAAGTTACCTTCAGCTCCAGATTTGTGCATCCATCTATGTACTCAGTATTTCCTTTTGGATGTCTAATGAATATCTCAAATGTGTTATGTCCCAAACTGACAGGCCAGCCTAGTTCCCATCTTGGGCTATTGTCACCTGCTCTTCATCTGTGTAAGAAGCTTCTTCCCAATGTTTGCTTAACTGCTTCCTATTTTTCATCTGGGTCTTAGCCCAAATGACACCTCCCCTGACTTCTTTTGCTAAAGTCTTCCCCACCCTACCCCGGTTGCTGCATTATTTTCTTCATCGTACATATTGCTATGTGATATTATTTTACTTACTAATTAGTTAAGTGTTTATCTTGGGTTTTCTCCTACCAGAAAGGGTGCTTTATGAGTTGTTGTTGTTGTGAGACGTCTAGTCAATTTCAACTCATAGCAACCTTGTAGATGGTTTCTGAGAGCAGCTGGTGGGTTTGAACTGCTGACTTGTGGTTACCAGTCCAGTGCTTATACTAGTATCACACCAAGGCTTGAGCTCTGTTGAGAGCAGGAACTGTATCTGTCTTGCTAACTGCTGTGCCTTGGAGTACTGGTGTGGTGCTGTGGAATAAAACACTAGACTGCAAGGTCAGTTTGAATCACATGATCAAACCCACCAGCTGCTCCTTGGAAATCCTATACAGGGTCACTATGAGAGTTGGAACCGACTCGATGGCACTTGACAACAACAGCAACTGCTGTGCCTAGGAACAACATCTAGTAAATAGTAAGTACTAACTGACTGATTGAAAACAAGATTGAATGTGAATCAAATACACGGTAAGTTGGTAGTTTCCTCATTGTTCTCTATTTCTGGAGGGCTGGAAATTGGGATTGGGCAAAACCACACATTAGTTAGATTCCTAGTGTCATCACTAGGGTTGGTGTCACTAGTGCGGTAATTCATGGCATCACGTCCAACCCCCCAGGACCTCCCGCTGTCTCAGACCACACAGAATCCGTAGTCATGTTTGTTTGTACTAATGTCACTCATAAATCTTAATTCCCACACATCATCCAATAAAACAGTACTGATATAAACAACTAGCAAAACTAAAATTACACCTTTAAGTATATTTACATTTATGTAGCTCCATGTATGAAGTATGAATCTAGAAAAATTGGAAGATATCAAAATGAGATGAAACACATAAATATCACTGTCCTAGGCACTAGTGAGCTAAAATGGACTGGTATTGGCCATTTTGAGTCAGACAGTCATATGGTTTATTATGCCGGGAATGTCAAGTTGAAGAGGAATGGCATTGCATCCATCCTCAAAAAGGACATTTCAAATTCTATCTTGAAGTACAATGCCATCCATGATAGGCTAATATGCATATGCTACATGGAGAACAAATTAATATCACTATTGTTCAAATTTACACACCAACCACTAAAGTCAGTGATAATAAATTTAAAGAATTTTCTCAAATTCTTAAGTCTGAAATTGATCAAATATGCAATCAAGATGCATTGATAAGTACTGGTGATTGGGATTCAAACTTTAGAAACAAAGAGGGAAGATCAATAATTGGAAAATATGACCTTGGTGATAGAAATGATGCTGGAGAGCATATGATAGAATTTTGTAAGACCAGAGACTTATTCATTGCAAACACCCTTTCTAAACCACATAAAAAATTACTATACACATGGACCTCACCAGATGGAATACAAAGAATCAAATTGACTACATATGTGGGAAGAGACAATGGCAATGCTTACTGTCATGAGCCAAAACAAGGTCAGGTGTAGATTGTGGATTGTAAATGGTCTACAAGAACCAAAATATGACTTAGACTATATCCCACCAGAATTTAGAGACTATCTCAAGAAATGAAGACCAGAAAGTTGAGGATGACATCAAGAACATCATACAAGAAGAAAGGAAAAGGTCACTAATAGGACAGGTAATAAGAAAGACAAAAGTGGATATTAGAAAAGACTCTGAAATTTGCTCTTGAACATAGAGAAGCAAACGGGAAAAATGAGGAAGTAAAAAATTGAACAGAAAATTTCGACTTGAGAAGCTTGAGAAGATTAAATCAAGTATCATAATGAAATGTCCAAAGACCTAGAGTTAGAAAACCAAAAGTGAAGAATATGCTCAGCATATTTTAAGCTGTAAGAACTGAAGACAAAATTCAAGTCTCAACTGCAATATTGAAGGATTCTATGAGAAAAATATTGTATGATGCAGAAAGCAGCTAAAGAAGATGAAAGGATTGTACAGTCACTGTGCCAAGAAGAAATGGTCAGTGTTCAACCATTTCAAGAGGTAACATATGATCAAGAGCCAATGGTACTGAAATAAGAAGTTCAAACTGCACTGAAGGTATTGATGAAAAACAAGGCCCCAGGAATTGTCAGAAACAAATTGAAAATTTTCAACAAACTTATACAGAACTGGAGGTGTTCATTCATCTATGCCAAGAAATTTGGAAGACAGCTACCTGGCCAACTGATTGGAAGAGATTCATATTTGTGCCCATCCAAAGAAATGTGACCTAACAATACTGAAATAATTTAACAATATAATCAATATTACATATAAATAAAATTTTGCTCAAGATAATTAAAAAATACATCTACTGAGAAATACCAGAAAGTCGTGCAGATTCAGAAGAGGATGGGGAACAAAGGATAGTACTGCTGATGTCAGATGGTATTAACTGAAAGCAGAAATTACCAGAAATATGTTTAATTGTAGTTTATTGACTATGTAAAGTCTTTTGTGCTTCTGAGGAACCTGTACATAGAGGCAGGTGTTAGACCAGAACAAGATAATAATGAATGGTTTAAAAGGTATACGCCAGGCTTATATTCTTTCAATATACTTGCTCAGTCTGCATACTGAGCAAATAATCTGAGAAGCTGGGTTATATGAAGAAGAATGTGTCCTCAGGACTAGTGGAAGATTTATTAACAACCTGCGATATGTAGATAATACAGCCTTGCTTGCTGGAAGTGAAAAGGACTTAAAAACTTACTAATGAAGATCAAAGACTACAACCTTCAGTATAGATTCACCTCAACGTAAAGAAAACAAAAATCCTCACAAATGGAGAACTAAACCATGTCATGATAAATGCAGAAAAGATTGAAGTTGTCAAATACTTTATTTTTATTGGATTCACAATTGACACACATGGAAGCAGCAGTCAAGAAATCAAACAACCTATTGCATTAGGCAAATCTGCTACACAAACTTTTTTAAAATGTTGAAGAACACAAATGTCAGATTGAGGTGCTAGGGTGTTCCTGACCCAAGCTATGGTATTTTCAATTGCCTCATATGCATGTGAAATAAAGAAGATTTATTTCAATTAGGACTAAGAAGAATTTAAATTAGGGTATTGGTGGAAAATATTGAAAGTATCATAGACTGCCAGAAGAACAAACAAATGTGTCTTTTAAGAAACACAGTCAGAACATTTCTTAGAAACGTGAATGGAAAGACTCTGCCTCTTGTATTTTCTACATATTATCATGATGGGCCTATAGACCTGTTTGGAAAAGTGGTTGTCAGTGAAAAAGGGGGAAATCTGCAACAAGGTGGATTGGCACAGTTGTAGCAACAGTGGGCTCAAATTGAACAATTGTGATGATGGCACAGGACTGGGCAGTGTTTCCTTCTGTTGTGCATAGGGTCACTACAAGCCGGAACCAATTAGATGGCACCTAACAACAGCAAGGTTTACTAAAGGTAATACAAAAATGGCTGCAAGCATACATTGACAGAGAATTTCCAGAGGTTCAAGCCGGATTCCTAAGAGGATGTGGTATGAGGGATATCATTGCTGATGTCCGATGGATCTTGGCTGAAAGCAGAGAATATCAGAAAGATGTTTACCTGTGCTGTATTGACTATGCAAAGGCTTTCGATTGTGTGGATCATGACAAGCTATAGACAACATTGCAAAGTATGAGTATTCCTGAATACTTAATTGTGCTCATGAGGAATCTGTACCTGGACCAAAATGCAGTTGTTCAAACAGAACATGGGAACACTAAATGGTTTAAAATTAAGAAAGGTGTGCGACAAGGTGGTATTCTTTTACCATACTTATTCAACCTGTATACTGAGCAAATAATCCAAGAAGCTGGATTATATGAAGAACAATGAGGCATCAGGATTGAAGGAAGACTCATTAACAACCTGCGATATGCAGATGATACAACCTTGCTTGCTGGAAGCGAAGAGGACTTAAAATATTTACTGATAAAGATCTAAGAGCACAGCCTTCAGTATGGATCGCATCGCAATGTCAAGAAAACAAAACTCTTCACTACTGGACCAATAAACAACATTTTTATCAACAGAGAAAATATTGAAGGTGTCAAGGACTTCATTCTTCTGGGATCAACTATCAACACTCATGGAAGCAGCAGTCAAGAAATCAAACGATGTATTACATTAGGCAAATCTACTGCACAAGACCTTTTGAAAATGCTGAAGATCAAAGATGTCAGCTTGAGGACTAAGGTGCACCTGACCCAAGCCATGATATTTTCAATAATATCATGTGAAAGCTGGACAGTGAATAAAGAAGACCGTAGAAGAATTGATGCTTTTGAGTTATTGTGTTGGAGGAGAATATTGAAAGTGCCACAGGCTGCCGAAAGAACCAATTGAACCGTTTTGTAAGCAGTGCAGCCAGAGTGCTCCTTGGAGGCCAGGATGGCCAAACTTTGTCTCTCATATTTCGGACATATTGTCAGGAGGGCCAGTCACTGGAAAAGGACATCATGTTTGATAAGGTGGAGGGTCAGAGAAAAAGAGGAAGATCCCCAGCAAGATTGGCCAAGTGGCAGCATCGATGGGCTCAAGCGTGGCAACAATGGTGAGGTTGGCCCAGGATCGGGCAGTATTTTGTTCTGTGTGCATAGGGTGGCTATGAGTTGGTACTGAGTCGATGGCACCTAACAACAACAACAACAACAAACAATAACAACAAATTCCATGTGGTTAAAGTTAAAATGCCCTAATAAAACAATAGAAGTTGAAGTAAGAACGTTAAGAACTACATCTAAATTATGTTCATTTTTACATTAAACATTGCCTTTATAGGCAATTCATTCACGGCTTAAGTTCGGGTCATTATGAGTTGGTACTGACACGATGGCACCTAATAACAATAGCAATCAAAGCCCAGATAATGTAAGAGTTGGAGGAATGTATATGAAGATCTAATCATAAATAATAATACCATAAAAATAAATAGGAACAAATACACAAGCATATCAAAACAAAGCTGATAATCTGTGAACCACTTCATCAAAATCAATGCATCTGACCACGTTCAGCTGGTAATATCGCAAAATCAGAAAGCCTTGACTGTGTCATGCATGGTAGATTGCATATTGCTGTTCTTGATAAGTGCCATCAATTCGGTTCTGACCCATAACGACCCTGTATAGGGTTTCTGAGGAGCAGCTGGTGGGTTTGAACTGCCGGCCTTGTGGTTCACAGTCCTAATACACAGTGTCACACCAGAAGTCCAGATCACATATAGTTCTTTATAAATTTCAGCTTTGAAAGTTTCTCTCACATGAAGTTACAGATACATAGATTGTCAGAAATGATTTTAGTCTTAGTAAAAGGGTTGGAAGATACTCTACAAAGTCCTATTCAATATGAATGTCAAAATAGTTAACGTTGCCCAATCTTTGGCTCCTCCTAGATCAATCTTTTCTGATTGCAGGTGCCTTCTTGGCCTTGGTTTTTCTATTAAAAGCTCACTCTAAGTAGAAAGTGGTCAGTTTTTGAGTGAATACTTTAATTCTGTTTCAGTGACAGATTTGAGACTCCATTCAAACAGCTTCAAAGATGGCTGTAGCTTCTTGATGGCTCTTAATCTGAACTGGGGTTCAGAATGAAAGTGATGAATGCACTCACACATTATCCTTTTATTTTTTCTTGCAAAGTGAACCCAGCATTGTTTGCCTGCTCCCCACCCCTGCTATCCTCTTCCTGAACCTGGCTCTTTCTTCTCTCTACTCCAATTCCAATTTGTCCAATTTAAAGGACCTGTTCAATTCTGTGCTCAACTAAGTGACTGTGTTCTTCATGCAGAAAACATATTAGTGTCTCAGCTTTGTCACCTCCTTGACAACAGTTAAGTACTTAGTTTTCAGGTACTGATGTGTATAATTAGTTTCCTGAAGTACATCATGCCAGAAATACGGGTAGCACAGAAAAGTCAAATCCCAGGCAGCTGGCAAAAGATCTTTGCTGCTTCTCTTGGGTGCAAATTCTCATGTGGATCAGAGTTTCAATCGCTGCCACAAATTTACTGACATTTTGTTTTACTGCTTTACCTGCAGCATGATGAACACTCTGTATTTTGTTCAAAGTCTTTTCACTGACACCCCAGTAAGGTCAGTTAACACAACTCATTGCTGGGTGGAAACAGCAAAAAGGGAAACATTGTCTCAAGAGTCCTGAAAAATGTCCTGCATGATGCATTCTCAAAAGCAAAAGAGTTCGAACTGCTCAAGGTAAGTGAATGATACACATTATCAATTAAGAATACATTTCTTGCTTTTTCCCTTAAGAATGACTTGCTGTTGTTGTTGTTGTTATGTGCTGTGGAATAGATTCTGACTCATAGCTACCCTGTACAGGGTTTCCAAGGCTCATCTTTCTCCCCTGGAACAGCTGGTAGTTTCAAACTGCTGACCTTGTGGCTTGCAGCCTGATTTGTAACCACAACGCTACCAGAGCTCCTTTAAGATTCTACACCTTCAGTTCCAGCCACAGTGGCAGTATTGTTTTAACACTGAGCTCAACACAAAATTATGACCATTCAATCACTCTGCACTTTTTAAAAGGAAGTCAGAATGAGATCAACAACTTTCTTTCCCTTTTAAAGGAAAAAAATCTTAGAAAGGCTTCTTTCACTTCAGCTTTCCCATGATTGATTTTTACATTTCTGATCACTCTGGACATCTGGTCACTCTGAGATATGTCAGGTCTGTTGTTGAACAGGATCCCAAAATACTTTGCAAAGTTCATGTACATGATAAGTTACTTTTTCACATGATTTGCCAGGGACTTGTAAACTCATTCTGAGTTTCTGATGCAAGAACAGAGAATGATACATATATTCTGCTTTAATCTCATTAGATGTTCTTTCAGCATCAGGTCATATTTTGAAAGCCTCTCAACCTTCTCAAGAAAATCCTCTTTATTCAATAAAGATTCATCTTCCTTGTGGTCACAGAATACTAAATTCTGCTTGACAAGAAACAGTGTGATAACACGCAATCTGTGCAAGATGTCCCTCTGATTTTTCTTCTCTTTGCATCAAAGCAATAGTTCTGGTGTCAGTGATGGGGAACCGGGTCCTTCTGTGAAGATTTCCTACTTCTCAAGGCAACGTAGGTGCTCTTTGAATGTTTCATCATGATGTACTTCCAGGCTCAGTTTCTAGCACTTCTGAGATCCAGCCCAACAAGTGGCAGAGAGCATAAATTCTCTCTGATGAATGAGTAAACCATCCATGACCACAGAATTTTCTCACTACTTGGCATTACCTTGTAAAGTCACTCTTTTGGAAGCTTTTGCTTTTGCATCTTGGCCTGCCACACCATTAAAAGGCCCGTGGTTCTTCTGGAAAGAGGGATTTCCCCTTTTGATGATTTCAGTCTGAAAATGATCTGGAGCTGGTATCTCCCAGAAAGAAACATAACACAAAATTTGCAAATCTCTCTCCTTAATGCCACTTAACCTCATTTAAAATATCATGGCTAAAGTCACATTAAGTACTCCCTTCTGCTTCAAATTGCGCCATTTCCACATTTTGCTCCTCTGCAGAATGCTGAGTCAGAAGACTCAGCTGTATCAACTGGAGACTGATGAACCCTGGCCATCACCAGGTATTTTGACATATTGAAACATGGATCAAGAACAAGTTCTGAGTGATTTAATTCTTTCCTCTTTTGATTTCCCTTGCTGGCCTCTTTGATTTATATAGTCCATGTGGCATGATAGAATCTCCTTGCACAATAAAAAAGAAAAGATAAATTAGCAATCGTTGAAAAAAAAAATGTAAATTTACTGGATTTGTTAGGTCTACCAAATGTAAATTTAAATGTGCTACTATTTTTTAAGGAGTCCTGGTATGGCACTATGGGTTAATGTACCAGACTGCAAAGCCTTTGAACTGCAAGGTCAGTGGTTCAAGCTCACCACCTGCTCCTCAGAAACCTTATACAGAGTTGCTATAGGTTGGAACCAACTCAACAGCACTTAACAACAACAATAACAAATTTTAAATCACAATTCAAACTTAAGTCTTGAAAATTTCATTAAAATTGGATATATATCTACATGACAGCGATATTTTAAAGGGAATTTTAAAGAAACTCAAACTTTTTGACTAAATTCAAGATTTAAGTTCTATTTCTAAACATGTATCATGAAACATAGTATTCCTCTACTTCATAATATAAACTGCCAATTTCTCTAGTTACCAAAGAGTTATATAAGTAATCATTGCTAGGCATGTAATTTCATCAATTTTAATCATAGAATAATATATCATAAATATATCTGTTTAATGCATAAATGTAATATAGCTTAGATTACTTAAATATTAAAAACTAAACATTTGTAAAATCTATACTGAATTAAACATTATTAATTACATTATTAATAACTGAGTGAAAGGCTTTCAAAATTTCCCTTGTAATTATTATGCCACTCTCAAAAATATTATTGAT
Source organism: Chrysochloris asiatica (assembly GCF_000296735.1). Lineage (NCBI taxonomy): Eukaryota > Metazoa > Chordata > Mammalia > Afrosoricida > Chrysochloridae > Chrysochloris > Chrysochloris asiatica. Next base: position 1,295,068 of record NW_006408663.1, on the reverse strand, counting down.
TGATTGTTGCTGTTAGGTACCGTTGAGTTGATTCCAATTTATAGCTACCCTATGTACAACAGAATAAAACACTGCCCAGGATTGTGTATGTAACAGTATTTACTTCTGTTCCCTTTAACTCTTGCACTCCTCCCAGTGCTTTGCCTGTCTCCAGCATTCTTCTTACCTTCCTCTTAACTGTATATTGCCTTCCCCCAATCCAAATTAACACATGTCTCCTCTCTAGCCAGGGTATTATCCCATTTCTCCCCCACCACTAGTAACCATCAAAGAATGCTTCCTTTAACATAAAAACCCTTTCTTGAGTTCTTATAATAGTGGTCTCATACAATATTTGTCCTTTTGTGATTGACAAATTTCACTCCACATAATGTCCTCTAAGTTCATCATGCTACCAGATGTTTCTCAGATTCATCATTATTATTCTGTGTTGCATAGTATTCCATTATGTGTTTGTTATAAAGTTGTTTATCCATTTTTCCATTTCCCATAGCATCATGATGTTATTTATTGGTCCAGTGGTGAAGATTTTTGTTTTCTTTACATTGAGGTGTAACCCATACTGTAGGCTGTGGTTTTTTATCTTTATCAGCAAGTTTTTTTTAGAACTCATGGCTTTCAGTAAGCAAGATTGTATCATATGCATACCGCAGGCTGTTAATGAGTCTTCCTCCAGTCTTTATGCCATGTTCTTCTTCATATAATCCAGCTTCTCAGATTATTTGCTCAGCATACAGGTTGAATACGTTTGTTGAAAGAATACAACCCTAGCATATACCTTTCCTATACTATTCAGGGTCCCCTCATTTGGTTTGAATGACTGCCTCTTGGTCTATGTACAGGTTCCTTATGAGCTCAATTAAGTGTTCTGGAATGCTCATTCTTCCCAATGTTGTCCATAGTTTGTCATGGTCCACACAATCAAAAGGCTTTGCATAGTCAGTAAAGCATAGGTAAACATCTTTCTGGTGAGACCACTACTCATCTGTCAGTTTGCTGCACTGTGGTATCTTGTGTGTTGCTGTGATTCTGGAAACTATGCTGCTGCTACTGCTGCTGCTGTTATTGTTGTTAAGTTAAGTGCCACCCAAGTCGGTTCTGACTCATAATGACCTTGTGTAGGGTTTCCAAGGAGCAGCTGGTGAGTTTGAACCATCGACCTTGCGGTTCAAACCAACCTTTCAGTCCAGTACATTATCCTACGGCACCACACCAGGACTTTACCAGTATTTAAATATCAGCAGGATTGCCCATGGTGGACTGATTGATTTATAGGTATAGACAAGATAATTTAAGAATTTATATGGCACCCTTGTAATAACAGCAATGATCCAAAAATCCAGAAAACAGCAAATGCTGGCAAAGAATTTAAGAAATTGTAACACTCACACACTGCTAGTGGGGTTGTAAAATGGAACATGATGTGATGTTTCCTTAAAAAGTTAGAAATAGAGATGATCCATCCCACTACTAAGTAGATTTCCTAGAGAAATAAGAATTGGGACAGGAATAGATATAAATATGAGGCTACGTCAAAAAGTATTGCTAAAAATTATAGAAACCTTTATTGAACAAAAATTTCAAACTATGAGACTGTTCTTTTCTTTCTTTATCCTCCATCTAAGTCTATATACTTCTGACGGTGGTGTTTCCATTTCTCTAACCCTTCCTTGGAGAATCTGCGCTCTTTGTTTTACAGTACTTTGGACTTCTTCGTTTTACAGTACTTTTACAGTACTTTGAACATTCAATTAATGTTCCTTTTAAATGCTCATTGAATTTTGGGAATTAAAAGAAGTCTGAAAGGGCAAGATCAGAGCTTTTACTTGAATGAGATAATGTTTCCCATTCTTGGTGAAGCAGAGGGTCAGTGAAAAAGAGGAAGACCCTCAACGAGATGGATTGACACAATCCCTTCAAGAATGGGTTCAAAGTTAGGAACAATTGTGAGGATGGTGTAGGACCAGAGAATGTTTCCTTCTGACTCAACAGCACCTAACAGCCACAACGGCAATATTCTACATATTTACAGCAAATAAACACATGAAAAAAGTGTTCAATATCACCAGTCATAAGAGAAGGGCAAATTAAGATAAAAAACTGCACAACTTTTAGAACAGGTAAAGTGAAAAGCAGTGATAATATCAAACAGTGGTTCTCTCAGACACTGCTGGAAGAAATGCAAAATAATTCAGCCACTCTGGAAAATCGTTTGGTAGTTAATTTTAAAACTCTACATCACTTGCCATAGTAACCAGCAATCCCACTGCTAAGTATTTCTCCCAGAGAAATTAGAACTTCCATCCACACAAAAACTTATAGATAAATGTTCATAGCAGCTATATATGCAATAGTACCAAACTGGAAACAACCTAAGACCGGAAAATGGTTATGCAAATTGGGATACAACCATACCAAGGACTATCATTTAGCAATATAAAGGAATGAACTACTGATACACATACAGCAACTTGACTAAATCTCTCACACCATTCTGCTGAGTCAAGAGGCCACATACTGCATGATTCCATTTAATTAATGCCCTTAAAATGACAAAAATGTAGAGGTGGAAACCAGATGAGTGGTTATTAGATATTAGGAAGAGTGTAGGGCAAGGAAGACTCTAAAGAGGTATTATAAGGGGGTGTCTCTATGGTGATGGAATAATTCTGTATCTTGATTCTGGGGTGGTTACCCCCATCTACACATGAAGTGACCTGGAACTGTACACACACCTTGTATCAAAGTTAGTTTTCAGAGTTTCATATTATACTACAGTTTCATTCATATGTAAGTTGTTACCATCAGAAACGGCTACAAGCATACATTGACAGA
>NW_006408663.1:1287827-1289788 GCF_000296735.1 Chrysochloris asiatica | reverse complement strand
CATAGCAAGGAAAGCACAGCCGAATAAAAAAAACACCGCCATTTGTCCCATCACTTGGGACATCTCAGGACAGGTTGTTGGGATCACTGCACCTCAGAGAATCCATCCAAGGGAGGAAGGAGAGAAGTCCATCTGCGTGTTCCCTCTCGGTTCCTGCCTCTCATTGGCCAATATTTATCCCAAAGGCCATTAACATGTTGGCACTTTCCAGTTGGATTATAGAACGTGGGATGATGACAGAACAGAGTAATTCTTGTGAAAAATCATACTCATATATATATATATATATATACCTTTTGTTCAAACAAAATAAAGTGTTGTACTTCATAGGTGACTGGTTGGTTGTAGGCATTTGATGCTGTGTATCTGAGAGTGAGAGCCACTGGATGTTCAAGGACAAACAGTAGAAATGTTGACTTGAGCCTCTAGATACTAAATCAGACAGTCACACAAGAGGCCCGTGTTCCCTAAAGTCTGAGTCATCCGTAGGGTATGATCGAAGTTGACAACAAAAGCCTATTCTAGAATTTTTGCTTAAAAATAACAAAACCCACTGTTATTGAGTGAATTATGATTCACAGCAATCCTACAGAACAGAACAGAACTGGCCCACAGTGTTCCTAAGACTGTATGGAAGCAGACAGCCCCATCTTTCTCCTGTGGTGTAACTGGTGGCTGCAAGTCACCCTATACATAAACGTTCAGTTGCAATCTTATAAAATTTATTTGAACTTTAAAGCATTGATCTTTTATATTTTGATTTTAAAACATGAATTTTGATTTTAAAACATTGGCTTTATTAGTTTTATTTGAATTTAAAAACAATGACCAAAATTTGATGGTAGAGTTTCATAGCTAATAAAGTTCATCTCTGTGAAATACTTTAAACTACTAAACAACTTGCCTGGGATCCCCCTTCCTACAATGTACTTTCTTCCAGATGCCTCGAAAGTTTCAAATAGTGTAAATACTGGAGCACTCACCCCTCGTCATTCACCTCCCCAGGTTCCAGAATGTGCTGTAGATTGTGGATGCCAGATCCACAGCACAGAGAAGCTCTGGCTGAGGGTCAGCACCAGGGAGTTAGACACCCACCCAGCAGCTGCTAGTCAATGATAAAGAGAATTTGAAGGATAAATATCTCAGCTTACATAACTCTGTTGTAAGGTTATTCTTCACAAACATTAATGTGCTTATGAATTACCTGGCAATCTTAATAAACTGCATTTTCTGATTCAGGAGTTCTGGGGTGGAGCCTCAATTTTGTATTTGTAGCAAGTTCCCACCCAGTGCTGCTGTTTTGGGGGCTGGGTGGAGGGGTAGTGCTGGCAAGCTTTGACTCCTGTCTTAGTTAGCTGTTGTTGTTGTTAAGTGCCATCAAGTTGGTTGCAACTCATAGCAATCCCATGGACAACAGAATGACACGCTGCATGGTCCTGCACCATCTCACAATGTTATATTTCAGCTCATTGCAGCAGCCACTGTATCAGTCCATATCATTGAGGGTCTTCTTTTCCCCGGACTCTTTATTTTTTTTATAAAGCATAATGTCCTTTTCCAAGGACTTTTGTTGTTGTTGTTAGGTGCCATTGAGTCGGTAGCAACCATATGAACAGCAGAATGAAACACTGCCCGTTCCTGGGCCAACCTCACTATTGTTGCAACGCTTGAGTCCATCGATGCTGCCATTTGACCAATCCATCTCGCTGGGGGTCTTCCTCTTTTTCTCTGACCTTACCAAACATGATATCCTTCTCCAGTGACTGGTCCTTTCTGACAATATGTCCAAAGTATGAGAGATGAAGTTTGGCCATCATGGCCTCTAAGGAGCACTCTGGCTGCACTTCTTCCAACACTGATCTGTTGGTTCTTTTGGCAGCCCATGGAACTTTCAATATTCTCCTCCAACACCATAACTCAAAGCCATCAATTCTTTTATGGTCTTCCTTATTCACTGTCTA
>NW_006408663.1:1283451-1287397 GCF_000296735.1 Chrysochloris asiatica | reverse complement strand
TTTTTCTTCATAGAACCCAGCTCCTTGGATTATTTGCTCAGCATACATGTTGAATAACTATGGTGAAAGAATACAACCTTCTCGCACACCTTTCTTAATTTTAAAACATTCAGTGTTCTCACGTTCTGTTCGAACAACTGCCTCTTGGTCCAGGTACATATTCCTCATTAGCACAATTAAGTGTTCTGGAATACTCATACTTTGCAATGTTGTCCATAGCTTGTCATGATCCACACAATCGAATGCCTTTGCGTAGTCAAAAAAGCACAGGTAAACATCTTTCTGATATTCTCTGCTTTCAGCCAAGATCCATTGGACACTGAGTTGAAACTGATTCGAAGGCACTTAACAACAACAACATGGAGTCCTGGTGTGGTGCTATAGAATAAACACTGGACTTGTAACCACAAGGTTGGTGGTTCAAACCTATCAGCCACTCCTTGGAAATCCTATGCAGGGTCTCTATGAGTCAGAACCTATTCAACGGCACTTAACAACAACAACAGTATGAACAATTAATCACATGTTCTGCTGTTGACTCTTTGCCTTGTTCTGACAATACTGAACTGTTTCATTGTATCTTTCCATATATGTAGTTGATTTGATTCCTGTGCATTCCATCTGGCAAGGTGCATGTATATATTGCTGAGAAATGGTATTTGCAATGAATATGTTGTTTGTCTTGCAAAATTCTTTCACTAGATCTCCAACATTGTTTCTATCACAAAAGTCATATTTTCTAACTATGGGTTCTTGTTTTCAACATTCACATACCAAACACCAGTAATTATTAATGCATCTTGATTTCATGTTTTAAAATTTTTGACTGTAGATGTTGTTGTTGTTGTTTTTAAGTGATGTTGAGTCAGTTCCAACCCATAGTGACCCTGTATAGGGTTTCCAAGGAGCAGCTGGTGAACTTGAACCACCAACCTTGCGGTTTAAACCAACTGTGCAGTCCAGCACATTAACCTACAGCACCACACCAGGACTCCACAGATGTTTGTAGCAGCCTCAATTTCCTCATCTTTGGCATTACAAATGGTGTGAAAATTTGGATACTATTTGTATTAATTGATTTTCCTTACAGGTGTATAGATATTATTCTATCACTGACAGCATTGTACTTCAAGACAGATCTCTAACTGTTCTTTTTGAAGATGAATAAGATGCTGTTCCTCTTCAATCTGTCATTCCTGTCATTCCTGGCATTCCAGACCCAACGATTTTCCAATTCAAAATGGCCAAAACCAGTCATTTCAGTTCACTAATACATTGCATTTTACTTTTGACGACTTCCAATTTTCCTAGATTCATACTTCTTACACTCCATATTCTGATTATCAATGAATGCTTGCAGGTGTTTCTATTGATTTGGGGTCATTCCACATCAGAAGATGAAGGCCTTGAAAGCTTTACTCCATTCACACCATTAAAGTTGACTCTACATTGAGGAGGCAATTGTTCCCCAGTCATATTTTGAGTTTCATCCAACCTGAGGGGTTCATTTCCCAGCACTGTATTAGACAGTGTTCCACTATTACACATAAGGTTTTCACTGGCCAGTTATTTTAGAAGTAACTCTCCAGGTCCTTCTTCCTATTCTGTGTTAGTCTGGAAATGCTGCTGAAATTTGTTCACTGGCATTTGAAATACCAGTGGCATAGCTTTTGGCATCAAAGCAACATGCAAATCACCACAATACAACAAACTGACAGACAAGTGGTGGAGAAATGAACTGCTTGGTCTCAAATTCTTGTTAGAGGGTCTGCTTTTGGTGGAAGCAGTATGTTTGCATTTCTGTTGAGTTAAGCAGTTTTTCTATCCTGGTCTTTATATTCTATGCTGCTTGTTCTCCATTTTCACAAAGCCTTATAATGTGACCCAGGACAAAGACATCACCTCCTCATCTGTGGAATGAAGGGGTTAGATTGCTTAGTTTCCTTCACACTTGAACATTCTGAAGATGTTTTCCATATCCTAGTGATTATCAGACTTTCCCAGTCTTCCCTATAAGCTTTCCAGATCATGTGCCTGACCTTTTCAAAGCAAGCTGGCTTCACATTCTGCTCATCTTCAAAAGATGTCTCGAAACAGAAATGGAAAATGGAAGCCTTTTCTTCAAACATAATAGGAAAAATCCTTGACATCAGAGATAAATGGATTTACCAAATGCTCATGCATACAGATGACATTTTTATTATGAAAGGGTGAAAGAGACCATTCAGAAAAACACAAGAATACTAGTTTCTGGCAAAGGCTACTAAAATGAAAATCCACGTAAAATCAACAAAATATATGAAACTATACTCAAAGAACATCTAAACAAGAGATAATAAATATAAGAAAACACAGCAATGAGTTTGTAGAATGTCTGAATTTTTTTTTAATGTTTTATTGTTACTGTCTGAATTTTTGATCAAATATTCCTAGATATACACATACAGATACATGCTGCCCCTTTCCAGGTAATCATTTTCAAAAGCTGCCCTCTTATACCTATGCTTAAAATAGTCCTTAAATTCCTCAAGTTTACAAGCACACTAGTAATTTAGTACACTATTTAATAAAGTTGTACCATAGTCTTTGTTTTGTTGTTGTTTTTACGCAAACAATACAATGCAGCTTAAATATAAACTTCATGTCCAATGATTTAGTATATTACTTAAAATATTAGTAAATAAAATTTATTCATGTAACTATCAGTTATTTATTACCACAGAACAAAAAAAAACCCTCAAAATCTCAGTGGCAATAAGTCGTTACGTCTCTTTCATGAGTCTTCATGCCTGCTGGTTCTGCGTTAGGTGGCAAGTCTGCATGCCTGCAGTATGTACATTCATTCTGGTACCCGGATGCTGACGGAGCAGCGACTACTTGAGCTTGTAATCTTCTCATGGCAGAGATAAATGGTTCTGAAAACAGGAACATGCGGTACCTCTTAAATCAACTGCTTGGTCTCAAATTCTTGTCAGAGTACCCACTTCTGGGAGGAGCAATATAGTTATATTTGTGTTGGGTTTAAGGGTCTTGTTTTTTTTCTTCCTCTTCAATCCTTTCCCTTGTATTTTCACACTTCTTGTTTTCAGTGTTCCAGATCTAGGTTGGACTTGTAATTGACACACTGCCATCTCCTCACACTCCATTCCAAAGATAGACACAGGGCCACACTCAACATCAATAAGGTAGGAAAATAAGTAATCTAATTTACCAGTTCTTAAATTGTGATGATTCATCAATATAGAAGATATTGAGAAGAAGGTATTAATAACCCTAGAGGTATTTTTCCAAAATGTTATGAGTCATTTGGTCGTTGCCAAAAACTCTAAGAGGAATAACACTGTCATTAAAATAAATGTATAGCCACCTAAGGGGGGGCCATCTTGGATAAACAAATTTAAATTTGTTGGCTTAAGAAAGTAAATTTTAGATAATCAAGCCTCATGCTTGCGTAACTCAATGTATTTAATTCTTATTTATGCTTTAATGAGAAGGAAACATATCCACAGAAGCTTCTAAAAACTATCTTAAATGTTGTTTTCTTATTTCCTCTCTTTCCTCCTCAATTAAAAAAAGTACATGTAATTTTAAAAGAGAAACAAAACCACCAAAATCTCCATTCTGATGTTTCCATGCAGGGCCTTGGCTGACAAACTATTTTTAAAAAAGAAAAAGAAAAGTTGTTATCAAGTTGATTCTGACTCATGCTTTCATGTGTATCAGAGTAGAACTGTGCTCCATAGAGTTTTCAACAGCTGATTTTCAGAAATACATCACTAGGTCTTTCTTTCAAGGTGCCTCTGAGTGAACTTGAACCACCAGTCTTTCAGCATACTAACCGTTGCACCACTGTTATATGAGATTAGGAGTCTTCGAAAATTAGTAGAAAGACATGCAGGTTTGACATGGAGTCCTTGTATGGAAGTGTAGGATAAGTACTAAACTG
>NW_006408663.1:1274022-1282537 GCF_000296735.1 Chrysochloris asiatica | reverse complement strand
AGAGTAGATATATTGTTTAGATTTAGGTTATGTTTTATTTGCATCACAGCATGACAAACCAGAGAAAATGTAAAGGTTATGTATATTCTTTACACATTTCTAATGTGAAATATGCAAAGAATGTAAATAACAGAAAAGTTCTAAGTAACTTTTTAATGACTTACAGTTAGTATTAGAGAGTTTCACAAAGATATGCATATTTCTTTTTCTAAGTTCATATGATGAGTGTGTACGTGTGTGTTTTAAAAGCATAATGACATTAAGGGACTTGAGATCACTCTTGGAAACCCTATACAGGGTTCCCACGAATCAGAACCAATTTGATGACAATTAATAACAATAACATGGAAATACACAGAACATTAACACAGGGGCTAGGCCAGCTATAGAGTGATGGAAAAGCACTGGCAATTTATTGGAGTCAATCGGGTTTCTTGATAAGCTGCTTTGGACAGTCTGGAGCCCTGGGTTCAAGGCTTATGCGCCTATTCCCTTACCTAACCATGGTACTTTAGCCACATGCCTGGCATTTTGCTTCTCCTCTCAACTCTTCCATTTCCTCATTCCAGCTCTCCTAGGCACAACCTAACAATAGGACCTCTACATATCTTGGACCTTGGGTCAGGCGCACCTTAGTCCTCAAGCTGACATCTTTGCTCTTAAAGACTTTAAAAAGGCCTTGTGCAGCAGATTTGCCTAATGCAATATGTTGTTTGATTTCTTGACTGCTGCTTCCATGAGTATTGATAGTTAAGAATAAAGAAGAATAATGTCTTAGACAACTTCAATCTTTTCTCCATTGATAAGAATGTTGTTTATTGGTCCAGTGGTGAGGATTTTTGTTTTCTTGACATTGAGATGTAATCCATATCGAAGGCTGTGCTCTTTGATGCTCATTAGTAACTATTTTAAGTCCTCTTCACTTTCAGCAAGCAAAGTTGTATCATCTGCATATCACAGGTTGTTAATGAGTCTTCCTCCAATCTTGATGCCATGTTTTTCTTCATAGAACCCAGCTTCTTGCATTATTTGCTCAGCATACAGGTTGAATAAGTATGGTGAAAGAATACAACCCTGTTGCACATTTTCCCATTCAGTGCTCCCATGCTCTGTTCGAACAACTGCCTCTTGGTCCTTATACAGATTCATCATGAGCACAACTAAGTGTTCAGAATATTCATACTTTGCAATGCATTCCATTGCAAAATATTCACACTTTGCAAACTTTGCATGACATAGCTTGTCATGATCCACACAATCAAAAAACTTTGCATAGTCAATAAAGCACAGGTAAACATCTTTCTTGTATTATCTCCTTTCAGCCAAGATCCATCAGACATCAGCATGATAACCCTCATTCCCTGTCCTCTTCTGAATCCAGCTTGAAACTCTGGAAGTTTTCTGTCAATTTATGCTTGCAGCCATTTCTGTATTACTGTTAGTAAAACTTTACCCGCATGGGATATCAAAGATATTGTCTGGTGATTTCCACATTCCATTGGGTCACCTCTCTTTGGAAGGGGCACATTTACCGATCTATTCCAATCAGTCGGCCAGATAGTTGTCCTCCAAATTTCTTGGCATAGATGAGTGAGTGCCTCCTGTGCTGCCTCACTTTCTTGAAAGATTTCAATTTTTATTCCATTAATTCCTGGTGCCTTGTTCTTTGCCAATTCCTTCAATGCACCTTGGACTTCTTCCTTCAGGATCATTGGCTCTTAATCATATGCTACCTCTTGAAATGGTTGAACATCAACAATTTCCTTTTGGTACAGTACTCTGTATATTCCTTCCATCTTCTTTTGATGCTTTCTGCATCATTCAATAATTTGCCCAGAGAATCTTTTAATAAAGAAAGTCGAGGCTTGAATTTTTTTCTTCAGTTCACTCAGCTTGAGAAACACTGAGCGTGTTCTTCCTTTTTGGTTTTCTGACTCCAGATCTTTGCACATTTTGCTATAATATTTGAATTTGTCTTCTCAAGCTGACCTATAAAATGTTCTGTTCAGCTGTTTTACCTCCTCAATTCTTCCATTTGCTTTAGCATCTCTATGCTGGAGAGTAAGTTTCAGAGTCTCTTCTGATATCCATTTTGACCTTTTCCTTCTTTCTTGTCTTCTTAATGACTTTTTGCTTTCTTTCTGTATGGTGTTCTTGTCATCCCACAACTCTTTGGTCTTTAGTGTTTAATGCATCCAATCTGTTCTTCAGATGATCTCTAAATTCAGGTGGGATATATTCAAGGTCATATTTTGGCTCTCATGGACTTGTTTTCATTTTCATCAGCTTCAGTTTTGAATTTGCATATAAGCAATTGATGGTCTGTTCCACAATCTGCCCATGGCCTTGTTTTGAAAGATGATATGGAGTTTTTCCATCATCTCTTTCTGCAGATGTAGTCAATTTGATTTCTGTGTATTCCATGTGGTGAGGTCCGTGTGTAATCATCTCTTATGCTGTCTAAAGAAGGTATTTGAAATGAACAAATCATTGATTTTGCAGAATTCTATCATGCAATCTCCAGCATCATTTTATCACCAAGACCATATTTTCCAACTAATGATCCTTCCTGTTTATTCCCAACCTTTGCATTCCAATCACCAGAAATGATCAATAAATTCTGATTACAGGTTTGATCAATCTCAGATTGAAGAAGATGGTAGAATGTTTCAATTTCGTTTTCATTGACTTTAGTGGTTGCTGCTTAAATTTGAATAATAGTGGTATTAACCGGTCTTCCCTATAGGTGCATGTACAGCATTGTACCTCATGATTGATCTGGATATGTTCTTTTTGACAATGAGTGCAACAGCATTCCTCTTCAGTTTGTCATTCTCGGCATAGTAACCTATGTGGTTGTCAGATTCAAAATGGCCAATACCAGTCCATTTCAGCTCATTAATGCCTAAGATACCAATGTTTATGTGTTCCATTTCATTTTTGACAATTTCCAGTTGTCCTAGGTTCATACTTAATACATTCCATGTTCTAATTATTAATGGATGTTTTCAGCTGTTTCTTTTGCATAGTCAATAAAACACAACTAAACATCTTTCTGGTATTCCCTGTTTCAGTCACGATCCAGATGGTGCTAGCAATAATATCCCTTGTTCCATGTTCACTTCTGAAACTGGCTTGATCCTCTGGAAGTTCTGTGTTAATGTATGCTTGCAGCCGTTTCTGGATTAGTTTTAGTAATACTTTATTCACATGGCATAACAAAGAGATTGTCCTATGATTTCTACATTCCCTTGGGTCCCCTCTCTTTGGAATGGGCACAAATATAGATCTCTTCCATTCAGCTGGCCAGATAGTTGTCTTCCAAATTTTTTGGCATAGATGAGTGAGTGATTCGAGTGCCACAAAAGTTTGTTAAATGGTTTCAATTTGTATTCCACTAATTCCTGGTGCCTTGTTCTTTGTCAATGACGTCAATGCACTTTGGATTTCTTCCTTCAGGATCATTGGCTTTGATCATATGCTACCTCTTGAAATGGTTGAACATTGACCATTTCTTTTTGGTACAGTGACTCTGTGTATTCCTTCCATCTTCTTTTTATGTTTTCTTCATCCTTCAGTATTTTGCCCAGAGAATTCACCAATAACACAAGTCTAGGTTTGAATTTTGCCTTCAGTTTCCTCAGCTTGAGAAATGCTGAGCATGTTCTTTCTTCCCTTTCTTGTTCTAACTCTAGGTCTTTGCACATGTTGTTATATTTAACTTTGTCTTCTGGAGCTGACCTAAGATATGCAAATGAGACAACAACACTGCATGCTGGAAGCAAAGAGGATTTGAAATACAATATGTACTGGCGGAGATCAAAGACCACAGCTTTGAGTACTGATTGCAACTCAATGTAAAGAAAATGAAAATCCTTACAACTGGACCAGTATATAATATCATGATACACTAAGCAGAGAAAAAAATTGACGTTTTCAAAGATTTCATTTTGCTGGGATCCACAATCAGTGTTCATGGAAGCAGCAGGTAAGAAATCAAACAAAGGATTGCATTAAAGAACTCTGCACAAGTCCTCTTTAAAGTGGGAAAATGTCAGTTTGAGAGCTAAGATGTGCCTAACTCAAGTCGTGGCATTTTCATTTGCCTCATATGCATGTGTAAGTTGGACAACGAGTAAGGAAGACCATAGAAGAATTGATGCATTTGGTTATGGTGTTAGAGAAGAATATTTAAAAAACAACTGCCAGAATAAACAAATCTGTGTTAGAAATTCAGCCAGAATGTTCCTTAGAAGATAGGATGGTGAGAATTCATCATTATACTTTAGACATATTATCAGGAGGGATCAGTCCCTGGCGAAGGACATCATGCTTGGTAAAGTAGATGGTGGTGGTGGTTGTTTGCCAGCGAGTGGTTCCGACTCATAGCAACCCTGTATAGGGTTTCTGAAGATGTGAATCTTTAGGGAAGCAGAAAGCCTGATCTTTCTCCCACCCATCAGCTGGTATATTTGAATGGCTGACCTTGCAGTCAGCAGCCCAACATGTAACCGCGTGGCAGCAACAGTAGGCTTAAACAGAACAATTGTGAGGATGGCTCAGGTCCCGGCAGTGTTTTGCATAGGATGGCTGTGAGTCCAAACCAACCTGACAGTGCTTAACAACAAAATCAGCTTTTAAAGGAAATGGTTTATAGATTCTGGCCAGCATTTTACTAATCAACTTGTAACTCCCTATTACCTGTCGAGCTCTTTTATACACCCAGAGGAGTTTAGGAAGAAAGGTCTGGCATTCTTCCCAAAATCAGTCATTGAAGTCATATTGGACATAGGTCAACTCTTAACACACACACGCAACTGTTTTCTTCTTTTTAAAATATATATCACCTAAGCCAAGGAGGTTTCTTACAGTGTCTCATTTTATTCTTTCAACTGTGCTGTAAGTATGCTATCGTCCCTTTACAGATAAAAAACCCTGGCTGTTCCCTGCTCTCCCTGCTCTGTTGCCCTAGAATCTGACTTCCCCAAATATTAGGTTCCCTCTCTCCTCCTTGTGCTGGGACAGCATTCCTGACAGCTGGACTTGTACCTGGTCGGTGCCCACATGGCTCCTTGCCAGGGGCAGGCCTCGCAGTTGCCCTTTGGAGCAGGGCGGACCAGCGGGTGGACAAGGACCAGGCCGGGCGCCTCCTGCCTGGGGACTTCACTCTCGCGCGGCCTGGACATGGAGCGACCAGCGCCCGCAGAAGTGCAAATGAGCCAGACCATCCTGCCGGCTCACGCTAACTCGCGCGGTGAGCTGAGCGCTGGGCAGCTGCTCAAGTGGATAGACACGGCCGCCTGCCTGGCAGGTAGGGAGCACAGTGGGGTCTTGAGGGCAGGATGTAGGATGGAGGAAGGCTGGGGTCCCAGGGGTCATGGAGTGCCCGGGTGGGGAGAGCGTGCATGGTGGGGTCGTTCAGGATGGCAGGAGATGGTCCGGGATGTGAGAGGCGGCTTGGGACCTGGAGGTGAGGTATACTGGAGTAAGGAAACGGGGAGGGCACGGATCCCGGAGGGTGAGAACCAACAGCAGAGGCCTAACACATCACCCTGTGACAAGACAGGATTGGGGACCAATCCTAGGAATGCAGGAGAGGAGGTTATTTACAGAGAGAGGTTGTGACCCTAATGACAACAGCCAAGGACAGTAATGAGTGAGAAGTCATCCAACACTGGGAATGACGAATGACCTGGGTCAATTAGTGGTTCGCAAACTTTTTGGTCTTGTTATTATTGTTAAATGCAGTCGGGTGTTTCTGACTCACGGCAACAACCCTGTATAGGGTTTCTGAGGAGTGACTGGTAGGTTTGAATGACTGACTTTTCAGGCAGCAGTCCAATGCTTATCCTACAGCACCATACCAGGACTTCCTATAAATCAATGAGAATTCCAGTCAATTCTTTGATATTCACCATATTTGAAATTTTTAAAGATTTTAATTCATTTTTAAAGAACAAGAATAATTCCATGCATGACATATTAACATAAATTACATATTTTTATAAAAACTGTTTTATACGACATAAGAAATGTAGCCAGACAAGTAGTACTGATTGACATTTTTGCAAATCTATTTAGCATCTGGTTTAATAAAAGATTGCTGAGTTCTCATATTTGCTCTTGCATTCAATTTGTTGCCTGTCATACACACCCTCAATGACTTGGATTGCACAGTGACAGCAACAATAGCAATTTTGTGCGGATGGTAGAAGACCAAGCAGAGTTTCCTTTTGTTGTACAAAATGTTGCTCACTATGAGTCAGAACTGACGCAACAGAACCACCATCAACAATGTGAGTGTTGTCCACTCTTAGTGACCCTATGTAGGGTTTCTGAGGAGCAACTGACGAGTTTGAACCACCAACCTTGCAGTTCAAATTGACCTTTCGGTCAAGTGCTTATCCCATCGCTCCACACCAAGACCCTTTCATCAACAATGCCCTGTATAATCTCTAGACAACTCCACTGTACTCAGGTTTTGCCCTTGAGAACATCTCAACTACTGAGAACCTTGGACTTGTATACATCTCTAAGGATAGAGGTTTTACTTTAAAATAAAAAAAAATTTTAAACAGGTTGTAAGGCAAATGCAATGCTAATTGAAAGGGTGAGTATTTTTGAGAAGTGAGCTTTTTCTGCCCTTTGCTTACTTATCTTCAGATCAGTAAGAAAAAGAATTTATTGTGCATTTAAATATCTCCATCCTTTACTTCTTTAAAGCTTCCTGTAGCGTTACTGCCTGTATCCTGTTTCTCTGAGGTCAATTCTCCCCCACAGAAGCCACAGTAAGCTGTAACTACGTGGGTCAGATCATCCCACTCTTTGGATTAAAACCTTTCGATGCCTTCCCATCATACTAAAAGAAAGTCCAAATCCTTTACCATTTCTCACAGATGCTACGTGAAGTTGAAGATTTATTTTGCAAGGGGCCAATCAGATAACAATAAATGTGGGATGAATTTAGGTTAGGACATTAGGGAGCTGTGGTTACCTGGTAAATTGTAGAGTGTTTTGCCAAAAGATTTATTGTTAAGAAAAATTGTAACATCATGCTTCCCAGACAAGCATGATGGACCAGGCCACACGTATGGTTTGGGTCTCTTCTCCTATTTGTTTGGCAATACTCCTCTTTTGCGTCAGAAACTCTTCCAGCATTTCCCAGAATATGCCACACTCTTCTCTGCTCAGGACCTTTGTACCTGCTCTTTTCTTTGTCTTCACACTCTTCTGGTGGCTATTTCCATGCAGTATATGTTATTACATATCATTTCCTAGCAGAAGCCTTTCCTAAACACCTGTTTACATTTACATCACTTTATCACAATGCCCTTTTCTATTTACTTCACGTTGTTGTTGTTAAGTGCCGTCGAATTGGTTCTGACTCATAGTGACTCTGCATAAGGTTTGGGAAGAACAGCTGGTAGGTTTGAACTGCCAACCTTGTGGTTAGCAATCCAGTGTCTGTTCTACAGCATCACACCTGCACTAAATATAAACCTATTGAATGTAAGAATGGATGGCTGAATGGATGGCTGAATGCAGAGTTTGGAATCTCATTTCTGTAAGCATGGCAGCCATTGTACCAAATGACTTATAGACTCAACAAATGTGCAGTTAAAAGTAAAATCTGTTACCATAAATATTAGAGCTGGACTAGACTTTAAAGATCATGTATTCCAGATCTGTTTTACAGTTAACAAAATACAAGATCAAATGATTACAGACACCTTGTCTTTCCATTAAGTGTTAATGGAATTTCTAATACCCTATGTGTTAACCACCTACAAAATTCAGTTACCTGTTTGATGTCAAATTGTTAAGTTTGTTTTCTATTTGTTGATAGGTCTGTTTTGTTCTCACCTCAATAGTTTTTAACAGGAATTGAGGTGGTTTACAATAACATCATAATGGAAGTATGAATTTAAAATTAATCCACATGTAGGAGAACACAATAAGTATAGAAACTATTGGTGTTGTTAGTAATAAGGATGCCTATTGCCAAATAAATGCATTATATGAATATTGATATGACTTTTGAAGTTACCTTATTTTGTTGTTGTTGTTAGATACTATCGAGTCAGTTTGGATTCGTAGGACCCTATGCAGAACAGAAAGAAACACTGCCCAATCCTGTCTCAACCTCACAATCATTGCTGTGTTTGAGTCCATTGCTGTGGCCACTGTGCCAATCCATCACGTTGGGGGTCTTCCTCTTTTTGTCCGACCCTCCACTTTACCAAACAAAGTATCCTGCTCCAGGGACTGGTCCCTCCTGATAATATGTCTGAAGTATGAGAGATGAAGTCTGGCTAGCCTAGCTTCCAAGGAGCACTCTGGCTATACTTCTTCCAATACAGGTCTGTTTGTTCTTTTGGCAGCTCATGGTACTTTCAATATTCTCCTCTAACACCATAACTCAAATGCATCAATTCGTCTACGGTCTTCCTTATACATTGTCCAACTTTCTCATGCATATGAGGTTATTGAAAATGCCATGGCTTGGGTCAGGTGT
>NW_006408663.1:1270138-1273532 GCF_000296735.1 Chrysochloris asiatica | reverse complement strand
CCTTAGTCCTCTAACTGACATCTTTGCTCTCCAACACTTTAAAGAGGTCTTGTGCAGCAGATTTGCTTAATGCAATATGTCGTTTGATTTCTTGACTGCTGCTTCTATGAATGTTGATGGTTGATCCAAGCAAAATGAAGTCTTTAACAACTTCAATCTTTTCTCCATTTATATGGATGTTACTTATTGTAACATTGGTCCAGTGGTGAGGATTTTTGTTTTCTTTACATTGAGATGCAACCCATACTAAAGACTGTGGTCTTTGATCTTCATCAAGTATTTCAAATCCTATTTTTTCCAGCAAGCAAGATTGTGTCATCTGCAATATTAAGTTAATGAGTCTTCCTCTAATCATAATGCAACATGATTCTGCATATAATCCAGCTTCTCAGATTATTTGCTTAGCATACAGATTGAATAAATATGGTGAAAGAATACAACCCTGGCACACATGTTTCCTAATTTTAAGCCATTCGGTGCTCCCTTGATCTGTTCGAACAGACAGCCTCTTGGTCTATGTACAGGTTCCTCAGAGGCACAATTAAGTGTTCCGGAATACTCATTATTTGCAATGTTGTCCATAGCTTGTCATAATCCATACAATCAAAAGCCTTTGTGCAGTCAATAGAGCATAGGTGGAGTGCTTATTTTATAGTTGTTGTTGTTAAGTTCCAACCCATAGCAACCCTATGTAGGATTTCCGAGGAGCAGTTGGTGAACTTGAACCGACAAATTGACAAATTTGCAGTTCAAACCGACTTTTCAGTCAGGCACATTAACCTAACAGTGCCACACCAGGACTCCTAAGAGTTAAGCATTTACAGAGCCACAAGTAAAATGCTTAATGAATGGTAGCTATTGTTATTATTTCATTGGCTAGTTTTCATATGCCTATGAAGCAATTGAAAATACTATGGCTTGGGTCTAACACACCTTAGTCCCCACAGTGATAGCTGTGCTCTCTGGCAGGATAATGTACTGGACAGTGATAGCTTTGCTGTCTAGCAGGATGACGTTCTTGGTTTGAAGGACGAGGCGATGGTTCAAACCCACCAGCCACTCCTTGGAAACCCTATACAGGCTCTCTATGAGTCAGAACCAACTGGACAGCACTTAACAGCAACAACAATCACTTTAAAGAGGTCTTTTGCAGCAGATTTGCTGAATTTAATACGTGGTTTCTTAACTGCTGCATTTATTGTGGATCTAAACAAAAAGAAATCCTTGACAATTTCAGTCTTCTCTGTTTATCATGATGTTGCTTATTGATTGGACCAGTGGTGAGGATTTTTGTTTTCTTCACATTGGGTTGTAATCCATTCTGAAGGCTATATTCTTTGATCTTCATAAGCAAGTGCTGCAAGTCCTCTTCACTTTCAGTAAGCAAGCTTGGTCATCTGCTTAAGCATAACAATTATGAAGATGGTGCTGGATTCTGTCAGATGGCATCTAACAACAACAACATTATTATTATGTTTATTCTTGATCCCTCATGCTATCTTGTTGTTAAGTGCCATCTGATTGGTTCCAACTCATAGCGAACCTGTACAGGGTTTCTTAGGAGAGGCTGGTGGGTTTCAAGCACTGATCTTGAGGTTCAAACCAACCTTGTGGTTCTACTGACCTTGTGGTCCAGTGCTTATCCTACAGTGCCACACCAAGACTCTACTATCTAGTGTTGTAGAAACTTATTAAACACCCAATATGTATAATAAAAATTGCCTTTATTAATTATTGCATTTAATGGTATTTTAAATTATTCAAAATCTGTAAATCATGATAAAACTTTATGTTCCTTTATGTTAGGCAACTGGAATGACAGTCTATTAGTAGTCTTGAGCAATGTTTTCCAGCATATTTGCTAGTGTTTAGAAGATCTCTGAAAACTATAAACCTTTTAAGGGCATTAACTCTGGCTTTAACTCTAACTGCCACTAAGTGAACTGGTAAAAACAAGATTGATACAGCTTGGTACCTGGAAATTAAACAAAATCAAACAAAACACTTCCACTGAGTTGCTTCTGACTCATAGTGACCTTATAGGACTGAGTAGAACCACTTCTCAGTGTTTCCAAGACTGCAAATCTTTATTGGAGCAAACAGTTTTCTCTTTCTCCTGTGGAAAGGTTGGTAGGTTTAAACTGCCGAACTTGCAGTTAACAGCCCAACGCCTAACCCACCGTTGTTGCTGTTAAGTGCCATCGAGTTAGTTCCCACTCATAGTGACCCTGTATAGGATATCTAAAGAGTGGCTGGTGGGTTTGAACCATCCACCTTTTAGTTAGATATCCTACAGTACCACAGTAGAACTCCACCAGGGAAATTGGTGTTGGTAAGTACCATCGAGTTGGTTCTGACTCATAGCGAACCTGTATAGGGTTGGATACTTAACAGAACCCACCAGGTGCTCTACAGGGGAAGGATGTGGCTATCTGCTTCCATAAACATATGCAGCCTTCGAAACCCTACAGATCAGTTCTACTGTGTACTATAGGGTCACTGTGAGGTGGAATGAACTTGATGGCAAAGGGTTTGATTTTTGGTAACAGATGCTTAATATAGTGAATTAAATGGGGCCCACCTAGAGCACTTCTAAGTTGATGTTCTCTTGCTTTCACTGAGTTTTACTGCTGGGAAGTCCATCATCTTTCATCATTGCTCATACATAGAGTGCTGTTATGGTCAGGTTTCTGCTAACTCAGTTCATGCTATTTGCTCGTTTAGAAGATGAGCCAGTTACTTAATAAAACTAGAATGTTTTTCATAGTGATAAGAGTGTTAAATACTTGTTCTCTGGAATACTTTCTCAATTCTCTTTACCTTTGATTATCAATGTTGTTGTTGATTATCAATGTTGTTGTTGTTAAGTACCGTGGAGTCAGCTCCGACTCATAGTGACCCTGCACAGGGTTTCCGAGGCTGTAAATCTTTATGGGAGCAGAATGCCTCATCTTTCTCCCGCAGAACTGCTGGTAGTTTCGAACTGCTGACCTTGAGTTTGGCAACCCAACCCATAACCACTACGCTACCAGAGCCAGGGTAAGTCACTATTTCTCTCACTCTGTCTCTCTAACTCTGTGTGTGTGTGTGTATATATTTGTAACCACTACGCTATATATATATATATATATATAGAGAGAGAGAGAGAGAGAGAATATATATATACACAGAATCCTGGTGTGGTGCTGTAGGATAAACATAAACATTCAACCGCAATATCTGTTTGAACCACAAGGTTGGCAATTCAAACTCACCAGCCACTTCTTGGAAACCCTATACAGGGTTGCTATGAATTGGAACTGACTCAACAGCACTTAACAACAAATATATACATATATATAGGAGTGCCCTGGCTCCATAGAATAAGCATTGAATTGCAAACCACAAGGTAGGT
>NW_006408663.1:1246604-1269208 GCF_000296735.1 Chrysochloris asiatica | reverse complement strand
TATAGGGTTTCTGAGGCTGTAAATCTTTATGGGAGCAGAAAGCCTCATCTTTCTCCCACGGAACAGCTGGTAGTTTTGAACTGCTGACCTTGCGGTTCACAGCCTGATTTGTAACCACTACGCTACCAGAGCTCCTTAGGGACCCTGTGTACATACTTGACTTCTCGTGTGGCACTATAAGATCAGCACTGGACTGCAAACCACAAGGTCGGTGGTTCAAACCCACCAGCTGCTCCTTGGAAACTCTATACAGGGTCACTATGAGTTGGAATGGACTCGATGGTACTGACAGCAATATATATATATCCGAGGCTATAAATCTTTATGGGAGCAGAACACCTCATCTTTCTCCTGCACAACCGCTGGTAATTTTGAACCGCTGATCTTGAGATTAGCAGTCCAATTCATAACCACTGTGCTACCAGAGCTCCATCAAGGCGGTTCCAAGTCATAGCAACTCTGTACAGGGTTTTTGAGGAGTGGCTGGTAGGTTTGAACTGCTAACCTGGTGGTTCCATATGACTGGGCGAATGAGTTATTAAAATACATCCAGTTAAATTATGCTCCTTTCCCCTTATACATCAGTCGTCAAACATAATTCCTAACACAGTACATTTCTACCTATTTTTGAAGCTGAGAAGCATGCTGGGGTTTCCTGCGTTACAGCCTCAGTGGATGACATACAGTTTGAGGAGCTTGCGAGGTAAGTTGCATTGCTCCATCAGTCCTCTTTCCTGTGTCCTCTAGCTCATTTGTGACATGCATCTGTGACACCTAAGTTTATTCTTTTGGCATCAGTGATTGGATTTGTTAATAAAACAAATGAAATTTGACTCAATGTAAATCATTGGAAAGTAATCATAGGGTTTATTTTTAGTAAACACTATAGGTACAAAATTATAGTCTTAATTTTACTGAGGAGCAGCTCTTAACATTAGATGCATTTTAGTATAAGGCATAGCAGACTTTCCGTAAGCTGATTCTTAATGGTTCCCTCAACTATAACAAGAATAATTCATGATAATATCTATATCCATTGACGGACTCCATCATTAGGTTATTGGGTAAACACATTCATCTGAGTGTAGTTAGTAAATTATAAAAAAACATTTTATGTGTGGTAGTGTATATGTGCCACAACATCTCTTATTGTAGGAAAGTTAAAAATTCACAAACACTTTAAGCACACACACAAGAACGGGGAAGATATGATGCATCTGAACATACCCAATGCCTAGCTACAACACTAATCCATTTGTGGACACCTTGTTTCAAAGATTCACCTTCGCATTCCTACACACTCCTGGGTTCTTTTTAAGCAAATCTCAGGTAGCTTTATTGTAAACATTTTGTATATATTTGTCAAAGATAAAGGCTCTTTTATAAAACAGAAGAATATAACCACAATACCATTGTCAGAAATTATCATTCCCAGTGATACAAGTGTATTTTGTTTACATTTTTAATTTAGACAACTAACTTCTTGAATCAGGACCCCAAAATATGACATTTTGTTGATATAACTCTTAAAATTTTTTTATTCAGAATTTGTGCTTCCTTCTTTTTGCTTGCAATTTACTTAATAAAGAAACCAAATCATGTGACCTATATAAGCTATCATATATTTATTTTTGTATTAATGTAGTCTTTGATAAACTCCTGTTTCCTTTGTATTTCTTATAAACTGATGGTCAAATCTATAGGATGATCTTCTTAAGGTTTGCTCTTTTGCAAAAGTAGTTTCTATTAAGAATACATCATCTTTGGTGATCATTGCTTAGAACTCTGCCTTCAGCTCTACCTTTTCCTCCTTATTCATTATAAGGAATTCTTATATAGAGGTAAATGCTCTTTAGTCAATGATTTTGTTACAATGAGACAAACTTTGTCAAAGAAAGATGGGTTTAGCTCTTTCCTTTTATTTCATATTCTTATCCAATTTAATAAGGAACTCTGGTAGCGTAGTGGTTACAAATTGGGCTGCTAATTGCAAGATCAGCAGTTTGAAACTACCACCTGTTCCGTGGGAGAAAGATGAGGATTTCTGTTCCTTTAAAGCTTTACAGCCTCGGAAACCCTGTACAGGGTCGCTATGAGTTGAAACCGCCTCCACAACACATCACCACCACCATCCAGTTTACTTTCATTTTAACATATTTGCTGTGGTTCAACTCACTGATGTTGTATTGTTAGTGATGCCCAAACCATCCCATCTTGGCCAGTGAAGTCTCAATTTGTCTAAAATCCTTTCGCACAACCCGTAAGTTAAGAATGTTTGCGAATTCTCTTGCTTTCTGTATGCTAAGATGTTTCAGGGTCATCTTTCCCATTTCTGAGTACAAATTTACAGTAAGTTATTTCCATTTTTTATGAGACCTATACAAATAGGAAAAAAAATTTTTTTTTTTTGAAAGTTACATACAAAAAAAAATTCATTAAGATGGTCTATATGCTATATTAGATACTAACTCTTTTTTAGTTTCACCAAAAGTACAACTATAGGTTCCATAGGCTATAGAGATGATCCACACCAAAACCACTGCCATGAAGTCTATTCAGACTCATATGAAGGGTTTCCCAAGTCTGCAAATCTTCATGGTAGCAGAAAGTCTCATCTTTCTTCCGTGGACTATCTGGCAGGCTTATACTGCTGGCCTGTGATTATCAGCCCAATCCTTATCCTACAGTGCCACTTAAGTGTGGCATAATTGCTGAGGACAGTGGCCATACAGGCTGGTGAGAGTCAGACAAACATTTGTTATTGTTAAGTGCCGTAGAGTCGGTTTCGACTCATAATGACCCTGTATAGGGTTTCCATGGAACGGCTGGTGAGTTTGAGCCACCAACCTTGTGGTTCAAACTGACCTTGTGGTCTAGTGCTTTATCCCACAGTGCCATCAAAACAAAAACAACGAACACTTATCAAAATAGAAAACATGATGGAATGCATGCCTGGTGACTAAAAGACTGGTGAATTAGGAAAATAAACTTCTTTGGGAAGTTTGAATATGAAAAAGAAGGGAAATTTTTGAAATACTTGTAGGATAAATTTGAGAGTAAAATTTTTAGAAAGACAAGAGCATTTTCATAGCTTGATAGGGAATTATCAATTAGGAAAGATAGAAGGTACAAAAGAGGGAGGCGCTGGCAAAACAAGGTTGATAGTGGAGGAGAAAAACTGTGAGTTGGGTCAAGGATACCTGGAAATAAAGAAGTTAGGTCAGAGGTGTCTTTCCCTCTGAAACAGAAGGATAAAGAGAAGAACAATGAAGAGTTAGCTCAGCTTTGAAGGTAAGGTAGAAAAATTGAGACACCTCATAGGTCAGTGGTTCAAACCCACCAGCCACTCCTCGGAAACCCTATACAGGGTTGCTATGAGTCAGAGTCAGCTCGATAGTACTTAGCACATCCACACACACCATATTGGAAGAACTCTTACCTTTTGTTAAGGTGAAGGGACAAAAGATGGATTCAGGGCCTGAACAGGGAAGGAAGAATTAATTCTGAGTTACATGATCAGAGTTCTAATAATGGGAAGTAATCATCAGGAGCCTGTGTAAACCTACAGATGCTGATCCATTTGCTTGCTTCTTTTTTATTTGTTTATTCCATTATTTGCTTATTTTAACTGAAAACTTAAAATAAATATCATTTTATGGGTTTATTTGTTTTAACTTCCCTTAAGGAAAAATGGCTTAGTCAAATATCTATTGGAAATTTGGAAGTCAAGCTGTATCTTATGTTTCAAAAGACTCTTTTCTGTTTAAATGGAGTTAGTAGACTAATGTATGGCACCCATTACAGTGTAGTTGAAAACAACCAGCATCTGTTTTGGGTTTTGGTTTTGTGTACAACATTGAATTTATTTTGGTTTGGGGATAATTGGAACCATCTATCCTGAAGGATGGTTTTCCTTTAGAATGGATTAAAAGATAAATAGGTATTTTAGGAAGAGAGAATTGGAGAGATAAATTTCCCATTCCTAATTTTTCAAACATATACACCCACAGGTGCTTTGGTAGTTTGGTCATATATAGACTGGGTTGGAAGCAAAGATGGATTCTTTGGCAAATGTCCTTCAAGTGGGAGGCAAGTTACTATTTTTGCCAGTCTCTGATCCTTCCTACTGAGTGTCACACTGATTCAGGTGCTCTAGGATGTTTGCCTTGACTGAGCAGACTGGAGCCCGGTGGTACCATCAGGTCCCACCAGGAACTTCTCAAAGTTCCAGTGGATATCATGGCCCTTCATGGACTCCCCAGAGAGTGGCTTCATGAGCCCAAAATCTCAGAGTGGGGAGGGCAGGAGTTCTTCAGGAAAGTAAAGACCATCTGTTCATTTTCTTCATTCACATCCCCTTTCTCAAAGAACTGGAAACTGGGGACGAAGCCACCACCTGGACGCACATACTTGAGTCCAGAAGGGATCTCTGAGTTCCTAGCTGTTTCTTGTTTTCCAGTCTGCTTACAGGAAAACCTAACACAACTAGACCAAAAGTCTTAAGTTCCTCTTGTAGTGTTGCAGACCGTGTAAGACTAGTCAGAGGTTCGAGGCCCTCTAGGGCCGAGTGTAACAAATGAGGCCACTGGCAGTTAATGGCAAATTGCTTTCATATTAATATTCAGGTATATATATTAAATTAATACACTGGAGCCTTTGACAATCCACAGATAAATGTGATATTTTCCTAAAGCCGAGACTGAAGGTTGCAAGGTTAAGCCTTTCTCCAAAGGATTAACTAAAAATGTCTTAGCTACTTCACAGCTCTTTGTTCCATAGACAAAGAACCCATCCTCCCTAACCCTTTTCCAGGTGCAGCCCATTCACCTGGGCGTCTGGAGTCCTCCTGCAGACCTGGCTCAGGAAGCCAAAGCAGCAGGACTCCGCCCAAGCTTTTGTCTTTAACTCTCACCTTCCCCCAACTATGCTCAGGGGCTATAGATATGTTAATTGGGCCTGAGAATCCAAGTTGCTGGCCTGGGATTCGAACCAGTGAAGTACTATGTAAAGTTACCTGAATGTCTGGAAAAGTACTGATGTTAGCTGTACCTTGCCTAAGTCCCTCCCAGCTTGGTGTGAAGCTCCTCCCCTGAATAAAGCAGAGGCCCGGGCCTCCCCAGGTGCATTACTGGTTGGCAGGCATGGAGTAAAGATCAGTGCATTACTGGTTGGCAGGCATGGAGTAAAGATCAGTGCATTGCTGGTTGGCAGGCATAGAGTAAAGATAACAGTGCATTACGACTGGCAAGGCATGCGCTTCAGCATGCAGGGTGCACAGTCCAGCCTTGCAACCATACTGCCTGTTTAGCTAACATGTTCACTATGCAGGATATTACGGCCTTTGTGGCTGAGATGTTTGCAATGCAGGATCTGCCTGATGCCAGTCCAGCATTCACTCTGGTTTCGGAGTGTCTCTTTGTCTCTCTCTTTGTCTCCTTTGTCTCCTTTTGTGTATTCTGGATATATATGAATCGCCGTCAGGTATCCTCTCCTCGTGAACTGAACCCCAATGTCGAGGCGGGTCCCCGGCATTGTAGTACGTTCAGTTCTTCTTTTTCTCCTGGTTCAGGCTTGGCTGAACGAAGCCCACCAGGATCAGCAGGAAAAGATAGCAAGCCCAGAACTGCCTAATACAGTAGGAGATACCAGCGGGAGTTCAGCATCTGTTTTGAGCATTGTCTTTTCTACTAGCTTAAGTTTTCTGTGCATTAACATCATTAACATGACAAGCTGGAGTTGCTCTATGGCAGAAGAATTTGAGTACATCTTTATGTTTGTAATGAAACTTGCTAGGATTACTAAAATATTCTTTGTTTTGTGTTGCTGTGTTTGTTTGTTTGTTTTTTTTAACTAGAGTTGGACAAGTTATAACCATCAAAGCAAAAGTTACTAGAGCATTCAGCACAAGCATGGAGGTAAGAGGGGATGTTTCTTACTTCTTGTTACTAGGGCTGATCTCTTCATTGCAGAGAAAAGTGGAGGAAACCTGGAATAATGTTTGAAATCTACTAGATTTACAAAGCTCTTGAACTGGTGGTCAAGATCATAGATAAATAAATAATAAGAAGGTGGTGTTTCCCAGACAACCATGGTACTAAAATTTTCTATAATGCAGCATTCTTTATACTGTATATGTTGTTGCTGTTGTTAAGTACTGTGGAATTGGTTCCGACTCATAATGACCCTGCACAGGGTTTTGAAAGCTGTAAATTTTTACGGAAGCAGAAAGCGTCATCTTTCTCCTGTGGAACAGCTGGTAGTTTCGAACTGCCAACCTTGAGGTTAGCAGCCCGATTCATAACCACATTACCAGAGTTCCTTCATACTATATATAAGAGCACACAAAAAGTAAGCATACATGGGCACTTTCTTGATTCTTTTCAAGGTAGGGGTTTTTGTTTTTTGTTTTGTCTCAATTATTCGGATTCAGGGACAACTAACAACAGCAACTATTATTCTGGCTCTACTTGTTCTCCATTCTCTCACTTCCCAGTGGAAACTAATCCCATGATTAACTAATTTTTGTAAGTAACTGTTCTTCAGTAACAAGGTAAATTTAGATGGTTTTTCTTCTGCAATCACTTGACATTCTTTTCTTTACCACAGTAGTGACTACAACACTCTCAGGGGCTTTTAAAGGTTAGATTAGCAGGAAGAGAGTTGCTGGCATTCATATTGCTTTTTCTGGATTGATTAGTAGCAGTTCCTTTGATGCCTGACACACAAGCCTTGTCATGACTTTCAGCATTGACCACACCTAAGACTTTACTTGCCTTCAGTCTCTTTCTTGACGTATTCAAGTAAACATAATAGAAAACACTTAGAGAAGTCAGAAAAGAAATGCTTGTGGAATGCTCAGCTCCATCAGTTGAGATGGTACTTCTGGACCCTGATTGCCAATGTGGGGCTCTGTGGCCTTTGCCACCCAATAGCCTCGGTGCTTGGTCTCCTGCCAGGGAGAGGCATTCTCCTTTTTATTGAACCCAAACATAAACTCCCTTTTCTCTTTTTCTTCTTATTCCTTGAGATAGGGTAGAATTTCCAAAGGTACTTTGACTATATTTTACTTTACTTGGATTCACAATCAACACCCATGGAAGCAACAGTCAAGAAATCAAACAGCCTATGTGGTGCTGTGGGTTAATGCGCCATACTGCAAAGTCGGTTTGAAATGCAAGGTTGGTGGTTTAAGCTCATCAGTCACTCTTTGGAAATCCTATACAGGGTCACTATGGGTCAGAACTGACTCGATGGCACACAGCAACAATAATAGCAATGGACAAATTAGCTATAAAAGACCTCTTTAAGGTGTAGAAAAACAAAGATGCCACTTTGAGGACTAAGGGGTTCCTGACCTGAGCCTTAGTATTTTCAATAGCCTCATCTGCATGTGAAGTCTGGACAATGAAGGAAGACAGAGAAAGAATTGATGTCTCTGAATTATGGTGTTGGCAAATAATATTAAATATACCAATTGCCAGAAGGAGAAACATATTTGTCTTGGAAATAGTACAGACAAAACGATCCTTAGAAGCAAAGATGGCGAGACTTTGACATGTTATCAGGGAGGGACTAGTCCCTGGAGGAAAATATCATGTTTGATAGAGGGTCAGCAAAATAGAGAGACCCTTAATAGTGGGTGACTGTTGACACAGTGACTACAACACTGGCCTCAAACATAAGAACAATTTTCAGTATGTATGTAAGGTTGTATGTAAGGTCATTAAAAGTAAAACTGACTCTAAGGTGCTTAACAACAACTCTGACTAAAAATTAAGGAGAAAAAAATCCACTGTGTTAGCAAAGCAAAGATTCCTGATCTGAAAGAAAGCAAATCCTAGGCTCAACAGATTTTCTAGGCCCATTCCAACATGCACAGTTGTCTTCTTTCATTTTATGTGAATCATGATCAAATGGTCTCTCAGTTTTGTCTTCCTTTGCACCACCAGGTGCCTGGTCCATGTAAATTTCTTGTTCTGTTTCTAATTTTAGATGCTAACTAAACATCTAAATTTTTAGTCTTTAAAATAGAACATACCCTTTAGAGGAATCCCATTCAATTTCAGTTTTCTGTCATGGACTAAGGCCAGCCCTCTACTCATTTCCTAAGCAAAAATTGTTGACTTCAACCTAACTCTGAGGAATGCTTTCTCAGTTTCACCCTTACCTCAGGGGATTCTCTCATTCCCCTGTTAGTAGGTCTCTTCCCTCCTCTCAAGGTCCTTAGGTGGCACCAACAGTTTGCACACGACTGGTGGAGTCATGGTGTGGTGCTGTAGGATAAGCACTGGACTGCAAGATTGGTTTGAGTCGCAAGGTCGGTGGTTCAAACTCACCAGCCACTCTTCAGAAACCTACACAGGGTTGCTATGAATCAGAACAGACTCGATGACACTTAGCAATAACAATGGATATTAAGCTATAGTGTAGCTTTGTAGGATAATCACTAGTTTACTAACCACAAGTCAAACTTACCAGTTGCTCCTTGGAAATCCTATACTGGTTGCTATGAGTCGGAACTGACTCAATGGCACTTAACAACAACAACAACTAAGCTATAGGGAGGAGCATGGTGGCTCTAGAAGATAAATATCAGCAGTTTGAGCCCACCAGCTACTCCGCTGGAGAAAGATGAGGCTTTCTGCTCCCACAAAAATTTACAGCTTGGGAAACCCTATACAGGGTAGATATGAGTTGGCATCAATGAGACAACACTTAACAACAGCAACATAAATATAAAAGATTCCTAGTGTTGGAGTCCTTATGTGGTGCTGTGGGTTAATGTGCTGGATTGCAAAGTCAGTTTGAACCACAAGGTCTGCTACTTGGAAACCCTACACAGGGTCACTATGGGTCGGAACCGACTCAATGACACTTAACAACAACAAACCCTTTCCTGAAGAATTCTGTTCTCTTTGATATACACCACATCAAAATGGCAGCTTTGCCATCCTCAAATGACTCAAATTGTACTCCTTTGAAATGTTCTATGAGTTTGGGGGACATAAAGAAACCTGAAGAGACAAGATCAAGGCTGTAGGATGGCTGGGGTAAGTTTCCCAATGAAATTCATGTAGGATTGCCCTTACTACCCTCAAAGACTGAACTGGTGCATTGTCATGAAAAAAAAAAAAGAAAAAAAAAATCCTCAGTGCGACTTTCCTGAGCATTTTCTCACCAATGCAGTTATCCATTTTCTTAAAACTTCTTTAGAATAAGCCCCTGTGATCATCCTGTGCCCTTTGAGAAAATCTATCAAGATAAACTCTTTTGAATTCCAAAAACGAGTTACATGACTTTCTGAGCTGATCTCCCTACAGTGAATTTAACTGACCCAGAAAATCCTCTTGGAAACCATTGTTTTGATTGGACCTTTTCTTTTGAAGGCTCCCTAACAAGACTAAGACAGTGCATAGCTACAGCCATCCACTAAACACAGAAACATGTTTAAACAGGTTTAGTTTGTAATAAACTCATACATGTATGGTCTGGAATTCTAGTAACAATACTTTTTGACTTATACTCGTGTGTGTGTGAATATATGTGCATATATATATATTTTTTTTTTTTTAATTTTTTTTTGAAAAAGAAATTTCACTTAAAGGCTAAAATAATGTTATATGGGTGATGGAATGATTACTGATGATATTTGATATTTATTCTGGATAGTCTAATTTTGTTTTTATTGTTTTACTTATTTGTGTATGTATTTTTAAAGTTTCATAATAAATATATTTTATAATCAGAAAAATAGTTATTCAGTTTTATAGCATGTCTCAGAAAGAACAGCACTGCTTCAAAATAAATTTTTTTAAAAAAAATGAAAGAAAAGAATGGTAAAGTGCATAGCTGAATTTTGCATGCTACAGTTGAATCTGTTATCTGAGCAGCTGAAAGTTTATCTAAGTTTTGTTTTCATTTTAGATCAGTATCAAGGTCATAGTCCAGGACATGTTCACTGGTATTGAGAAACTTGTTAGTGTGGCTTTCTCTACGTTTGTAACCAAACCAGTTGGAAACGAAAAGGTAATTGTGTGCAAAGATATTTTACGTGTCATTTAGGGACATACTAACAATTGCATGAGAATTATTATAGGGATTAAAAGTTATTTCTTCTTATCAAAAGATGTACCTTCCTGAGATTTATTATTGACCAGTATTTTTCTGAAATGTTAACATTCTGTGGTAACACTGCAGTATTACGAGTTCTCTATTTTAAAGAAAAGAAAATGTAACTAATTATAAAAGAGGGAAAACAGTTGTGTTTTAAATAATCTGAAGGTCATGTTAGGTCCTCAAAAATATTGCTTCCCGGTTTAGTTCTTTTTGTGGTTACATACTCAAAATTGGGTTTAAAAACAGCCAGAGCAATCTAAGCAAGCACTTGTATGTTATGGTCCAAACTTTTTTTTTTTTTTTTTCCTACTTGAAGGTAAAATGTCAGAGTTATGTGTATTGAACTTTAAAACTAAGTTTTCAGGTGTATGGTGTAAAAACAGCCATAAAAGAAATACAAGGACTAATACGCCTGCCCCAAATGTTTGCTTGGCCTTAGACTCATATTAGCAGCTGGGGATTTACTCATTATAGTGTCCTGGCATTCCTTGTTAGGGGCCAGATGTCTGTGACTGGGGATGGGGTGGAGGGACCATTGGAGCTAAACATTTTTAATGTAACAATCCATTTAGAATTTAAATCTTTCATTCTAAGGTTATCTCATGCCAAATACCAGAGGTAAGCACAGTGGCTTCTCCCAGCTTCACTTTGAAGGGAAAAGGAGTATTTGTCCTTTTGACTGGAGAGCTGGGACAATGCAATGTTTCCTCTGTATCCAATAGAGGTAACAGCAGAACCTCACTCGCAGTGCTGGTCCTCCACTGAGCCAGCAGGGGGCAGATGTCCCGACAGAGATTTGTGCACTGGACCACTACTTCCACTCTGCCCAACATAAAATAGACTCCACGGCAAGTTCATGTTGCCATGAGCAATGTTTTCAAACTCAAGTTCATAGATGGTGGTGTTGGCTGTGTGCCATGGAGTCGGTTCCGACTCATAGCCACCCTGTACAGGGTTTCTGAGGCTGTAAATCTTTAGGGGAGCAGAAAGCCTCATCTTTCTCCCGCGGAACAGCTGGTAGTTTCGAACTGCTCATCTTGAGGTTTGCAGCCCGATTCGTAACCACTATGCTACCAGAGCTCCTTGTTTATAGATACCAGCTAGTATATCACTTATATTGCTGCACCTCAAACAATGGACTCACTAGTGTAGAAACTCAGAACCTATACTTTGATTCCTAGTGTGGCGCTGTAGGATCAGCACTGGACTGCTAATCACAAGGTCGACAGTTCAATCCCATCAGCTGCTCCTCAGAAACTTAATACAGAGTCACTATGAGTTTGAATTGTCTTGATGGCACTTAACAACAACAATGGAGACACTAAGAATCTATGCTTTGACAAAGCACCCCAAGGAGTGATATGTACATTAAAATCTAAGACATTGAGATGGATCTTGCCAGCTATTCTGTTTTTCTTGTAATCCTCCTGAAACTCCTAATAATCTAAAAAGTCATAGAATGAGAGCCTGTGGGAATGGGTGTTAAGTTCCCAAGTCACAGAGAAATGTCTGAGAGAAACTGGCAGAATGAAGAAGCAACATGGGTTCTTGGTTCTGTCGCACCATCTTTCCAGTATGCTGAAAGTTACTTAAAGCTTTGTATTGACAAGTTGTTCCTTTCGGTTTTGTCTCAGATATTGCTTTTACCATGTGACAAGATTTTCAAATTGGGGATCTCTTGGTGCATGATCACTCTTTCTAGGGATCACCTTTATTCCCTCCCTCTGATGTCCTCATTTTGCAAAAGGTAGAAAACATCTCTTGATAGGAATTTAGTACAGTCTCTCACCTCGCTTATTCATTTGAGGAGTTTCTTATTTTGTTGCTCTTCTGGAGAATTTAAAAATCAGGAAAATTTAATATTTGGAGATCTTTATAAAGCATAGTTACGTAGTGTTTTAACAAACAAGACTCATTGACTGTTAGACTAAAAGATGTTTTAAGACAAAAGCTTTAGTCTAAGTATTGTGTGTGAACATACTCATTAATACTCTATTGTTACTTTGAGTTGGTACAAAATTCATATTGTGATTTTCTAATTTAACAAAGAAACAAAAGATTTTTTTTTCTTTCTCTAGGTTCGGTTAAGACCAGTCACACTTTTGACTGAACAAGATCATGTAGAACATAACCTGGCTTCTGAAAGAAGGAAAGTTCGATTACAATATGAGCATACTTTTAACAACTTAATGAAGGAAAGTAGCAAATTGGATGGTCAGTAAATATACTTTATAGGAAATTTAATCCTATGGCTATAGCAAGGAAAGGGGTCCTTTCCTTGACAGGCACACTTGGTAATATAAGCACACTTATCTTCACCTTATTGTTATAATTTGGCCCTGGTGATGCTAAGTATCTTTTCCAACAATTCCAGTGCCTGAAAAAAGAGGAGTTGGCCATTCAGAATTATAACTTAAGACTTATTTAAATTGGAGTATCTCCAGAGAGAGAGAAGAAAATTGGGATGGCAGGGGCCAGGCAGTACTTATTAGTAATAACATGCGGTCAATTATTGAATGATGAAGTAACAATAGTAATGCTGTACAATTGTGTGGTTCTCCACAGATTACAAGGTCACTGGGTGGAACAAATCATATGCACTAGGCTACTAACCAAAAGATTGTCAGTTCAAATCTATCTAATGGCACATAGAAGAAAGGACTGTCTTCTACTTCCGTACGATCGTTGTTGTTAAGTGCTATCGAGTTGGATCCGATTCATAGCGACCCTGTATAGGGTTTCCTAGGAGGAGATGGTGGGTTTGAACTGCCTACTTTGTGATTCTCAGTCCAGTGCTGATCCTACAGCGCCACACCAGAAGTCTTCTATACAATTACAGCCATTGAAAACCCTATGGAGTTCAGTTATACTCTGAAACATGGAGGGGAAGGGAGTTGCCATAAATTGAAACTGACTTGAAGACAACTGGTTCATAGCTTTCTGAGCAGTTTCTCAAACATTATTACATATGCGCTACAAATAATCTCATCGGATAAGGAAATGGTATCTCTGAGCAATGAAGAAACTGCTGTACATCACATGAGCAATGACTATAGTTTCTGCTCCTGTTTCTTGACTCTTTCCATAATATGGTGTTGTATGTCCCAGAGTTTCTTTATACTTTGACACTGCTTTTCCTGACACTTGGTGGCCTCGAGGAGCCAGAATGACAGTGAAGAGCAGGAGCCCAGTTCTTCCTTTTTGTCTTACCTGCCCACTCACAGCCCTAGGGGAGGTGACTTGTGAGTGGGCAAAAGAAGTGGGTGAGGGGAGGAAGTGGAGCTCTGTAACCAAGGTCCCCCTTGCTCACCACTGCCAGGACAGGGACCTCACAGAATCTTCTATAATCTATGACCCCTGAATTAGTTTCCCAGAGCATCTATATCAAAAGACCACAAGTTAGATGGCTTAAAACAATGGAAATTTACTATCTCAGATGTCTGAGATAGTAGTCTAAATTCAGGGTGTTGGCAGTGCCATGTTCTCTCAGAAGGGTCTAGGGGAAGATCCTTTCTGGTTTCTCTTGGTTTCAGGAATTCCTTGATTTGCAAATACATCTTCTCATGACTGTCATCCTCCTTATTTATCCTCATTTATGTGAACACCTCTTAGATAGGATTCAGGTCCACCTTACTCTGGGTTGACCTATGTTAACTTAACTGATCTTAACATCTTTAAAGACTGCATTTCTAAACAAGGTAACGTTCATAGAATTAGTGATTAGGACTTCAGTATATCTTTTTGGAGGATACAAATTAATCTATAGTGGCTTCAAAGAAAGACACACGAGGAAGAGGAAGGAAAAGAAGGGACCAAAAAGTACCAGAATAAGAACGTGAAAAGAGAGGAAGAGGAAGAGAGTACATAAAGGCCAGAGAAGAGAGGATAGACAGAAAGCAGATGATAGAAATGTGGAGGTTTTCTTCCGACCCCGCTGATAGCATCATGATCCCAGGCAGCCACACAAAAACCCTCAAACTTTGGAGGAAAAAAATGCTTTAAGATGAGCTTATGTGTGACTGAACTTTTAAAAATAAGTCAGAATTGATTTGATGGCACTTCATAACAACAGCAACAACAACCCACTACCAAGATAGTTTTAAGGAAATGAAGACTTTTACATCATTAAAGAACTATGTTGAGAAGAGTGAGTCTCTTTTGACAAAGACATTCTATGTACTAAACTATATTTAGAATTCATTTTGGTAAAGTAATGAGAAAACTGAACTATGAAAACAAACCTAAGGCAACCAAGATGAGAATTAACAGAAAACAAAACCCCAAAATGCAATCAACCCCCAAAGCACCCTGCTGTCTTTACATTCCTAAAATCCCAGGAAATAAATGAAATGACAGATCAAATATTTATTAATGGTCAAATCCTTACGATGTGTAACAAGTAGATCTGTAGGGGTATCTTAGGAAGATCTTAAGCATTAATGGATGGTTATCTTGGTTTCACGGTCCTTCTTTTACAATTGACTTTTTTTTTAAAAGCCTTACTTTTGCAGCAGATTTGCATAATACAATACGTTGTTTGATTTCTTGACTGCTGCTTCCATGAGTGTTGATGGTTGAGCTGAGCAAAATGAAGTGTTTGCACTTCATCCAAAATAGATCTATTGGTTCTTCTGGCAGCCCATGGCATTTTCAATATTCTCCTCCAAAACCGTAACTCAAATGCATTAATTTTTCTACAGTCTTCCTTATTCACTGTCCAACTTTCACATGCATATGAGGTTATTGAAAATACCATGGCTTGGGTCGGGCGCACCTCAGTCTTATGGTAAAAAGATACAACCTTGGCACACAGCTTTCCTCAGGAGCACAATTAAATGTTCTGAAATATACTTTTGTCTCAATACTATTCATAGTTTGTTATGATCCACACAGTTGGATGCCTCTCCATTGTAGTCACTAAAGCACAAGTAAACATCTTTCTGGTATTCTTCATTTTCAGTCAAGATCCACCAAGTATCAGCAATGATATCTTTTATTCTACATCCTTTTTAAAATCTGGCTCAACTCTCTGTGTCGCTGCAGTTGTTTTTTAATGTTCTTCTATAACATTTTACTTGCATGTGATATTAAAGATATTATTCAATGATTTACAATTCTGTTGGGTACTCTTTCTTTGTAATGAGCACAAATATGGATCTCTTCCAATCAGTTGGCTATGTAGCTGTCTTCCAAGTTTCTTAGCATAAATGAGTGAGCATTTCCTGTGCTGCATCAGTTTGTTGAAACATTTCAATTTGTTTCCCATCAATATCCGAGGCCTTGATTTTTGTAATACTTTCAGTGTAGCTTGGATTTATTCCTTCAGTACCATTGATTTTTTATCATGTGGTTCCCCTTAGAATAGTTGAACATTGATCATCTCTTTTAGGTACAGTGACTCTGTGTATTCATTCCATCTTCCTTTGAAACGTTCAGCGTCTTTTAATATTTAACCCTTAAAATCCTTCAGTATTGCAAGTCAAGACTTGAAGTTCTTCTGTTCTTTTAGCTTGATAAATGCTAAGTGATTCTTCCCTTTTGGTTTTTTAACCTACAGATCTTTGCACATTTCATTATAATGCTTGACTTTTTCTTCTTGGGCTGTCCTTTGAAATTTTCTGTTCAGCTATTTTACTTCCTCATTTCTTCTGTAACTTCAGCTTCTTTATGCTGAAAAGCAAGTTTCAGAGTCTCTTCTGACAACTACCTTGGTCTTTTTCTTTCTTTCCAATCTTTTTAATGACCATTTGCTTTCTTCCTGTATGATGTTCTTGATGTCATTCCACAACTTTTCTGGTCTTCAATCATTAGTGTCTAATACATCAAATCTATTCTTGAGATGGTCTGTAAATTCAGGTGGCATATACTGAGGCTATATTTTGGCTCTTGTGGATGTCTTTTAATTTTCTTCAGCTTCAGTCTTAACTTTTCAAATGAGCAATTGATGTTCCGTTCCACAGTTTGCCCCTCGCCTTGTTTTGACTGATAATTCTGAACTTCTCTGTTTCTTCCCACAGATGTCATCATCAATTTGATTCCTGTGTATTGCATCTGGCCAAGTGCACATTATAGTAGCCTTTTATGTTGTGGAAAAATGATATTTGCAATAATAATAGCCTAGTGTGAAGAGACAACCTTGTCACACACCTTTTTAAATTTTAAACCATTCAGTGTTCCCATGTGTTCTGTTCAAACTACTGTTTCTTGGTCCAGGTACAGATTCCTCATGAGTACAATTAAGTGTTCTGGAATACTCCGCAATGTTATCCATAGCTTGTCATGATCCACCAATCAAAAGCCTTTGCATAGTCACTAAACCACAGGTAAACATCTTTCTGATATTCTCTGCTTTCAGCCAAGATCCATTGGACATCAGCAATGATATCTCTCATTCTATGGCCTCTTCTGAATCTGGCTTGAAACTCTGGGAGTTCTCTGTCAATGTATGCTTGCAGCCATTTCTGTATTATCTTTAGCAAAACTTTACTCACATGATATATCAAAGAGATTGTCCGAGGATTTCCGCATTTCATTAGGTCACCTCTCTTTGGAATGGGCACAAATATGGATCTCTTCCAACTATCTCAGCCAGATAGTTGTCTTCCAAATTTCTTGGCAGAGATGAGTGAGTGCCTCCAGTGCCGCCTCACTTTCTTGAAAGGTTTCAGTTTTTATTCCATCAATTCCTGGTGCCTTGTTCTTTGCCAGTTTGACTCATTAACAACTTGTGATATGCAGATGATACAACCTTGCTTGCTGAAAGTGAAGAGGACTTAAAACATTTACTGATGAAAATGAAAGAGCAAAGCCTTCAGTATGGGTTACATCTCAATGTCAAAAAAACAAAAATCCTCACCACTGGACCAGTAAACAACATTCTTATCAATGGAGAAAAGATTGAAGTTGTCAAGGACTTCATTCTTCTTGGATCAACTATCAACACGCAGAGAAACAGCAGTTAATAAATCAAATGACATGTTGCATTAGGCAAATGTGCTGCACAGAACCTTTTTAAAGTGTCAAAGAGCAAAGATGTCAGCTTGAAGATAAAGGTGTGCCTGACCCAATCCATGGTATTTTCAAAAACCTCAAATGCACGTGAAAGCTGGACAGTGACTAAGGAAGACCGGTGAAGAATTGATGCTTTTGAGTTATGGTGCTGGGCGAGAATATTGAAAGTGCCATGGGCTGCCAAAAGAACCAATAGATCTGTGTTGGAAGAAGTGCAGCCAGAGTGCTTCTTGGAGGCCAGGATGGCCAAACTTCATCTCTCATACTTCGGGCATATTGTCAGGAGGGACCAGTCATTGGAAAAGGATATCATGTTTGGTAAGGTGAAGGGTCAGAGAAAAAGAGGAAGACCCCCCCAATGAGATGGATTGGCCAAGTGTCAGCATCCATAGGCTCAAGCGTGGCAATAGTAATGAGGTTTGCCCAAGATCGGGCAGTGTTTCGTTCTGCTGTGCATAAGGTCACTATGGGTCGGTATTGACTCGATGGCACCTAACAACAACAACAATTGTGAAGATGAAGTAAGTCAAGATAGATCACTTAGAACAGTGTCAGGAATGCAAAAGTGCTAGCGTTACTATTGTTATTGAGAGGTATTCTTTTACAGGAGGATTTGGAGACAACTGTGGAAAACTATACATTCAAGGTACTTGGCTATGAAGGGTGGCTAAAACAGCGTGGGCATTGTTTTACAATATACAATATACAGATTAAATAAGTATGGTGAAAAGACACAATCCTGGTGCACACGTTTGTGATCATAGTTATAGCCTAAAAAGGGATGGTGGAGGAGTCATTACAGAAGAAGAGATTCACTATAGAAAGAAATTGTAATTGGTGTCAAATCTGTACTTCAAAAAGCTTGAAATTTGTTATCTATTTTTCTTGGGAAGGATTTGTTGATGCTTTCTGGTAATATGACCTGTCTCATATTGGGTCTGTGTGGGGCTGTGGGTTAATGCGCTAGACTGCAAAGTCAGTTTGAATCACAAGGTTGACAGTTCAAGCTCACCAGTCGCTCCTTAGAAACCCTATACAGAGTCGCTATGGGTTGGAACTGACTAGGTGGCACTTAACAAGAACAATTGGGAAGGATTGTTAGGAATGGTGATTAAACCACTTTCACTCCCCAGTTAGATGAGCTTCCTAACAAAGACAGACTAGGAAGAAGGAGAGATGAACTGCTTACAAATATTTAGTCACGGAACACCTTATGAACAGCAGAGAAACACTGTTCAATATAGTGCTGGAAAATGAGGCCCTCAGGTTGGAAGGTATTCAAAATGCAACTGGGGAACAGCTATCTCCTCAAAGTAGAGTTGACTGTGATGATGAAAAATGGAGTAAAGCCCTTGGGACCTTCATTTGCTGATGGGGCACAACTCAAAATGAAGAGAAACAGCTGTAAACATCCATTAATAATCAGAGCATGGAATGTACGAAATATGAATCTAGGAAAATTTGAAATTGTCAAAAAAAAATGGAGCACAGAAACATTGATATGCATTAGTGAGCTTAGATAGACTGGTATTTGCCGTTTCAAATCTGACAGTGACATTGGTTTACTATGCCGAGAATGACAAATTGAAGAGAAATGGAGTTGCAGTCATGGTCAAAAAGAACATATCAAGATCTGTCATGAAGTACAATGCTATCTGTGATAAGATAATATCCATGTGCCTACAGGAAAGATCAGTTAATACCACTATTATTCAAATTTACGCACCAACCACTAAAGCCAGTGAAGATGAAATAGAAGAATTCTACCAACTTCTTCAATTTGCAATTGATCAATGTGACCCAACGGAATTAGGATATCATCAGACAGTATCTTTGATATCCCATGCGAGGAGAGTTTCACTCAAGGTAATATAGAAACAGCTGCAACCATACATTGACAGAGAACTTCTGGAGGTTCAAGCTGGATTCAGAAGAGGACGTGGAACAAGGGATATCATTGCTGATATCAGATGGATCTTGGCTGAAAGTAGAGAATACCAGAGAGATGTTTATCTGTGCTTTATTGACTTTGCAAAGGCTTTCTATTGTGGGGCTCATGACAAGCTATGGACAACATTGCAAAGTATAAGTATTCCGGAACATTTAATTGTACTCATGAGGAATCTATACATGGACCAAGAGGCAGTTATTTGAACAGAACATGGGAACATGTTTATAATGGTTTAAAATTAAGAAAGGTGTGCGACAAGGTTGTATTCTTTCACCATACTTATTCAACCTATATGTGGAGCAAATAATTTGAGAAGCTGGGTTATATGCAGAAAAATGTGGCATCAGTATTGGAAGAAGACTCATTAACAACCTGTGATATGCAGATGCTGCAACCTTGCTTGCTGAAAGTGAAGAGGACTTAAAATACTTACTGATGAAGATGAAAGACCATAGCCTTTGGCATGGACTGTATCTCAAGGTAAAGAAAACATAAATCCTCACCACTGGACCAATAAACAATATTCTTATTAATGGAGAAGATTGAAGTTTCCAAACACTTCATTTTTCTTGGACCAACCATCAACACTTATGGAAGCAGCAGTCAATCTGCTGCACAAGACCTTTTTAAAGTGTTGAAGAACAAAGATGTCAGCTTGAGGACTAAGGTGCGCCTGACCCAAGCCTTGGTATTTTCAATAACCTCATATGCATATGAAAACTGGACAATGAATAAGGAAGATCGTAGAAGAATTGATCCATTTGAGTTATGGTTTTGGAAGAGAATATTGAAAATACCATGGGCTGCCTTTTGGCAAACAGATTTTTTGCCTTTTGAACAAACAGATCTGTGTTGGAAGAGTGCTCCTAGGAGGCCAGGATGGGTCACTCATACTTCGGACATATTGTCAGGAGGGACCAGTCGCTGGAGAAGGATGTCATGTTTCGTAAGGTGGAGGGTCAGAGAAAAAAAGGAAGACCTCCAGCGAGATGGATTGACAAAGTGGCAGCATCAATGGGCTCAAGTGTGGCAACAATTGTGAGGTTGGTCCAGGACCATGCAGTGTTTTGTTCTGTTATGTGTAAGGTCACTATGAGTTGATACCGACTCGATGGACCCTAACAACAACAAAAACACTCCCTATTCAAGGGTAACACCAGCCAGATGAACATGGCTGGCAGAACTTGCTTTTTATGGTATTGGAGTCCTTGTATGATGCTATAGGAGAAGTACTTCACTTCAGTGTTGGTTTGAACTATAAGGTCAGTGGTTCAAATTCACAAGCTGCTCCTTGGAAACCCTGTACAGGGTCACTATGAGTCAGAACCAACTTGATGACACTTAACAACAACAAATTATATTAATAAACAAAATCCATAGCCATTTCTACATCTTTCTTCAAGACACCAAATGTACTTTGAATACTAGAGACATTTTTAATTAATTAACAATAGGCTTGTGCTACTGTCATTTAAATGTGAAAGTAAAACGATTGCAATCAACTTTAAGTTTCACTTTGTTAGGAAGTAGGCCAGATTAAGTCTATATGGCAGGTTCAATTTAGATTGATAAATATTTTTAAAGTCTGCTTTTATCAAATGTGACCTAAAATAGATGATTGCACATTGTTTTTAACAAAAACAACTTTTCACCTAATGTCATTGATTTGATTTTCCTTGTAGAAATTTACTAACTTCCATGCCACCAAAGGTACCACTAAGAATTTCATAGCAATTTTTTTTAAAGAATGTAAAAGCAAAGTTTGAAACTTAAATTTTCCATAGTGTGGTTTGTTCACTTGCTACCCCTTAGCTCTGATGGAGTTTGTTTTGAATTAGATAAAATGCTGTAGAAGAAGATAGCTAGATCATTATCTGTTATGGAATCAGGTTTTGAGAAAACCATAGTTCTACTATTGGTTGTAATATCAGAACTAAAAATTGGAATCTTTTTCAAGATGGTATATGATTAAAATGCAAGTTATTAGAACAGTATGAAAACTGAATCCAAATCACAAACTTGCAGAAGAAAAGAGAGGATGATTTTAGTCATTTAAAAGCAGACCTTTTTGGAACTGTCTCTCTCCTGTTTGGAAGCTTAGCATATAAGATTAAAATTTGAGGCATTTTAATTATACATTTTCAGCAAGAAATCAGATCAATCAAGAAAGCGGATGCTTTCTGGGCATTCTGAAAGAAACCTAGGGCTAAAATGACCTCAATTCAGGTCAAACTTCCTGACCTGAAAATACAGAATGAGTGTGCAGTAGCCGTAGCAGGACTGTGACGCAATGATTTTAGAACACCCAAAGTCCATGCACTGAAATTGACCACTGGGCAATGATTACCCTTGTCTGGAAGCCTACAGAAAGAAAAAGGCCTGTTTACTATTTTTAACACAAGCCAGAGCTGTGAGTCTAATTTGCTCTCTGGACCTAGGAAATGTCCTATTTTCACCCCTTATTAATAGACAATTCCCTGCCCAATAGACATGGTTTTGCACTGATGTAATCTATATGCAGCATATTTCTGTATATACATCATAGCTGATGCTTGTGCCTGTATAATGAATATGTCCTATTCTATTCCACTACATGTCACAATGCATGGCTTAATAGAAAGCATTTGACATTTTTCTTCAAAGTTAGCAAAGCTTTCTGGTTGATTGCAACACATAGTGACCCTGTATAGGGTCTTCAAGGCTCTAAATCTTTATAGGAGCAGAAAATGTCATCTTTCTCCTGTAAGAGCGGTGGTGGGTTTGAACTGCCGACTATGAATCAGAATCTACTCCATCATAGTGGACTTGCTTAGTTACATTAATTTTAGTATTAGTTTTGAGAATTACAATGTTGTTGTTATTAAGTGCCACTGAGTTGGTTCCAACTCTTACTGACTGTGAATAGGGTTTTCCAGGAGTGTCTGGTGGGTTTGAACTACTGACCTTGTGGTTAGCAGTCCGGTACTTATCCTACAGCACCACATCAGGACTGCAAAGTAGGCCATATCCATTCATATCACGGTCAAACTGTTCACAACTGACGATAAAGAGAAAATCTTGAAAGTAATCAGAGTGAAATGAAATACTGCATGCCGAGAAACTTTTGAAAGATGGGTTGTTTATCATCAGAAACAATGGTGTCCAGAAAACAATTGAAACAATGCTTTCAAAGTAATAAAAGAAAGAAAACAAACAAATAATACCAACTTATAAAATATCCTTCAAGAATGAAGATGAAACAATAGCATTTTCAGAGAAAAGAAAACTAAGAGACTCTGTCTCTATAAACCTTTACTGCAAGACATTCTAGAAGATCTTCAGATGGAAGAGAAATGAGACCAGACAGAACT
This sequence comes from Chrysochloris asiatica, assembly GCF_000296735.1. NCBI lineage: Eukaryota > Metazoa > Chordata > Mammalia > Afrosoricida > Chrysochloridae > Chrysochloris > Chrysochloris asiatica. The sequence goes on along the minus strand of NW_006408663.1, from coordinate 1,246,780 downwards.
CAGATCCCCAGGAACATCAGAAATAATTAATATCTGTTTGTTTTTAAAAGTTTTAGGTAGTTGTAAGTTTTCTAAATTTTAGAAAAATTTGTATTTGATAAAATATTTATGAAGTGATAAAACATTTACTCTATGTGGACTGTAAAAAATTAAGGTTATGCACTGTGGCACTTTAG
>NW_006408663.1:1241135-1243086 GCF_000296735.1 Chrysochloris asiatica | reverse complement strand
AATATAAAAACTCATATAAATAAGCAAGCTCACAGCCATGGAATAGATTCTGACTCATAGTGACCCTATGTAGGACAGAGTAGACGTGCCCTTTAGGGTGTCCCAAACTATAAATTTGTGGGGGAGCAGTAGACAGCCTCATCTTTCACCCGCAGAGTGGCTGGTGAGTTTGAATTGCTGACCTTGCAGTTAGCAGCGCAATGCTTAGCCTACAGCACCAATGAATAAGTGAAAATAGAATTTATATATATACATATATATGTGTGTGTGTGTACATACTTTTAGTTACAAATACTATATGAGACAATACCTTCTTTTGCAAAACCAGTAAATATAAGAACAAATTTTAAACATAAACATGTGATTTATCTAAGATATTTGTCAAAGGGGAAAAGAAATCTGGCTTTTTTTCCAGTAGTTTTTAAAAATCAGAATTTATTCCCTAACCTTTCAAACAATAAATCTGAAGGTATGACTGAAATGGAAAAGCGGCTGAGACCATATTATATCTACTTTAAATATCTTTTGGTAATTCTTCCAATGTGACCTTTGTAGAATTCTCATTTTCACAAAATAGCTGAATTTAAAATATTTCTAATGAACTGATTAATAGGGGAAAGAAAACTTCAAAGACATATGTATAAACTTCACCGTAAACAATTATGCATATCAAAAGATGCTAACTTTAAAAAGGTTCCAAAAAAACAAAAGTGAGGAAAAACCTGAATTGCAGAAAAGAAAGTAAAAAATTTATTTATTTAATGAAAAACTAGAATTAATAAAAATGAAAACACACACACAACAGCACTATGTAGTGACTCACAAAGGGCTCAGGAAGCAGCGGTTCAAGACCACTCCACAGGGCTTGTCAGTTAAAGGAGGAGGGAAAAAAACAAACATACACACATGCACATACACACATAAAAAACACAAAAAAAAAACAAAACAATATTTTTCAAGAGTACAATCGATCTACAAAGAGCACAAATTTAGAATTATTTTACAGTGCTTCTTGCAGAATCAGTTTTCTCCATTTTGGGAGTGTGTATATATATATTTTCCCCCCAGTGGGAGGGGGGTACTTATTTTTAAATATATTAGCATTACTACATTCAACTGTTTCTTGTATTAACAGCTTTCCTTTTATTTACCTTCATGTGTCTAGCTCCTACCTACCAAATAGTTTCAGATTGGCAAGCTGATGGGTGCCTTATTCTCCGTGAAATTGAATGCAACAGTTTTAAACACTGGCCATAAAATGTTTGATTTCTATTTCAACACATGAAAATAGTTACAATGATACCTAAATTGCCATTTTCTGCAAAAAGCTGTGCAATGCTGGTGTCAAAGACTGAACAGTCACTCTTCATAATGGCTGCTGCAATTCCCTCATGAATAGATCTGGAAGTCACTTACCAAGTCAGTCACTGCCTATCACCATTTAGCTCAAGTTGATAAGCAAAATGTTCAGCTTGCTTGCTTGTTCCTATCAGTTGAATAATTGCAAAAGAAAAACCGCTGGTGACCATCATATTTTTCCTGTTTCTGAAAAACCAACATGAAGTGAAAGCCAAAAGAGGACTGCATCATCACCCAGTCAACAGCACCAGGAAAGTTAATGTAGATGGAGTCCTGGAGAAACTTAGGATAAACCTGGAACCTCAAGGTTGGTTTGAACTGCAAGGTCAGCAGTTCAAACTCACCAACTGCTCCTTGGAAACCCTGCATAGGACTGATATGAGCCGAGGGCACTTAACAACAACATATGTATGTACTTTGTATATATATATTGCTATTGTTACGTGCCACTGAGTTGATTCGGACCCACAGAGACCCTGTATAGGGTTTCCGAAGAGCAGCTGGTGAATTTGAACCATTGACCCACAGTGCCACATATATGTTTGTGTGGTGCTGTGGGTTAATGTGCTGGACTGCAAAGTCAGTTTTTTTT
>NW_006408663.1:1236926-1239719 GCF_000296735.1 Chrysochloris asiatica | reverse complement strand
CACATAGCCACCCTGTAGAGGGTTTTTAAACCTATAAATCTTTACAGGAGCAAAAAACCTCATCTTTCTCCCTCAAAGAAGCTGGTGGGTTTGAACTGCTGACCTACAGTTAGCAATCTCATGCTTATCCTACAGTGCCACCAGGGTTTCTTATAGACTTGACAGAGTCACAAAATACATGAAACTAAAACTGACAAAATTAAAAGAAGAAACTGACAAGTCCACAATCAATAGTATGGGATTTTGAAAATTCCTCTTTTAGCAAGTGATAAAACAACTAGGTAAAAAATTAACAAAGACATAGAGCATCTGAACATTATTTTCAACCACCTGGATCTAATGAACAGATATTGAATGCTATGAGCCACTATGGAAGAATATACCTTCTTTTCATCTATGCCTGAAACTTACTTAATAAGACCATCTGCTGGACCATAAAACAACTCTCAATAAGTTTAAGAGGATTTAAATCAACCAGAGTATGTTCGCTAAACAAAATCTAATTAAATTAGATTTCAGTAACAATAAGATACCTAGGAAACCCCCAACTATATGGAAATCATGTGAGCACTTGTAAATAACCTAGAGATAAAAGAAGAAATCACAAGGGAAATTAGAAAATATTTTTAACTTAACAATAATGAAAATTTAACATAGCAAGATTTATGGGTTATAGCTAAAATGGTGTTTGAAGAGATATGTGTCACTTAGATGCACATATTAGAAAAGAAGAAAAGTCTGTAATCTTTATATAAGAGCAAAGCAAACCCAAGAAGAAAGGAGAAAGAGAAATGAAAGAAAAAACACACAACTATATAAAAAATTGTCACAGTCAAAAGTTAGGTCTCAGAAAAAATCAACAATATGGACAAATCTCTAGTTACAATGATCAAAGATAAAAGACAGAACAAACCAGAAATATCAGGAACTAAAGGAGTTATTACAACTAATCCTACAGATTCTATAGACATCAAAAGGTTAATAAAATAATATTTTGAAAAACTTTATGCCAACAAATGTTACAATTTAGGTGACATGAACGCATTCCTTAAGAATATAACTTAAGAAAATAGGAACAAGATAAAAGAGAAAATCTCAAAAGCAAGAGGATAATTAACTCAAAACTCAATACAGGCAGTCCCTGATTTACAGTAGGGTATTGCTCTGAAAATTCCATCATAAGTCGGTTCTAATGTAAGTTGAATGTCTCATTTGTTTTTAGTTTTCATTATTATTGCCTTGTACTATCAGCATCTTTATAAATCATAACATTCAACATCTTTGAGTGAACATATGAGAATGATAACATCAGCAAATCCCGTGCTGCAACTTTGTATGTAGTACATATTACTAACTATTGTCATTAGGGCCAACGAGTCAGTACTGACTCATAACGACCCTATGCACAACAGAACAAAACACTGTCCCATCCTGTGCCAACCTCACAATTGTTGCTGCACTTGAGTCTGTTACTGCCACTGTGCCAGTCTGTTTCATTGAGGGACTTCCTCTTTTGCACCGCTCCTCCACTTTACCAAGCAAGATGTCGTCCTTTAAGGACTGGCCCCTCCTGACTATATGTCTGGAGTGTACGATTCTAGCGATCCTAGTTTCCAAGGAGCACTCTGGCTGTACTTCTTCCAAAACAGATTCTTTTGTTCTTTGAGTCATAGTCTTCTCCAACACTGTCACTCAATACATCAATTCTTCTATGGCCTTCCTTTTTCAGTATTCACCTTTCACATGCATAGGAGGTTATTGTCTGTCACTGGTCTGTTGGTTTGTCGTACTGTGGTGGCTTATGTTTGCTGTGATTCTGGAAGTTATTCCACCAATGTTTTAAATACCAGTAGGGTCACCCATGGGGGACAGGTTTCAGTTGAGCTTCCAGAGTATGACAGTTTAAGAAAAAGAGGCGAACTACCTCTGAATATTTAATCACTGAAAAAATTGATAATTATAAGATGTACAAAAACCAAAAATAGATTGTAATAAGTGTAGTTTATTGTAACTCAAATACAATGTAAGTCAGGGATTTCCTGTACAATATTTACTTTGAGCAACTATGGTGGGAGGGAGTGCGTTTCAGTCAAAGGACTATAGACATATGCAGACACTGTTGCTGCTAAGTGCTATTGAGTTGGTTCTGACCCATAGTGAACCTGTATAGGGTTTATGAGGAGCAGCTGCTGAGCTTGAACTGCTGACCTTGTGATTCAATGTGACTTTGCAGTCCAGCGCACTAACCCACAGTGCCACAGATACTAGCATTAGTCTCAATTCTTAAGATGAATCATGAATAAACAGTGTTCACATTATTACTATTTTAAAACTATTTGTGTATATAGGCAGTCCCCAGGTTAGGAATGTCTGGCTTATGGGTAACTTCTGCTTGCTCTTTAAGCAAGCCTTGGAACCAGTCTGAACCAGGTCTGTCATGGTCAGTGGAGCAAAACAGGAACACACCTGGATTTTTTTATCATTTGTGTGATTTGTCATGGTAACCAATATGAGGAAAAATTCTAAGTTGAGCTATCTCTATTTCATAGATTAGAAAAAAAGGCTTAGAAAGGTTCAGAACCTCTATGTTAACTGAATAGAAAACACCACATTAATTATTGAGGCTTTGATTTCCTTTGGCAATGTTGACTTTGACATAGAGGTAGCATGAATGGGGTGTAGAATTAGAGACACTTCTGATGTAGTACTTGCTCTAGCTGTGACAATTTAAGAACCCATTTACACTAGACATAATAATCTACTTGTCTGTCCATTTATCGTACTGTGGTGGCT
>NW_006408663.1:1227132-1234006 GCF_000296735.1 Chrysochloris asiatica | reverse complement strand
GGCAGCATCAATGGGCTCAAGCATGGCAACAATTGTGAGGTTGGCCCAGGACCGAGCAGTGTTTCATTCTGTTGTATTTATAAGGTTGCTATGAGTTGGTACTGACTCGATGGCACCTAACAACAGGAGTATTCCTTATCTTTAAGAGCTATAGTGAGATAATACATGCAGCAAAATCTATGGTTATGGTCAGTGTTATTATAATGCTAATGTAGAGGTGGGGGTGGTATGCTGTACAGCGGATTCTGCCTCATGGGAACCCTGTATAGGGCTTTACAGGAGAAAAAAGCTTCATCTTTCCCCCATAGAGCCGCTGGTCAATAGAAACTGCTGACCTTGCAGTTAGCAGCCTGACCCATAACAACTACACTGTTGATAACAGGGCTCCTGTAGATAAGAGGAACAAAGAATATATGCTACATGGTAACAAAGAGTTCAAGAAGTCATTATAACTAATAAAAATTAGATGTGGGTTGTAGGCAGAGAGGGAATCTATCATTAGAAATTGTAAAAAAAAATTAAAAATCATGCAGAACATTATAGTTTTCCTAATTGCATGACAGCGAAGATGTTACCTATAGGTGTTTTCTTGAGAAGGACCATTAATAATAAACAAAAAAAGTGTCTTCATTCATTCTTCATCAAATATTTCTTCAGCACCCATGTTTAGAAAGTATGTTAGAAGAGAAAACAAAAACCACAGTCCCTGCTTACAGGGAGTTTAGCCTCTAGTGGATCAGATGCTAAAAGATCATACAAATAAAAACAAGAGCTTATAATAGTGGGACTCACCGGTGGGAGGGATGGTAGGCTTCCTAGAGGAAGTGATGACTGGGAAGAGCCAGGGAAGGACAGGAATTCATTGGAATGGGATAGAGGTGGTAGCCAGGGGAAATTAGTAATAAAAGAGGGAACTGCATGTGCAAATGCCTTGATGTTTAAGGCAACACTGAGTTGAGGGAACTGAAAGAAACAGACCTGTGTGTCTGGAGCAAAAAGAGAGAGAAATTGACAGAAGTGGAGAGGATGTGTTGGGGTTGTGTCTGAGAGGTTGGTGCATGGGTGTGACTGAGAAAACACTCAAGAAGTAGGTATAGATGAAACAAGAAAAGAAAGTCTAGGCCATGTGAAGGATTTGGGGTTTTGTTTCCTGTTGAAGAACATCATGCTTTGTAAAGTAGAGGGTTAGTGAAAAAGAGGAAGATTCCCAAAAGATTGGCACAATGGCAGCAGCAATGGACTCAAGCATAGCATTTGTGAAGGTGTCCAAAGACGTGTTTCATTCTGTTGCACTGCTAATGTATTCTGTGCAGGGAAGTGGGATGATGATCTGTGGAATAAAGGAAGAAATAAAAGGCTACAATAAAGACCATCAATTAGCTACAAATGTAAAAATTCCATTAGGAGACGGAAGGAAAGATCTCTGGAGCCACACTTCTTTGCTCACCCATGAGTGTCAGTGACAAGTGGTCCAGTTCTCAGTTTCCCAACACCAGCTGGGTGTAGGTGTGGTAACACACTGCAAGCTCAGCGCTGCTTCTGACAGTAGAACCTGGATGTACCCCTGATTTGTAAATCTTCCCCCACTTCTCCAACAAGAGATTTAAGCCTAACTGTTTGCAGGAAACATAATTGAATACATTTTACTTCTTTGCAGCCAGAGTAAATGATTTCTTTATTGTTGAGAGTAAAAACCAATTTGTCAGTAAATGAAGCAGATATGATTCAAAAGAAGCAGGACACTGAGAAATGCAACTTATTGTGCCTTTTTGGTTTATGATTGCATTCTTTACAAAGCAGTTACCACACAAAAGCACATTCCTCTTCTGAAATTTTTAGCACAACCAACATGTTTCAGATTCTCAGTATCTGTGGCCTTTTGTACCTCAGATTCATTTCTTACTAGCATTATTGTTGTAAGGTAAATTCAGGTCAGCTTTGACTCATAGAGACCCTATGGACAATGGACCAAAACACTGTCTGATCCTGTGCTGCTCTCCTAATTATTGTTAAGTTTGAGCCAATTGTTGCAGCCATTTTGTTGAGGGCCTTCCTCTTTTTCCCTGACTCTCACTTTTCTAAGCATGATGTCTTTCTCCAGGGACTTGTCTTTCTAGATAACATGCCCAAAGTATGTGAGAAGAGGTCTCACTGTCCTTGCTTCTAAAGCAAATTCTAGCAGTACTTTTTCCAAGACAGATTTTATTTGTTTTTCTGGAAGTCCATGGTACTGCCAATATACTTAGCCAACGCCATAATTCAAAGCATTGATTCTTCTCAGATCTTCTTTATTCAGCGTCTAGTTTTCACATAAATATAAGGTGACTGAAAATACCATGGCTTGGGTTAGGCACACCTTAGTCCTCAAAGTGACATCTTTGCTTGTTAACACTTTAAAAGGGTCTTTTGCAGAAGATTTGCCTAATGCAATACGTCTTTTAATTTCTTGATTGTTGCTTCCATGAATGTTGATTGTGGATCCAAATAAAATGAAATCCTTGACAACTTTAATATTTTCAATATTTTCCCCACTTATTATTTTTATTATTGGTCCAGTTATGAGAATTTTTTAGTTCTTGATATTAAGTGTAATACATACTTAAGAGTATAGTATTTGATCTTTATCAGTAAATGATTCAAATCCTCTTCACTTTCAGCAAGCAAGGTTGTGTCATCTGCATATCCCAGCTATTAATGAGCCTTCCTCCAATCCTGAATGTTGTGTTCGTCTTCATGTAGTCTAGTTTCCCAGATTATTTGCTTGGCATACAGATTGAATCGGTATGGTGAAAGGATACAACCCTGCCTCACACCTATCCTGAATTTAAACCACATAATATCTGTTCAAATGACTACCTCTTGCTATATATACAGTTATATTTCAACATGAGCAAAATTCAGTGTCCTGGAGTTCTCATTCTTCATAATGCTATCCATAACTTGTTAAGACCTTCACAGACGAATGCCTTTGCATAGTCAATATATTACAACTAAACGTCTTTCTGAACGTTGACCAGTTATTTCTGATACAGTGACTGGGTATTACTTCCATCTACTTTTGATGTTTCCTGCATTGTTTAATGTTTTGCCTATTGCTATTGTTGTTCAGTATGGCAACTCAAAACTTGAATTTTTTCCTTCAGTTCTTTCAGCTTTAGCAACATTATTGAAGCATAATTGACATACAATAATTGCTGCTGCTGTTGTTGGAAACTATACATTCAGTTACAACTCAGAATGATGTCAATCACAACAGAATAAAACACTGCCTAGTCCTACACCATCCTCACAACATTGATAAAGTTTGAGCCCATAGTTACAGTCATTGTAACAACTTATCTCATGAAAGTATTCTTCTTTTTCCCCTGACCCTCTACTTTGCTAAGCATGATGTCGCTCTCCAAGGACTGTTTCCTCCTAATAACATGTTCAAAGCTTGTAAGACACAGTCTTGCCATCCTTGCTTCTGTGGAGTATTTTAGCTGTTCTTCTGACAAGACAGATTTGTTTGTTTTCTGGCACTTCATAGTATATTTAATATTCTTGTTCAACACCATAATTCAAAGTCACTGATTTTTCTTGGGTGTTCCTTATTCATTGCTCAGATTCCATATGCTGATGAAGCAATTGGAAAATATCACAGATTGGGTCAGGTGCATCCTTTTCCTCAAAGTGACATCTTTGCTCTTTAACACTTTAAAGAGGTCTTTTTGCAGCAGAATTGCCCCCCAGTGCAATACATTATTTGATTTCTTTACTACTGTTTATAAAGGTGTTAATTGTGGATCCAACTAAAATGGAATCTTGACAATTTCAGTAAGTTCTTTGTTTATCATGACCAAGAAGTAGTCATTCTAATAGGACAAGATACTGAGTGGTTAAAAATCACAAACACAATAATGAGCATATTCATCAGCTCCCCAAATTTCTTCCTGCCCTTCTTCTACCCCAAAGAACTCAAGTTCAAATTTACTCAAAATGTTGGTGAGCTTTTTAGATAATTTGGCATAAATCAGTCCCAATTACCATCAAGTTAATTCTGACTCATGTTGACCTCATGTGTGTCAGAGTATAACTGCACTCCCTAGGTTTTCAATGGCTGATTTTTCTGAAGTGGATCATCAGTCCTTTCTCCCAACACGCCTCTGAGTGAACTCGAATCCCCAACCCTTTATTAGCAGTTAAGAGAACTAACCTTTTGCAACACCCAGGAACTCCTTCAGTTGTATCAATTCACCATAAATATCTGCCATTCAGATGAAAGTTATTCACTAGAACAACATGTGTTTCCTTCTTCAGGGGTTTTAAATCTTTGGGAATAATTTCATTTTTATAAAAAAATCCTGTGATTTGAGTGTGCTGCTGGGAAGGAAAATCCATAATTCCAGGTTCTGTGTAAGCTCCCTCATTAATTTTTATACTCACCTTTCAGATCCCAATTGTGCTGAAGAAGAAACAGTTTCTACAAGGAGCACCTCTGTTCAGAGTATTGAACTAGTCCTCCCACCTCATGCAAATCACCATGGGAACACATTTGGTGGCCAGATTATGGCTTGGATGGAGTCAGTGGCTAATGTTTCTGCCAGGTTCTCAACTTTGACCTTTGGCTTGTGATTTGGGGACCAGAGGGGAGAGACTAGAAGGAGCCCCAGATCCAGTTACTGGGCTAGTCAAGGAGACAAAGAAAAGACTGGGGAAATTTTGGCCTTTTATCAAAATGAGAAAACTAAAAATCATTTAGCTGTTTGTTTACCTTAGGATTCATCCATCCTTTTGTTTCAAGGTAAAATTTTCAGTTTGGGGTTCAAAAATACAAGATGAGAAGACAATTTGAATACTTTATTCTAAATTATGGATACTGATCTTGTAACACTGCAACTCATTATAAAGAGGGTGTGTGACAAGTTAGGTGAAGACAGCCTTTACACTAAAAATAGTCAATCTAGTTAGAGACCTTCTTAAAGGCAATTTTCAATTAGATCATACCTCTGAGGTTACTGGAGTTCTGGTGTTGCGCTGTGGGTTAATATGCTAGACTGCAAAGCCGTTTGAACTGCAAGGTCAGCGGTTCAAGCTCACCAGTTGCTTCTTGGAAACTGTATACAGGGTCGCTATGGGTCAGAACTGACTCGATGGCATTTCACAAAAACAACATAGTTATAACTATGTGAGTCCTGGTGTGGCATTTTAGGATAAGCACTGGACCTCAAGCTTGGTTTGAACTGCAAGGTTCTTCTTGGAAACCCTATTCAGAGCTGTTATAAGTCGGAACTGACCCAACGGCACTTAATAACAGCAAATAGTTATAACTATAGTTGGAAACCTGTATTTATCCTTCCTATGAAATATGCACCAATAAGGGAGCTTGTTTTGTAAAATGAGATTGTCATTCTTAATGACAATAAAGCAGTTGAACATACTCTATTATAAAGGCTTACAATGTATTTGGCTGAGTCTGTTCACTTAATATTGACAGTTCTTTAGAATAATTGAATCACTACAGTAGGAATCTAAAATGTAGAAAATTATGGAAGTAATTTTCTTAGATTAAGTGTTGGTTATAACTATCTCAAAATTTCACACATACACAAATTGTAAAATATGTACCTTATAGCCTTTCAGGCTTTGTGCAAAAGCAATCCAGGGGGGAAAAATTAGCCTTTTGATATGTGGGCACATTCAGTTCACTCTGAAACTGAGGAATCAGTGTGATGGCACCAGCTGGCAGCCAACTTTACGAGTTCCCAACTCCAAATCCAAGCACTCTTCCTATTGTTTCTGCACTCATGACCAACCTGGAGGGCTTTTTGCAACCCTCGAATTAAAACATCATAAATATTGGTTTGTTGTCCAGAGGGATCTTCACAGGGGTCAAGACAGTCACCAAAGAGCAGCATTTTGTAAAGGCCCCACTCCTTAGGGAGTTGCTCTGAAACTATTTTCCCACAATAGTTGCAGATAGTGCATGGAACCACTCTTAAAACCACAGTTAAATTCTTAATTTAAGACGTTAAACTTAAATTCACAGTTTTTTATATCACTTGTGAATTTAAAAAGTTTATGTAGAAAGCATATCAAATATTTTTCTATTGCATCCACTAAATCGATCAGCAATTCACAAATATTTTAGAAAATGATCTCTACTTTCTCTTTCTTTTTGTTTCTCAGCCGTCTCTGTTGGAGACATTCCTTTCTAAAGTCTGTGGACATGTTTAAGTTCCGAGGACCATCTACAGTTGGAGATCGTCTTGTTTTCAATGCCATTGTCAACAATACTTTTCAGACCTGGTAAAGTGTGTCTAGGGCTTTTAGGCGTATTGTCATTAATTGCCGAAAATCGATCCAATGCTATGAGTGTGGAGTACAAATGCTCCGAAGGGTTTTCCATGCTGTGATTTTCAGAAGCAGATCATCCTATCTGTCTTCCAAGGCCCTTCTGGATTTGAACTCCCAGCCTTTGGGCTAGTAATCAACGGCTAAACTGTCTGTGATACCCAGGAACTCCTTAGGCTACTATAAATGAATTTGAACTTGCATATAAATGTTGTTATTGTTGTTAAGTGCCGTTGAGTCGGTTCCAACCCATAGCGACCCTGAACAGGGTTTTCAAGGCTGTAAATCTTTATGGGAGCAGAACGCCTCGTCTTTCTCCCGCGTAGCAGCTGGTAGTTTCGAACTGCTGACTTTGCAATTCGCAGCCCGATTCGTAAACACTACGCTACCAGAGCTCTTTGTGGTTGTTGTTGTTAAGTGCCGTGGAGTCGGTTCCAACCCATAGCGACCCTGAATAGGGTTTCCAAGGCTATAAATTTTTACGGGAGTAGAAAGCCTCATCTTTCTCCCGCGGAGCAGCTGGTAGTTTTGAACTGCTGAC
>NW_006408663.1:1224560-1226672 GCF_000296735.1 Chrysochloris asiatica | reverse complement strand
CTTCACTCAGTCCTTACCAATATTTTCCCCCTCAAAACTGCATTCAATCCTCAACATTAGTTGGTTGGTTGGTTGGTTATGTGCCGTGGAGTCGGTTCCGACTCATAGCGACTCTGTACAGGGTTTCCGAGGCTGTAAATCTTTACGGGAGCAGAAAGCCTCATCTTTCTCCCATGGAACTGCTGGTAGTTTTGAACTGCTGACCTTGCAGTTTGCAGCCCAATTCGTAACCACTATGCTACAAAATTAGTAGATGCACATACTAATTCCTTTTTCTGCTTAGAGCAGAAATTGTGAGATTTGGCTTTGTCTTCATAAACTGACCTGCTTTGCCCAGGGAAATCCAGTTTGCACCTGCACTGCTAAATAGTTATAAGTCAATAGTTATAAGTTAATAAAACACCTCTGATGGCACTAAGAGCCCTGTGGCACAGTGGTTACGTGTTTGAGTGCTAACAGAAAGATTGGTGGTTCAAACCTACTAAGTGATCCATGGGAGAAAGATGAGGCAGTATACTTCTGTGATGATAGTTAAGTGCTGTCAAATCATAAAGACCCTGTGAAGGTTTTCAGAGGAGAAACTGGCTGGTTTGAACAACAGGTCTTGTGGTCAGCAGTCCAGTGCTAATTCTACAGCTCCACACTGGGACTCCCTCCAAAACCCTATAGAACAGTTCACCTCTGTCCTATGGGATCACTACCAGTTGGAATTCACTCAAGGGCAGTGGGTTGAATTGTTGTTGTTATCTGGTGGCAAAATGATTAAGCACGTGACTGATAAACAAAAGGTTAAAATACACCCAATAGCAACTCAGTACAAAGACCTATGAGGCAGTTCTGGCAGACCATCACTTGTCTGTCAGTTTGTCGTATTGTGGTGGCATGTGAGTTGCTGTGATTCTGAAATCTATGCCACTGGTGTTTTAAATACCAGCAGGGTCACCCATGGTGGACAGATTTCAGATGAGCTTCCAGATGAAGACAGACTAGGAAGAAGGAGTGAACTACTTCCAAAATTTAGTCACTGAAAACCTTATGAATAGCAGAGAAGCACTATCAGATATAGTGCCCGGAAATGAGCCCCTAGGTTGGAAGGTACTCAAAATGTGACTGGGGAAAAGCTGCCTCCTCAAAGTAGAGTTGACTGTGATGACGCGAATGCAGTAAAGCCTGTGGGAGTAAAGCCTGCAGGACCTTCATTTGCTGATGGGGCAAAATTCAAAATAAAGAGAAACAGCTGTAAACATTCATTGAAAATTGGAACATGGAATGTACGAAGTATGAATCTGAGAAAATTGGAAGTAGTCAAAAATGAAATGGAATGCATAAACATTGATATCTTAGGCATTAGTGAGCTGAAATGGACTGGTATTGACCATTTTGAATCTGATGACCACATGGTTTACTATGCCAGGAATGACAAATTGAAGAGGAATGGTGTTGCATTCATTGTCAAAAAGAACATATCCAAAACAGTCATGAGGTACAATGCTGTCTGTGATAGGATAGTATCCATGCGCCTACAGGGAAGCTCAGTTAATACCATTACTATTCAAATTTACACACCAACCACTAAAGCCAATGAGGATGAAATACAAGAATTCTACCAACTTCTTCAATCTGAAATCGATCAAACATGCAATCATGATTTATTGACCATTACTGGTGATTGGAATGCAAAGGTTGGGAGCAAAGAGGAAGGATCAGTGGTTGAAAATATGACCTTGGTGATAGAAATGATGCTGGAGAACGCATGATAAAATTCTTCAAAACCAATTATTTGTTCATTTCAAATATCTTCTTTAGACAGCATAAGTGACGACTATACACATGGACCTCACCAGATGGAATACATAGAAATCAAATTGACTACATCTGAGGAAAAAGATGATGGCAAAGCTCCATATCATCAGTAAAACAAGGCCAGGGGCAGACTGTGGAACAGACCACCAATTACTCGTATGCAAACTCAAACTGAAGCTGAAGAAAATGAAAGCAAGTCCATGCGAGCCAAAATATGGCATTGAATATATCCCACCTGAATTTAGAGATCATCTGAATAACATATTTAATACATTAAAAACTAAAGACCGAAGACCAGAAGAGTTGTGG
>NW_006408663.1:1222426-1224079 GCF_000296735.1 Chrysochloris asiatica | reverse complement strand
ACTAGCCTTTTTTAAAAATCACCGTACTGAGGAACTCCTAGCTTTTTAAGCTTGTACTCGCTGCTGGCTGTGTGTGGCACAGCCCCAACGCCTCTCAGCTTGGGGGGTGAGGCTAGAACCAACTCGCGCTGAAAGCGGCACTTTCAGTAATTATTGGACAGGGGTAAGAGAAAGTGAGGTTCATCTGCCCCACCGTGTAATTTTGGCGCTTGCAGTGGGCAGAGAGTGGGCAGGCAACAAAGACAGGAGGGGAACAAAAAAAAAAAAGAGGGGGGGACAAAAAATCCGCACCTGACTGACGTCATCAGGCAAGGACTGTGTTTGCACAGCCAAGAGGCCTCTCACCCACACCTCCGCCTTCCCCAGACCTGGACCAGACCTGAAACACCCACCAGAGCATGCCCTAGCCTTCGGAGTGCGCACACACACTCCGCTGACCCCGCCCATGCGAAATAACAAGCTAGAGCCCTGCTGGGGCCACCCAAACCCCCCCTCCACCCCGCACTGCTTGCAGCACCTCAGCTTGAGCACCGCCCTGCCCACGGGACCCACCACTAGCCCCGCACCGCCTGACTGATCGCTCGCGACCCAACCCTGCCCACCAGGCCCACCAGGCTCCCCCACAGGATTATTCCCTCCGCCTCAGAACCCCTGTGGGACCCACCCTGCTGCAAAGCTTATTGAACTGCAAGGGCGGTGATTCACTCCCACCAGCCAATCCTCAGGACGCCGCGCACTCAGCCTAGGCTGAGACACAGAAGTGCACCTATCTGGGTCTGCTTCTTGCGCTGGTCTAGCAGGAACCGTGGCGTGGCTCTGAGGGTTGAGACGGCATACTACAGAGCCTTATGAACCGAAAGATTGGTGGTTCAAGCTCACCAGCTGCTCCTCAGGAACCCTATCTAGGTCTCCCTTTTATAGCCGATTTAGCAGGAGTCCCAGCGTGGTTTGGAGGGCTGGGGTGCCACTACAGAGCCTCTTGAACTGCAGGGCTGGTGGTTCAAGCTCACCAGCCGCTCCTCAGAAACCCTATACAGGGCCATTATGGGTCGATTGACCCGACAGCGCCAAACAACCAGGAGAGGAGCGCAGAGTGAATGAAAGAGAGTTAGGACAGTAAAGTCATACCTACATTAAGCCACAGACTTTCCTAATATTATTATTGTTTTTTTCTGGGGGGTGGGGGTTTGTTTCTCTTTTTTCTCTCCCTCTTTTTTGTGAGTGGAGAATACGGTATTGAGTCTTATTTTGGCTGGTGCTACATCATTTTCTTCTAAATATATATATATAATTCTTTTTTCTTTCTTTCCTTCTCTCTTTCTTCTTCACCCCTCACCCCTTCTCTTTGAGACTGCTGTATTAAGCTTTGATATCACTGGTCCTGCATTATTTTCTTTTGGGTTTTATTCTTTCTCTTTTTCTTTTCTCTATCTCTCTTTTTTCCCTTTTTACCCTTTCTCCCATTCTTGTTTTTGCTTTTGATTCAGACATTGTTTTTTACCTGGCTGTGGTTGTTTGGCTGTTACAAGCCTCCATTCTACTATTGGAGGACTCTTTGTCTCCGTATTCTACACGAGAAGAGTCAGCAACTGCTGCCAAATAACCAAGCTACATTCACACTGTATTAAACACCAAAACCCAGGCAATAACCAA
>NW_006408663.1:1209256-1211604 GCF_000296735.1 Chrysochloris asiatica | reverse complement strand
GACCCTACCCAGAGAAGAAGTGATGTCTGAAATGGAGCCAGAGATGACGACGTGGAGCGAGGGAGCAGCTGAAGACTTTAGATCCAGAGAGGGAAAGCGATGGTGTGCTGAAGACCTGGGGGGCACGGGGGAAGGATTGCATGAAGGGGATTGTAACCATGGCAATGAGATGATATATCATAGAATGAATGTAAAACTAATGTTCTCCCGTATAAACTATCACATAATTCACAATAAAACATTTAAGAAAAAAAAAAAAAAAAAGAGAAGATGGAAAGAAAACACAGAGTCACTGTACCAAAAGGAAATGGTCAATGTTCAACTGTTTCAAGAGGTAGCATATGATCAAGAGCCAATGCTACTACTGAAGGAGGAAGGCCAAGGTACATTGAAGGAATTGGCAAACAACAAGGCTTCAGGAATTGATGGAATACAAATTGAAATCTTTCAAGAAAGTGAGGTGGCACAGGAGGCACTCACTCATTTATGCCAAGAAATCTGGAAGACAACTATCTGGCTAACTGATTGGAAGAGATCCGTATTTGTGCTCATTCCAAAGAGAGGTGACCCAATGGAATGCAGAAATCATCGGACAATCTCTTTGATATCCCTTGCGAGTAAAGCTTTAGTAATACAGATATGACAGAGAACTTCCAGAGGTTCAAGCCGGATTCAGAAGAGGTTGTGGAATGAGGGATATCATTGCTGATATCCGATGGAACATAGCTGAAAGCAGAGAATACCAGAGGGATGTTTACCTGTGTTTTATTGACTGCACAAAGGCTTTCAATTGTGTGGATCATGACAAGCTATGGACAACATTGCAAAGTATGAGCATTCCGGAACACTTAATTGTGCTCATGAGGAAGCTGTACCTGGACCAAGAGGCAGTTGTTTGAACAGAACATGGGAACACTGAATGATTTAAAATTAAGAAAGGTGTGCGACAAGGTTGTATTGTTTCACCATATTTATTCAACCTGTATGCTGAGCAAATAATCCAAGAACCTAGATTATATGAAGACAAACATGGCATGAGGATTGGAGGAAGACTCATTAACATCCTGTGATATGCAAATAATGCAACCTTGCTGGCTGAAAGTGAAGAGGACTTAAAACATTTACTGATGAAGATCAAAGAACCCAGCCTTCAGTATGGATTACATTTCAATGTCAAGAAAACAAAAATATTTACCACTGGACCAATAAACAACATTCTTATCGATGGAGAAAAGATTGAAGTTGTCAAGGACTTCATTCTTCTTGAATCAACTATCAACACTCATGGAAGCAGCGGTCAAGAAATCAAACAACATATTGCATTAGGCAAATCTGCTGCACAAGATGTTTTTAATGTGTTGAAGAGCAAAGATGTCAGCTTGAGGACTAAATTGCACCTGACCCAAGCCTTGGTATTTTCAATAACCTCATATGCATGTGAAAGTTGAACACTGAATAAGGAAGACCGTAGAAGAATTGATGCTTTTGAGTTATGGTGTTGGAGGAGAATATTGAAAGTGCCGTGGGCCGCCAAAAGAACCAATAGATCTGTTTGGAAGAGTGCAGCCAGAGTGCTCCTTAGAGGCCACAATGGCCAAACTTCGTCTCTCACACTTCCGACATATTGTCAGGAGGGACCAGTCACTGGAGAAGGATATCATGTTTGGTAAGGTGGAGGGTCAGAGAAAAAGAGGAAGACCACCAACAAGATGGATTGGCCAAGTGGCAGCATCGATGGACTTAAGTGTGGTGACAGTAGTGAAGTTGCCCCAGGATCGGGCAGTGTTTTGTTCTACTGTGCATAAGGTAGCTATGGGTCGGTACCAACTCGATGGCATCTAACAACAACAAATGAGGCAGTTCTATACCATCTCATAGAGTTAATATAAATCAGAATCCACTTAGTGACACCTAACAGCAACATAAACGAAAATATTATATTAATTAATGTAAGTCAATAAATATTAACTTACACTTGTCCCAGCAACTGTCTGGTTGACCAACTCATAATGGACCTGTAATTTACCACCATGAAATGCAAAGTGCCTCCATTTATTTCTATCATTCTGTTACACAATGAAAAGATTTCATTGTTTGTTTGTGTTGCTTTTAACTGTAAGAAAGAATATCTATGATTCTTGCATAATTTCAATGTTTGATACTTTTTTATTACAAAACTAATGTTTTTAGGGAAGAAACCATCACTCCACATACCAAAATATGTACATGAGAGTACATATAACCCCAAGTGACTTTTCCCCAGTTGTAAGGAGGAAATATAGTGGAAATTGTCCTCAAGACTTGTAGAAATAGATCCTAGGACATGATATGTTGTTGTTGTTGTTGTT
>NW_006408663.1:1207267-1208876 GCF_000296735.1 Chrysochloris asiatica | reverse complement strand
TGACAAAGAACAAAAACCAGGGCATTTATTCTCTTGGTTGCTCTTAGGTGGTGGTGGGCAGGGAGACATATTGGTGACCTGGTTCGCTGTGCTACTGTCTTTTGTGGTCCTGTTGCAGTGTTGAAGTTGGAGTGCGGGTGGAAGCTTTCAACTGTGAGGAATGGTCTACAGGTCATGGCAGACACATCAACAGTGCTTTTCTTATTTACAATGCTGTTGATGATAAAGAAGAGCTGATCACATTTCCCAGGATCAAACCCATTTCCGAGGTCAGTTCTTATCACAGGAGATTCTCAGGAAAGTAGTCAGCAACTTCTATGACTACTTGCCTTTGATTTTCTCTCTGTTTTGCATCATAAAGTAAAATGACATTTTGTTTTTCATAGTAATCATTTGTTGAGTTGATAAAGGCCATTAGCTTTACCTCTACTTGGCCCTACACTCCTGTTAATGGCATAGCATCTTCTGTGTCCCCTTTCTGACTTCCATCTCTCACATTTTTACACACAGTTCTCTGTGCTGCTGCACATGTCTGAGTTGTATCTTTCACTCACATTCTGGAACTGTGTTAGGAGATGCATTATATACATGGTGAAAAGTTTCACCTTTTCTAAAACTGTATAGTGAGTTATACATGTACTTCTGGTAATAGAAATGGCAACACTCTCTACTTTAAAAAAAACTAAAATAATTTAAATGGTTGTACTTTTCACCGATTGATATCAAAGCAATTCTGATAGATGAGGAACGTTTATGTAGAGACAATGCATCCCAACTGGACCTTTTAAACTGACTTAAGGAGCACTAAAATAAAAGAAGTATATTGATTTTACTTTGTTTTTCATTAAAGGATGATTTTAGACGGTATTGTGGAGCGATTGCACGCAGGAGAATTCGCCGAGGCAGGTAAGGGTAATGCCTGACTTACATCAGGGTTCATTCTGTGGACTCCATTATATGTCGGTTCAGATGTCAGTTGAATACCTCTTTGTTTTCTTTTTTGTTTTCATGATTATTGCTTTTTAAAAATAGTTCTTTATAAATCTGATTTAATTTGTCTTTGGGGGTTGAAAACATTATATATAAATTTACAGATATTTAAAAATAATAGCAACCCTCTGCACTGCAGAACGAAACACTGCCCAGTCCTGTGCCAATTCTCACAATTCTTGTCATGTTTTGACTCATTGTTGCTGCCACTGTGTCAATCTCTCTCATTAGAGGTCTTCTTGTTTTTCGCTGACCCTCCACTTAGCAAGCATGATGTCCTTCTCCAGGGACTGGTCTCCTCCTTATAACGTGTGCAAAGTATGAGAGACAAAGTCTCACCATCCTGGTTTCTAAGGAGCATTCTGGCTGCACTTTTCTATGACAGAATTGTTAGTTCTCTGGAGGTCCATGATATTTTCAATATTCTTCTACAACACCATAACTCAAATGTATCAATCCTTCCATGGTCTTCCTTATTCATTGCTCGACTTTGTATGTATGAAGCAATTGAAAATGCCAGGGCTTTTGGTATATGCGCCTTAGTCCTCCCACTGAGGACTTCACTCTTGAACACTTTAAAGAAGTCTTGTGCAGCAGATTTGCCTAATCCAAACTTCTT
>NW_006408663.1:1205974-1206857 GCF_000296735.1 Chrysochloris asiatica | reverse complement strand
CTATCCATAATTTGTTATGATAAACACAGTCAAAAGCCTTTGCATGGTCAATAAAGCATATGTAAAAATTTTTCTGGCATTCCATTTTGAGGCAAGATCCTTGTAGGCATATGGATATTATCCTATAACAGATAGCATTGTACTTCAAGACAGATCTTGAACTATTCATTTTAAAGATGATTGTGATGCCATTTCTCTTCAATTTGTTGCTCCCTGCATGGTAAACCCTATGATTTTCAGATTCAAAATAACAAATACTGGTTTATTTTAGCACACTAATCCTAAGATATCAATCTTTATATATTCTGTATCATTTTAGACAACTTCTAATATTCCTTTGAGTCCTGGTGGTGCTGTGGATTAATGTGCTGGACTTTAAGGTCAGTTTGAACAGCAAGGTCGGTGGTTCAAGCTCATTAGCCACTCCTCAGAAACCCTATATAGGATTGCTATGAGTTGGAACTGAATAGACAGCACTTAACAACATACTTCATACTTCATATATTCCATGTTTTCATTATTGATGGTTGCTTGTAGCTGTTTCTTCTCATTTTGAGTTGTGCCCTGTTAGCAAATGAAGGTCTCAAAAGCTTAGCTCCATTCAAATCATTATGATAAACTCTACTTTGAGGAAGCAACTCTTCCCTGGTTGTATTTTGAGTGCCTTCCAACCTGAAGGGCTGATCTTTTGGAACTGTATTTGATAATATTCCATTGCTAATCCTAAGGTTTTTACTGTCTAACTATTCAGAAGTAGTCTGCCTCTCCTTCTTCCTAGTCTGTCTTAGTCTGAAAGCTCGGCTGAAACCAGTTCACCATGGGTGACACTGTTATTGTTGTTAGGTGCCATTGAGTTGGTACCAACTCATAATGACTTTATGTA
>NW_006408663.1:1194094-1205549 GCF_000296735.1 Chrysochloris asiatica | reverse complement strand
ACTGTATTTTAAGTCCTCTTCACTTTCAGCAAGCAAGGTTGTATCATCTACATATTGTAAATTGTTAATGAGTCTTCCTCTAATCTTGATGCCATGTTCTTCTTCATATAATCCACCTTCTCAGATTATATGCTCAGCATACAGATTGAATGTTGTTATTGTTGTTGTTAAGTGCCATTGGGTACATTCCGACTCATAGTAATCCTGTATAGGGTTTCCAAGATGCAGCTGATAAGTTTGTGCCACTGACCTTGTGGTTCAAACTGAACTTGCGGTCCCGTGCTTATCCTACAGAACCACACAAATTGAGGACATATGGTGAAAGAAAATAAACCTGGAACACACCTTTCCTAATGTTAAACCATTCAGTGTTCCCTTGTTCTGTTTGAATGACTGCCTCTTGGTCTATAGACAAGTTCTGTATGTGCACAGTTGGTTATTCTGGAATAGTAATTCTCCACAATATTGGTTTTGAATTGTCTTTAGCAAAATTTTGCTCCCATGAAGTATTAATGATGTTGTTCTATGATTTCTGCATTCGGCTGGGTCACCTCTCTTTGGGATGGGCACAAATAGGTATCTCTTCCAATCAGTTGGCCAAGTAACTGTTTTCCACATTTCTTGGCATAAATGAGTGAGTGCTTCCAGTGCTGCATCAGTTTTTTGTTTTTTTTTTTAAAGATTTCAATTAGTATGCCATCAATTCCTGGAATCTTATTCTTTGCCAATGCTTTCAGTGCACCTTGAACTTCTTCCTTCAGATCACTGGCTCTTTCATTTATTGTTTTTTGTTTGTTTGTTTTTGAGTTTTTATTGTGAATTGAGTGATAGTTTACATGGGAGAACATCAGTTTTACACTCATCATATCATATTTCCTTTCATTGCAATGATTACAATTCCCTCCACACATCATCATTCAACAGCATTTGCTTCCTCCAATTCCCTCTGTTTTGGGTTTTTATTTTGTACGTACACCAAAAACACTCAGGAATATATAAACATTAAAACAACCAAAGGGCACATTCTGCAAGTCTGCCCCTTGGATGCCAGCACACAGCGTTTCTCTTTCCATGAGTCTAGAGTCTTCAGATGCTCTACCCCTCTGTGTCATCATCTCTGCCTCCATCTCTGATGTCATTAATTCTCAGGATAGAGTCTCAAATTCCACTCGTGCTCTTCTCCCTTGATGGTCCTAGGGTGGGTCCTCTGTTCCTGGACTGTAAGATTAACTACCCTCCCCTTTTGTTACAAAACTTCTACCTTTACAGTTGTGACCATCACAATTAGTCACGATAACAAGTACTCACAATTGAATCATAAGAATCTTATCCCCATCTCTTTTCACAAGACTCATCTAGACAAAATGAAAACTATTCAGTGGGGATTCTACCTTCCCCTGCACACTCTGAAACTAAACTCCCTCTTGAAAACTTGTAAGCCAGTCACTTCATGCCTTTATAGCCCTCACCCCATTTTATATAGCCAAAGTCTAAATTGCCCATCCTTATCATCCCTGTGTACAGAGGGGATGGGAATGAGGGGGTCATTGGCTCTTGATCATATGCTACCTCTTGAAATGGTTGAACATTGGTCATTTCTATTTGGTACAGTGACTCTGTGTATTCCTTCCATCTTCTTTTGATTATTTCTGCATCATTCAATATTTGCCCCGAGAATTCTTCAATATGTTAAGTTGAGGCTTTAATTTTTTCTTTAGTTCCCTCAGGTGGAGAAATGATGAGCATGTTCTTCCCTTTTTGTTCTCTAATTCCAGGTTTTTGCACATTGTAGTACTAATTGATTATGTCTTCTTGAACTGTCCTTTGAAAATTTCTGTTTAGCTCTTTTATATCCTCACTCCTTCCATTTGCTTTAGCATCTCTACGCTGAAGAGCAAGTTTCAGAGTCTCTTCTGACATCCGTTTTGTTCCTTTCCTTCTTTCTTGTCTTCTTAATGATGTTTTGCTTTCTTCCTGTATGATATTCTTGATGTCATCCCACAACTCTTCTGGTCTTCAGTCTTTAATGTCTAATTAATCAAATCTGTTCTTCAGATGATCTCTAAATTCAGGTGGAATATATTCAAGGTGATATTTTTGCTCTCGTGAACTTGTTTTCATTTTCTTCAGCTTCAGTTTGAATTTGCATATGAATAATTGATGATCTGCTCTACAGTCTGCCTTGTTTTGGCTGATGATATGGAACTTTCCCACCATCTTTTCCACAGATATAGTCAGTTTGATTTCTGTGTGTTCCATCTGGAGAGGTTCATGTGTATAGTTGTCTTTTATGTTGTTTAAAAAAAGTATTTGCAACGAGGCAGTCATTGGCCTTGCAAAAATCTATTATGCAATCTTCAACATCATTTCTATCATCAAGGCCATGTTTTCTAGCTACTGATCCTTCCTTTTTGTTTCCAACTTTTGTATTCCAATTGCCAATAATTACCAATACATGTTGATTGCATGCTTGATCAATTTCAGACTGAAGAAATTGGTAGAATTTTTCAATTTCACTATCACCGACTTTAGTGGTTGGTGCATAAATTTGAATAATAGTTGTATTAACTGGTCTTCCATGAAGACATATGGATATTATCCTATCACAGACATCATTGTACTTCAAGATAGATCTTTAAATGTTCTTTTTTATGAGAATGTGACACCATTTTTCTTCAATTTGTCATTCCCAGCATAGTAAATCATGTGATTGTCACATTCAAAATGGCCAATGCAGTCCACTTTAGTTCACTAATGCTTAGAATATCGATGTTTATGCATTTCATTTCATTTTTGACAACTTTTCTATTTTCCAAGAATTATGCTTCATACATTCAATGTTCTAATTTTTATGGATGTTTAAGGCTATTTCCCCTCATTTTGAGTTGTGCCCCATCAGTACATGAAGGTTCCAAAAACTTTACTCCATATTTGTCATCATGATCAACTCTACTTTGAGGAGGCAGCTTTTTCTCTAGTTGTATTTCCAGTACCTTCCAACCTGCGGGGCTCATCTTCCAACATTACATCTGACAATATTCTGGTGCTCTTTATCATGTTTTAAATTCAGTATGCTTATTATATCTGACAGTGTTCCACTGCTATCCACAAGGTTTTCCTTGACTAAGTATTTGGGAGTAGTCTGTCTCTCTTCCTAGTCTTAGTCTGGAAGCTCCACTGAAACCTGTCTACCATGAATGACCCTGCTGGTATTCAAAATACCATTGGGATAATTTTCAGTATCACAACAACATGAAGAACAACACTGTATGGTAAACTAACAGAGAAGTGGTGGAATAATAAAATAAAATAATAAGAATACATACATGCAAGATACAAAATCATAAAAATTTATTCCAGTGATGAAGAAGAATTGGACAGTGCAGGCATTTTGTTAGTTGTTTTAATAAACTCCATTTGTGGAAAATTCTCAATCATCTGGGTTATCCCTGGGAATAGGGATGGCATTTCTAGTCTGAAAATTAGTGACAGTTGTCTATAAGGTCCTTTTCTTTCTTCCTTCATATATTTTGCAGTAGCATCTCACTGCTTCCTGAACATGCTATTGACTTTAGAGAAATGATCAGTGTTTGGATCTATACTTTTAGCAAGTGAAGCATAGAAAAAAGATTCAGTTAATCCTTTCATTGTAAACTTTTTGACCATTTCTCTCTTTACTGTCCCTCATTATTTCTTTCTTCTTCAGAAAAATTTTCGCCTTCAAGTTTTAAGTCCTGATCTGTTGATTCCCCTTCTTTGTGCTCTATGAACTGTTCTACAATGGCCATATCAAGTTCTCAATTCAGCATTCTTGTCGCCAGTCTTTTTCATCATATTAGCCAGATTAAGTGCTTAGAAAGTGTTCACAGGACTCAGCAATTTTTCAAAACCCTTTATATGTGTTTTCATAATGTTCTTCCATGAGGGTATAATGTTCTGGGTACGCTGAAGAAGATTCTTGCAGGAATTGTGTAGTGTTCCCATAACTCTGTGTGTTGCAGCTATTGCCTGAGCAAATATAGCCCATAGATAGTATGCTTTGAAAGTGGTGATTATACCTTCATTCATAGGCTGAATCACAGGTGTGGTACTGGGAAGTAGGCACACCACTTTTACATCTGGATTTAGACTATCTACATGAAGAGGATGTCCTGGTGCATTATCTTGTAGCAATAGAATATTGAAAAACACAGTTTAATGTGCTGGACTGCAAGGTTGGCAGTTCAAGCTTACCAGCTACTCCTTGGAAAGCCTAAACAGGGTCACTATGGGTCAGAACACACTCGACGGCACTTAACGACAACATGTAATATTTCAAGGCATTAGGTACACACTTCTGGGATAAAACAATTTATGCACTACATCATTGTATTTGAGCCATATTACTGACAATAAGATGTATTTTTAAAAAACAACAACAGATAGTCTTAAGTATGATTCAACCACCCACACGCCGATGTTGTCATTCGGGGTCTACCTGTAAAGTAAAAGGCTTTTACGGACTCTTCTGTTGTGTGACGTATTATATAACAGAAGGTACTCTCTTGGTCTTTATATCCACATGTGTAGAACAAAACTGGGTTTTTTGTTTGTTTGTTTTAGAACAAGACGTCTCTGGGGCTATGATGAAAATTGTGTTCTTGATTGTTTCACCTGAAAAAAACAGCTTTTTAATACTGCTGATTTTTCAGTTAAAGAAAGTGCCATGGTTACTCTTGTGTGTCAGATGCAAAGAATAAAACTCTATTTAACATTCAATTTTTTTTTTTTCCCAGAAAATATGTTACTTCCCACAAAGAAGAGATTCCACTTTCTGTGCACTGGGATATAAGCAACCAGGTGACAGTATTATGATTTGGAGCACTTCATGTGAAAATCCCATTTTTTTAAAAAGCTAAAATCACTTGGTTTAACTGAATGAAATCATGTCTACAAAGGTTAGCTGAAAGGTTAGGTGATATCCGCCAATCATTTTACAATGAAACAAAGCTAGACTCTCAGTAACTAGTTACTAACCAGTTGCTTCACTGCCGTTTACAATTCTAGCTCCAATTTCCAAAGTACAAACCTAGGATTCCTGCCATAAAATGCATTCAAGCAGCTCTATTCATTGAAAACTGGTGTCTTACCATGAATTGTGGTGACTACCATGCTCACAAGCTTGCATTTTTTTTAAAGAATAGCAACAAAGTATTAGTCATCTCCAAGTTTTATACCATATATTGTAAGGAAAAAATCAAGTTTATTTAGTACATGTGTATTTTAACTCATATTAAAGTATAAACTGTTGTTGTTTTTTTCCAGGCACACATTACAATGATAGTAATTTCTAAGCATACAGGACTTATGTTAACTTGTCTGGATTCTAAACTAAGAGTTTGAGAGACACATTATGTTAATTGCAGTTTAGTTCTAAACTCAACACCATCACTTTGATTCAACATATACCTCCTCTAACAGTGTCCATTTTGTAAGCAGAAAATAGTTAGTTACCTATCTGTGTTTTGAACACACAGGTTTAAAATATTTGTGTTTTAGGCATCCCTGAGTAATGACAATGTGGAAGCTCTCAGGAAACTGGCAGCCAAAAGTGGTTGGGAGGTCACCAGTGCTGTGGAAAAGGTAGGAGATGTCCAGGGATATCCACAACCCCTTGTCCATCACAAATGAAAGCTGTGGCGCATGATGGTCTAACAGTGCAGATGAATGAGATGTTCTGACTCAGTCCTACTGTCTCTCCAAAAAATTGGTGGGGCATCGGCACAATATGGAGTCCTGGTGTGGTGCTGTGGGTTAATGCGCTGGACTGCAGAGTCAGTTTGAGCTGCAAGATGGGCAGTTCAAATCCACCAGCTGCTCCTCGGAAACCCTATTCAGGGTCAGTATAAGTCGGAAATGGCTCCATGGCATTAATCAACAACAACAGGCACAATATGCACATGAAAGGAGTCAGAGAGATGGAGGTCTAAGCAAGAAAGAGATTTAATAAGTTATAGCCATTCTCACAGAGAGAATGAGTTCTTGGTTTCATTTTTTATGCTGTTTTTCTCTGGAATGGGCTCCAGGGTCTCCTGATACTTTTCTCCTAATTTCTGTGTTTTCCTAGCATAATTTCTTATCATAATTGGTCATTTCTTCTTGGGTTTGATGTACTTTTCCCCCGTTACATCAGTCTGTTATATTTTTATTCATGAGCTAACCATGTTAAGTGTCGTCGAGTGGGTTCTTACCTTGTGTAGGGTTTCCGAGGATCCTGTATAGGGTTTTAACTGTTGACCTTGTGGTTAGCAGTCAAGTGTTTATCCTACAGCACCACATCAGGACTCCATAATGCTGATTTATTATAGTGGTGTTATGATTAGTTACTTGTTCACAACAGATCAGTCCTATTCTTCTCTGTGCATGCATCATCACTTTGATTCAACCTATACCTCCTCTAAAGTGTCCATTTTCTAAGCAAAAAATACTCAGTCAACGACCTTTCCTTGTTCTAGAATCTACTGCAGGTCAGGTTGTTTCCTGCATTCTTTGTGGTTGTGTGGTTGATCTGTGGTTAGCCCCTATTCCTATTCTAACTACCTAGATCTGTGGTTAGCCCCTGTTCTGTTCTAACTACCTAATAATGGTGGTTCTGCTATTTCTACTACTGCTTAGACATAAATATATATATATCATATGCAGGAGAAAGATGAGGCTTCCTGTTCCCATAAAGATTTATAGCCTTGGAAACCCTGTGCAGGGTCACTGTGAGTCAGAACCGACTCCATGGTACTTAAAAACAACAAATATATTGAGGCAACTATTTCTAAGAGTCAAACATCAGTCCTTCCATCTCTACTACTTTATACTAGATGATTTGTGGTCCTTCAAACACACCATACATTTCCTTGCCCTTTGCTTATTCCACCTTTCTTGTCTCTTCTCTTCTCTATCTACCCAAATCCTACCAGGTCCTCAGGACCCAGGGGAAATACCGCTAGCTATAAAGTCTCTCTTCTCATCACTCTGAGAAAAGTTCTCCTCTATGAACTGCTTTAGCAACTATTTCATTAAAATTAATTTGTCATGGCACAAATGGTTTCCTGTGCCTAGTTACTAAACAAAAGGTTGGTGGTTTAAATCTACCTATAGGCACCTTGGAACAAAAGCTTAGTGATTTACTTTTGAGTGATCACAACCACTGAAAACCCATGGACACAGTTCTACACTGACATACGTAAGTTGCCACGAGTCAGAATTTACTTGAATTTATTTAAATTAATTTAATTGGTTTGGAGTTTTTTGTTGTTGTTTTCTTTTTGTTTGTTTGTTTCTTTGTTTTTATTGCTCCCATGGCTACCTTGAGATGATATTTAATTTTCTACACATGATCCTTTTCCTTACTCGATTAATAACATCTTATAAAGACAAACCAGTCTTGTCTTAATTTTATTGCCCTGGTTGTTGTTGTTATTGAGTGCTGTCAAGCCGGTTCCATCCCATAACTACCCTGTACAGGGTTTCCAAGGAGCAACTGGTGAGCTTGAACTGCCAACCTTGAGGTTCAAACTGACTTTACTGTCCAGCGCATTAACCCACAGAGCCACACCAGGACTCCTTTTTGCCCTCAGCACCTTTAATAGTGGTTTGTGTGTAACCAGCAGTAAATAAACATATGTAATCTAGATTATTAAGTCTTTTGCTGCTGTGAAAGTCCTCTTTAAAGTATTAAAGAGCAAAGATGTGACTTTGAGGAGTAAGGTGTATTCCTGACTATGAAAGCCGTGGTCTTTCATTCACCTCATATGTATGTGAAAGCTGTAAAATGAATAAGAAAGAATGGAGAATAATTGCTGAAACACCAAATGATTATGGTGTTGGTGAAGACTACTGAATGTACTATGAACTTCCAGAAGAGCAAGCAAGTCTATTTTGGAAGCAGTTTGAAACTATCAGATGTTCTGCAGGAGAAAGATGAGGCTTTCTGCTCCTGTAAAGATTTACAGCCTTGGAAAGTTTGTGCAGGGTCACTATGAGTCAGAACCAACTCCATGGCACACCACCACCACCACCACCACCACCACCATGGCTAGATTGTTCCTTGGATGTAATGATGATAACACTTTGTCTCTAGTACTTTGGACATTTTGTCAGGATGAACCAGTCCTTGGAAAAGGACTCC
The DNA here is from genome assembly GCF_000296735.1 of Chrysochloris asiatica. Taxonomy (NCBI): domain Eukaryota; kingdom Metazoa; phylum Chordata; class Mammalia; order Afrosoricida; family Chrysochloridae; genus Chrysochloris; species Chrysochloris asiatica. The sequence continues at coordinate 1,197,388 of NW_006408663.1, read as the reverse complement.
ATGCTTGGTACAACAGAAGTTCAATGAAAAAGAGGAAGACCCTCAACAAGGTAGATTGACACAGTGACAGTGACAATGGGCTCAAACATCCAATTATGAGGAGCACGCAGGACCAGCCAGTGTTGCATTCTGTCACACATAGGATTGTTATAAGCTGGAACCTACTCAACAGCACCTAACAACAATGATTTGGATTTTGATTGTATCTAATTTCAGAAAGCCTTTGAAGCTAATACCCACACTCACTAGACTCGAAGCTACATGCGGGCTGTTTTTCTTGCTACTGTATTTTCAGAATTTCATGCCTGGCATTCAGAAACAATAATGCTTCAGCTGTGTTCACATTTCAATGTGCACTAGTTTTCAACATCAGTGAAGCAGTAACCCCTAAAATAGGGTGGCCATGTAGCTTGGATTCTCTGGGAAAGTTCTTGTTTACACCTATTGTTGTGTTGTAATTATTAACAGGCCTCAGTATTCCAAGTTGGATGAAAAATTGTGTGATCATTTTACCTTGAAATCTAAGAAAATTCAGATACTACTTCATTGATTCTTTTCAACTCTGATGCTGACTTATTCTGTATGTTTTGTTTTTGATTGTTGGCTCTTATTGTTTCTCTGTCTTCACAAAATCTTTGAGAGCCTTCCTTACTCTCTTTGGATCTAGTTATGTCTCTCTCTGTACTTGCTCTGGTAAGCATGTTCAGCATTACTAAATTATTTATTTTCTTCACTTCTCATAACAGATACTTCAAGAATTTTTTTTTCTATTACTAATATAAAATCTATTTCTTGCATCTCAAAAGTCATGAGCAGCATAGGAAAAGACAAACACACGTATGTAATTAGTATAGGGAAGCGATATAATACAATAGAATTTCAATTTGTTGGGAGATGGAGGCTATAAAAAACCCTAAATAAACAAACAGTATATTTTCTGGGGTCATTGGAAAATCATCAGCAATTAATTTTTCATATTTGTACAGACACTTCTTAGAGACTATTGTATAATTAAGGAAAAGTCTTATATTATTTCTGCTCAATTTGAATTCCTCTTTTTTTCAGATTACATGTTTAATAAAAATTGGATTTTCCCTTTTAAGGTATTTGCTGTTTCTCTCCCACTTTTACAGCATTTATGTGTTTTAATATAAAAAAGCACTCTTATTTTGTGTTACTTTTAGATTAAACAATTCTTACGATACTACTGTCTGTTAAGTTTCATACTTATTTCAGGCTTTAAAATCTACATTTATACTCAGTGTAAATGGATTTGGAAAATGCTTAATACTTCTGGTATCTGTTAAGAAATTGGACAGTAATTATTATTTTAATCTATTTTTATTTTCAATGTATAATAAAGGAATTAATAGTAGTAGTAAAGCATAAGAAACAAAAGATGTACCCTCATCTTAAAGAAGATAACAGTCTATTTTGGATATTTTGTTGTTGTTAAGTGTCATCAAGTTGGTTCTGACCCATAGAGACCCTATATCGTGTTTCTGAGGAGCAGCTGGAGAGCTTGAACTCCCAGCCTTGCGGTTCAATGGCATAGGAGCCATGTCTTTTGACCTCCTCTGGCTTCATAAGGGGGAAGGCCAATTCCTATGAGGTCAGACCCTCCAACCTTCTTTATCCTATTCTGTGGTCAATCATTCCTCCCATGACACTCTACTTCTCTGCTTGGCAATACTCATGATTATGGGATTTATTAGAGAATGGACAGGGTACAATTCAGGATTGGAAACAACTCCAGATACAGTAGTTCTCCAGTCAGGAATCCCTCTTCTCATTTATTGCAGACACACCTTCTTTTTGCCCTTAGCCTCTCAGTCACATGACCCCTTAGCCTCTGGCCTGCTTGGGCAAGTGTTACAAGCTCCTTTAGTGCTGCTGATAAATGCCCAAAGGGCACCCAATTCTTCAAGACATCACCCTACTGAAAGGTATTCAGCTTTGATTGGTCTGTGGACCTGGAAACCTGCTGCTATTTCTCCACATCACTCCTTCTGCAACTTCCTTTATCACCATTGTTTTTCCACTCAGGGATCTAGTACTTTGCTTGTGGATCTTCCTTCTTGATGGTCCTGGGATGATCTATTTTTGCTTCTCAGATGGCTCCTTTTAAATCAAGCAACACGGCAAAACTCATTAGTCCTTGTGTTGAAGTCCCACACACCCTACTTGCATGGCCACACTCAATCATTTGGTGTAAGTTACAAAGACTGGCTAGACGAGCCTTATCAAGTAAATTTATTGTACCACAATCATACATATATACTTGAAACAGAAAATAATATTTTAAGTTATAAACAAGTCAGAGATTGCAGTATTTAAACCATAAAGGTCAAGTCTTATGCAATTCAGAGTAAGAGAAAACAGTTACTTAGAGAGAATATCAGGGAGGAGGTGATTCTTTTCTTCTTTTGTAAATCTTTTTATTGTGATTGGGTGAAGGGTTACAGACAAAATCAGTTTTCTATTCAACAATTCATACATATTTTGCTTCGTGTCATTAATTGCAATCCTCACTAGGGAACATTACTTACTCAACTTCTTCCTTCCATTTCCTGTGGCCATTACTCCTTCTGTTTTACCCTTTCCTGCCTTCGGAACATTCTCCTTGGGCAAGTGCTGCTCTTTTGATCTCAAATGATTGAATATTCTAAGGAGTGTGCACCTCCCTAGTGTTATTGTTCACCTTGTAGACCTGTCTATTGTTTGGCTGAAGATTGAGCCATGGGATAAGTTTAGTTCCAGGCCTGAAGGTCTCTATTTAACCAGTGGAGTTCTGGTGTGGCACTGTGGGTTAATGTGCAGGACTGCAATGTCAGTTTGAACCACAAGGTCAGTGTTTTAAGTTCAACCAGCTGTTTCTTGGAAACACTATGGGTTTGGGTTTGAACCAACTTGACAGCACTTAACTATAACATCTGACTAGTAAGTCCAATCTTTTTTTATTATTTTAGTTTGTTCCACTTTTTTTTCCCTCTTTTTTAATCCCACTCTTTCCAGGACCTTCTAATTTGAGTGTTTTCAGAGAGGTTGGCAATAATAATAGCTGGGTACAAACTACTTCTGAATCACTAGTCACTGAAAACTCTATGAATAGCAGAGAAACATTGTCAGATACAGGACCAGAAGGTGGGAAGGCACTCAGAATCCGACTGGGGAAAAAAATGCCTCCTCAAAGTAGAGTTGAACATGATGATGTGAATAGAGTTAAGCTCGGGGGAGAAAAGCACACAGAACCTTCATTTGCTGATGGGCCACAACTCAAAATGAAGAGAAACA
>NW_006408663.1:1185013-1191214 GCF_000296735.1 Chrysochloris asiatica | reverse complement strand
GACTCAATGGCACCTGACAACAACAACAACCATTTAGTTTAGATCTCAAGGTTGTGGAAGCTGCTGGTCCATTAGTCCACTGAACTAATTGTTTCCATGAGTCTTCAATTTTCTTCACTCTTCATTGTTCCAGAAGGAGAAAATCAATAGTTGTAAGCTACATCACACAACTTTTTAAGATCCCAGTTGCTACTCACCAAAGAAGGATGTAGAACCTTGTCTTTGTGTACTATGTTATACCAGTTGACCTTGGTATCCCTCAAGAGTACAGTCCTGAGCCCCCAGTCCCTGTTAGTTATACTATATTCATGGATATACTTGTGGCATAGGTAAATACATACATTGCAATATCATCTGTCAAAACCCTGTACATCATGAGTATAGGTCCATTCTCCTGAGGAAATGATTCTTATAATAGTTTTTGTAGGTGTATAAAGAGTAGATTTCTGGAGAGGGAACGGGCTTCCTAGCCAGTGCATAACTGGAGCCAACTCCTGATGATGGAAAATGAGCATGGGTAAATGACTCACTTAATAAGAATAGTTTTTTATCTAGGGAGTAGCTCATGATGTACTGGAAAAGTTATGATGAAAGCCAAAGTGACATTGTTGTTGTTAGTTGTTGTAGTTTTGGGTCCAACTCATCATGACCCTATGCAAAACAGAGTGGAACATTGCCTGGGATTGTTGTTGTTAAGTACCGTGGAGCTGGTCCCGACTCTTAGTGCCCCTGCACAGGGTTTCCAAGGCTGTAAATCTTTACAGGAGCAGAAAGCCTCATCTTTCTCCTGTGGAACGGCTGGTAGTTTTAAACTGCTGACCTTGAGGTTAGCAGCCCAATTCATAACCACTACACTACCAGAGCTCCTTGCCTGGGATTAGTTAGCTGAAAACCTTTACTCTGAACAAAACTCCAATAGTGGAAACTGACTAAAGTGAAGCTATTTTTATTGATGCTGCTAGAAGTTTTTAGGACTAGAACTCCACTTGTCTACCCATTTCTATGCAGTAAGTGCTCAGGCACCCCCAGTGAAATTTACAACTGTTCCTAGGACTCTGTGGCAACCAATTTTGACCCTTCCCATAATTCAGTGTCAATAATATATTTATCAACAGATAATATAAAATTCTGAAATTTACATAAGACTTCTAGATCCACTAAACAGACACTTATTAAGAATGAAAACCTATTATCATCAATAAAATACCTGCAGTCTCAACAGACTTTGAGCTCACTTACTTTAAGCTCTGTTTCATATAATAAAATTCTTCAACTACCAATTGATAAAGAAATTTTTACAGTAATTTGAGTTGGTTACAAATGGAAACTAACATGTATTCTTCAGGGCATGAAAAATAACTCATCTTCATGGAGAATTAATAGAGAGAATTTTTTCACAAAGCAAAACCTGGCATTTCTAAGTAGGGTTTAAAGATACAAAACCAACAACTCCTTTTCCATGTCTGCTTCTTTGGAATCAATGTTAATTGATTTTAACAGCAGGGCAATGCTAAGGAATTTCTGCAAACTTCACCTTCAAGCATAAGGATCAAAATATTATTTACTTACTTAATATCGGGCACTGGGGAGGAAGAGTTAATGGTGGCTACTTAAAAAGATGAAAATCCTCAGTGATATGGAATGACACAGTGACTACAACAAAATGGGGTCAAATAGCAATATTTCTGAGACTATTTGTAATAGCAATGATTGTGAGGATGACTCAGGATGAGGCATTGTTTAGTTTTGTTGTACACAGGGTTACCATGAGTTGGAATTAACTCAATGGCACCTACCAACAACAACAACTTAAAAAGGCAAGAAATGGGGAAGGAGGGGAAACAAAAATAGATGTCAGAAGAGACTCTAAAACTTGTTCTTTAAAGTCAAGAAGCTAAGGCAAACAGAAGAAATGATGAAGTAAAAGAGCCAGACAGAAGATAGTTCAAAAGGCAGCTCAAAAATACAAAGAATTATAACGAGGTGTGCAAAGACCTAGAGTTAGAAAAGCAAAAGGTAAGAATGTGCTCAGCATTTCTCAAGGTGAAAGAACTGAATAAAAAGTTAATCCTAGAGTTACAATACTGAAAGATTCAACAGCCATAATATTGAAGAATTCAGGAAGCATGAAAATAATATGAAAGAAATGAAGAGTTGCTGTACATAATGAATTGGTCAATGTTCAGCCACTTCAGGAGGTAGCATATGATCAAGAACCAATGATAATAAAGGAAAAAAATTTTGCCTTGAGGGCATTGTTGAAACCCAGGTTCCGGGAATTGCCGGCTTGGCATTTGGGTTTTTTCACCAATTGGTTCCATTGCTGGAGTTGCTCATTCATCTATACCAAAAAATTTGGAAGACAGCTACCTGGCCAGCCAACTGGAAGAGATTCATATTTATACCCATCCCAAAGAAAGCTGACTCAACCAAATGCAGAAATGATCTAAAATATCATTAATGCCACATGCAAGTAAAAGTTTGCTAAAGATACTTTTTAAATGGTTGCAGCATATATGTACCAAAAACTGTCAGATATTCAAGCTGAATTGAGAGGGAGATATGGAACGAGGAATATCATTGTTGATGTAAGAGGGATTTTGGCTAAAAGCAGAGAATACCAGAAAGATTTTGTCTGTTTTTTATTGACTGTGCAAAGATACCTGAGTATGTGGATCATTACACATTAATGGATATCATTAAGAAGAACAAGATTCCAGAACACTTAATTGTGCTCAGGCAGAACCTATCCATAGATGAAGAAGCAGTTGTTCAAACAGAATAAAGGGGTACTACATGATTTAACATCAGGAAAGGTGTGTCAGGCTTATTCAGTCTGTATGCTGAGAAAATTAATCTGAGAACCTGGTTTATATGAAGAAGAAAGTGGCATCAGGATTGGAGGAAGATTAACAACCTGCAATGTGTAGATAACACAACTTTGTTTGTTGAAAGTAAAGAGGGAATGAAGTACTTACTGATGAAGATTAAAGACTGCATCTTTCAGTATGAATTACACCTAAAAAAATAAAAAAAAAAAAACAAAAATCCTCACAATAGAACCAACAAGCAATAACATGATAAAGAAAATACTGAACTTGTCAAGAGTTTCATTTTATTTGAATCTGCAATCAACACCTATGGAGGCCACAATTAAGAAACCTTTGGGCAAATCTGCTATAAAAGACCTTCTCAAAGTGTTAGAAAGCAAAGATGTCATTTTGAAAACTAAGGTGCACTTAATACAAGCCATGGTATATTCAATCACTTTATTTGCATTTGAAATCTGGATATTGAATAAGGGAGATCAAAAAAGAGTTTATAAATTTGAGTTTTGGTTTTGTCTTTAAGCGTGGTAGTTACGAATCGGACTGTGAACCTTAAGGTCAGCAGTTCGAAACTACCAGCTGCTCTGCAGGAAACAGATGAGGCTTTCTGTTCCTGTAAAGATTTACAGCCTCAGAAACCCTGTACAGGGTCGCTATGGGTTGGAACTGACTTGACGGCACTTAACAACAACAACAATTGACTATACATGGGCTTCCAGAAGAATGAACAAATCTGCATGGGAAAAATTACAGCCAGGATGCTCCTTAGAAATGAGTTGGGGTACCTGATGGTTGCCTCAAGGCCAGAATCTTACTGGAACTGTGGAGCTCACTGGGGCCACCTGCCCTCAGTTCTTCTGAGATTGTAGACCGTCAGCAGCCTGGTCTAGACTCACTAACTTTCGAGGCTTGATAAGATGACTTCCCTCTAGGTTTACATCAGTGAGCCCTATTCTACCCCCACTGTGCAGGGGGAAAGCTTGGCATGTCCATACAAGCATGCGCTCCAGCATCCAATTGGAATCTCATTCATATTTTTCTTTCTATTTGCTAAGGACCTACAGCCTAGGTCATTGTCTTCCTTTGAAGTCAGGATTTCCTGAGTAGTTTAGCACTAAAGTCAATGGTGGTGGTTGGTAGTTATGTGCTGTGGAGTCAGAACCGACTCATAGTGACCCTGTGCAGGGTTTCCAAGGCTATAAATCTTTGTGGGTGCAAAAAGCCTCATCTTTCTCCCACAGAATGGCTGGCAGTTTCAAACTACTGACCTTGCAGTTCGCAGCCCGATTCATAACCCCTATGCTACCAGAGCTCCTTACAAAAAGGGAAAATTGCATAAGTAATTAGTAATTTCTTTCTTTCTAGGCTGGTGTGGTGCTGTAGGATAAGTACTGGACTGCTAACCACAAAGTCAGTGGTTCATATCCACCAGTCACTCTTGGAGCCCCTACGAGGGTCACTATGAGTCAGAACTGACTTGGTGGCACTTAACAGTAACAAGCTGCTTTTAGTTAATTTCCCATTTCTTCATTTTCTTATTCATGATGGTGGAGGTCAAGTTAGTTGTGTGCCGTTGAGTTAGTTCTGATTCACAGTAACTCTGTATAGGGTTGCCAATACTATAAAACTTTACCGGAGCACAAAGTCTTATCTTTCTTATCTGCAGTGGTAGTAGATTTGAACTGCTGACCTTGTGGTTAGTAACCCAGCTACTACGCTACCCAGGGTCCTTCTTATTAATGATATTTGTGCTTCAGTAAAGGTTTACTCATTTGCAGCCTGTTGTTTGTATCAGTTTGGTTCCTGTAGTGAAGTCTCAACCTCATGTTTGTTTGTCTTCTCTCAGCCTTGTTGCCATGGGAATGATTATATGACGGCACATTTCAATCTTAACTTCAAAGCACCCTGAAAGAGAGGGAAAATGGGCAAGATAGAAGTATGCTTTTTGTTGAACACACATCTCTGATTATTATCCAAAGCTCAGGAAATGGGAAGTTCAGAGTAACAAACAATACATTAGTGATTAAATATATGTCAAATGGCTTGGTATATAATGGTGGTGGTTATGTGCTGTGGAGTCGATTCTTACTCATAGACACCCTGTACAGGGTTTCCAAGGCTGTAAATCTTTATGGGAGCAGAAACCTCATCTTTCTCCTGCAGAATAACTGGAAGTTTAGAACTGCTGTCCCTGAGGTTAGCATTCCGATTCGTAACCACTATACTACCAAAGACACCCAAAAAATGACCTCCCAGAAGGATGAGCCCCTGTGATTTAGAAATGAAAAAATGCTTTGTGCTGAAGAAATATGGTGCCTTAGGGGTTCTGTTGAGAAATTAAGTTGGTTTTGAAACTTGGTGATTTGATTCCTTGGTCCCCTGGGTGCACTTGGAGACACATTTGACATCCTTGGGACATCCTAGTCAACAGCCTTGATTTCATGGTATTTGGAGGCAATGAAGCCCAGCAGTCTGATGATATTTTCTGTTGTTTTAGGTACAGGCAAAGAAAGATCACAGAGGGAAAAAAAAGGCAAAGGTTCATGCTCTTCATTTTTCATAAGAAAAACTGGCGCACAATCATTAAATAAGCCAACGTCAAATCGCATATTGTTTGGAGGACACAGAACTATACCACCTCGGTTATGGCGCTTACCATTCAGCTATTTAAAGTGAAATTGTCACCTTAGCTTCATTCCTACTCTGGTAGCAGGATGTTTTAGCTAGCACAATCTCTGTCTATAATATAACTATATATGCTTACATAGAAGCATAAACTTTTCTTTTATAATTTATTTAATTGTTGTTTTTTGTTTCTTCTTCTTTCAGATAAAAATATATACTCTGGAAGAGTACAGTGTTTTATCTGTTTGGGTTGAAAAGCATGTGGAAAGACCAGCACATTTAGCATACCATCTCTTGTCTGACTTTACAAAGCGACCTTTGTGGGACCCCCATTACATGTAAGAATAAATTAAAATACTCTTCTCAGTTAACCTTGATATCATGTATCACATTGCAGTTCATCTTCATTGATCAGATTATAAGTCACTGTTTTGTTAATTAAAGTGTCTTTTTAAAGCTTGCTTTGCAAGAGTTATTCAGAGACAGAAAACAAAGAACATTATAATCATTTGTTTATTTTTCTTCTATATTGAGTTGACGTGCTCCACATATATTTTGTGTAATTCTCCCCAGAACTCTTCAAATTTAATATTATTCACACTTCACAAGAGAGAAGTTCTGAGACTCTCCAAGATGTATATGTAGTGAAGGGATGGAGCCCAAATATGAACCCAGGTCAGGTTCTGAGTTCAACAGTCTTGTATTTTAATACACAACCATTTTGTTTGGAAGAACTGATTACCTCATT
>NW_006408663.1:1182943-1183930 GCF_000296735.1 Chrysochloris asiatica | reverse complement strand
CAACATGGTCACCAGCAAGACCACATGCTTGCTCATGTATTCTCCTTGAATTTCAGTCTTGGAAGGGGGTTTTCCCTTAGGGGATCCGATAGCTTGCCCTTATGACTCCCTGGTGAACAACTTGTTTGTACTTGTAGTAGTCAATCGGACTTCCATTATTGTTTATTTTTTGTTTTTTTTTCCTGCTGGTATTTCTTTCAAGAAGTATGTTTTGTTCTAGCTGCTCCAGGCTGGTCTGCTTGTCCTTTCAAGTGGAAATTTCCCACCTCAAAAATTCTGGATAGGGATCCTGATTCCACCTATGTTCTTATGCAATGCAAAGGCTTTGCGGGAAGCCTCCTTCCCTGGGAAAGCTTTAGCCCCATTTTAGGTATTCCAATCAGTTAAAGTTTGAAGATGGACTTACAAGCTGTCTATGGTGATGTTTCTGGCTATTCCTTTCTCTCCCCCTCAAGTGTCTATTTTACAGTAGTAGGAAAGGGAAACCAAGATTCAAAAGACAGCCAAACATCTTAACATTATTTCCCATCTTTTACTCATTAAAACCATGCCTCAGTGCCTGTAACCCAGGTCCATTTTGTTCCAAGGTTGAGCATACATCACTATTTAACTCTGTCCCACTTAGCCCATGCAAGCATGCCTAAATGCTCTTCCATCGAATTTGTTCTTCCATTCTCCTCCCCCTTCTAGTGTATTGCCTACCCTCAGCACCCAAACTGTCTTGTGTCTATTCCCTACCTTGCACTCCACCTTCCCCTCTCTCTACTCACCCCACCCCCTACACCTCAGTAACCAACAAAGAATTTTTTTTCCCCTTTTAGTGTGGGTAATTTTTCTTAAGCTTTTACAATAATGATCTTATGCAATATTTCTCCTTTTGTGACTGACTAATTTCACTCAGCATAATGTCCTCGAGGTTCATCCATGTTATGCAGTGGCTTGCAGCTTCCTTGTTATTCTTCAAGGTAGCATAATATTCCATTATGT
>NW_006408663.1:1181101-1182603 GCF_000296735.1 Chrysochloris asiatica | reverse complement strand
GGTGTGAGATGATATCTCATTGTTCGTTTGATTTGCATCTCTCTAATGGCTAGTGATAGAGAATATTTCTTCATATGTTTGTTGGCTGCCCAGATCTCCTCCTTGGTGAAATGTCTATTCATGTCCTGTGCCCATTTTTTAATTGTGCTATTTGTCTTTTCCTTGTAGAGGTGTTGTAGTTTCCTATATATTTTAGAAATGAGTCCCTTGTCCCATGTGTCATTGCAAAAGATTTTTCCCATTCTGTGGGCTTCCCTCTTTTGGTGAAGTCTTTTGATGCACATAAGTTTTAAATTTTTAGTATGTCCCCAAAATAGATATTTTGTCTACTTTTGTTTGTGTAGTTTTCAAAATGTTTGGTAGTCTGTGTATGCCCTGAATTAGAGTCCTCACATTTGTCCCTATTGTTTCATTAATGACCTTCGTAATTTTTGGATTCACATTTAGGTCTTTAATCCATGCTGAGTTGGTTTTTGTATAGGGCATGAGGTAAAGGTCTTGCTTCAATCTTTTGCATATTGCTTTCCAGTTCTGTCAGCACCAACTGTTGAAAAGACTATCACCTCCCCATGTGATATATTTAGGTGTTTTGTCTAAAATCAGTTGGCTGCATGTGGATGGGTTAATTTCTGGATTCTCAATTCTGTTCCATTGATCAGTGGATCTTTCATTGTACCAGTACCAGGCCTTTTGACCACTGTAGCCATGGTCAAATCGGGGAGTGAGAGGCTTCCAACCTTGTTCTTAAGTAGTGCTTTGCTTATCCTGGGCCTCTTTTCTTTCCATATAAAGTTTGTAATTGTTTTTTCCATCTTTTTTAAGAATGTCATTGGAATCTGGATTGGGATTGCATTATATGTGTAAATTGCTTTGGGCAGTATTGACATTTTCCATGATGTTGAGTCTTCCTATCCAGGAATATGGTACATTCTTCCACTTTCGTAAGTCTCTTTTGGTTTCTTGTAGTAGTGTTTTGTAGTTTTCTTTGTATAGGTCCTTTGTTTCTGTGGTTACGTTTATTCCTAAATATTTCATCCTTTGGGTAGCTATTTTAAATGGTATTGCTTTCTGAGTGTCCTTTTCAGCACTGTCATTGTTACTATAGAGGAATCCAGTTGATTTTTGTATGTTGATCTTTACCCTGTCACTTTGCTGAATCTTCCAATGATGTCTAGTAGCTTTTTTACTGAGTTGTTGGGGTTTTCTATGTATAGGATCATATTGTCTGCAAATGGAGTTTTATTTCCTCTTTGCCAATTTGTTGTTGTTGTTGTTAAGTGCCGTCGAGTCGATTCTGATGCATAGAGACCCTGTATAGGGTTTCCAAGGAGCGGCTGGTGAGCTTGAACCACCGACCTTGCAATTCATATGACTTTACAGTTGGATGCCTTTAATTTTCCTATATTGCCATATAGCTCCGGCTAAGACTTCCAAAACACTATTGAACAGGAGTGGTGACAAAGGGCATCTTTTCTGGTTCCCGTTCGAAGAGGGAAGGCTTT
>NW_006408663.1:1178435-1179587 GCF_000296735.1 Chrysochloris asiatica | reverse complement strand
GACCCTGTATAGGGTTTCCAAGGCAGTTAATTACATGTTTGACCAAATATATCAGGCTAATTTTTAAGTAGATAATTCTGTATAGCCCAAGAATGATGTTATAAATTTTGACAGAAAAAAACGTTCCCCACCCCTGCTCTAGCAGATGAAAATATTGATAGATTTGTCTTCAAGCTCACTAATTTGGTCTTCCATTGATTCAATTCTACTTCTTTGCTCTTTCAATGTATTATGAATTTCTGAAGTCTTGGTATTGATCTTCTGGCTTTCTACATGCTGTTTTTGTATGGTTTCCAATTTTTCACTGATATAGGTTTTGTTTTTTGCCGGTGATTAGGAGTAAGGAGTGAGGGCTAGGATTGGGAAGATGCCTAAATCTATGCTAGTCCTAGAAGTTGGTTTATTGTTAGGGGTAATTATTGGAGTAGGACTAGGAGTAAGACTTGATCTAGGTTTTTGCATTACAATTTGTTGTTGTTATGTGCTGTGGAGTCAGTTCCAACTCATAGCAACCCTGTACAGGGTTTCTGAGGCTGTAAATCTTTACAGGAACAGAAAGCCTCATCTTTCTCCTGTGGAATAGATAGCTGGTAGTTTCGAATTACTGACTTTAAAGTCTGCAGCCCAATTTGTAACCACTATGCTACAATTAGGCTTATTTATTTACTTTATTCTTGAAATCCATTTGATTTCCTCTTCATTTGGAAGTTCTGTAATGACATCATTCTCTCCTTATTTTGTGTTCTTTGTTGTTGTTGTTGCAGCTATATCCTGGTTCTCTATTTTCAATCATATAGATCTAGTTTTCTTTGAATACTTCTGTACCTGGGTTAAGTCTAAATGATATTATCATGTATGTTAGACTCAGGTTATCTGTTTATGCTGGGTTTCTGTTCAAAGAACTCCCTTTAGAATTTACTATAAAGTTAGTCTGGATATTAGAAATTATTTTCATTTCCATTTGTCTGAAAACGACCTAATTTTGTGATTTTACTTGACTAACAACTTTGATGGATATATGATTCTTGGTTGGCAATTTGTTTCTTTCAGAGTTGTATATGTGTCATTCCATCATCTTCTTGTCTGCAGGGTTTCTACTGAGAAATCAGAGTCTTATTAGTTCTCTTTTGTAGGTAACTTTCATTTTTTTTT
>NW_006408663.1:1161146-1175486 GCF_000296735.1 Chrysochloris asiatica | reverse complement strand
AGACAGCACAATATTCCACTGTGTGTATGTGCCAAAGTTTGTTTATCCATTTTTCAGTTGATGGGCACTTTGGCTATCTCCATCTTTTTGCTCTTGTAAATAGTGCTGCTATGAACATTGGTGTGCATATATCTACTCGTGTTATGGCTCGTATTTCTTGTGGGTAAATACCAAGTAGAGGAATTGCTGGATCATAAGGTATTTCTATTTCCAAACTTCTGAGGAAGAGCCATATTGCTTTCCAAAGAGGTTGGATCATTTTGTAGTCCCACCAGCAATGCAGGAGCATCCCAGTCTTATCTTTGGTTTTTGAAAAGTTTGATTATATATATCTTGGTGATTTTCTTTTGGGATCTCTCCTGTTTGGAGTTCATTCAACTTCATGAATGGATATCTTCTTGTCTTCCATGATGTCAGGGAAATTTTCTTCCAACAACTCTTAGGAATATATTCCCTATGGGTGTTTTTTGTCTCTTACTGTTCTGGAATTTGTTTCACATGTAAGTTATTCCTCTTGATAGTGTCCCACATAAATCTTAGGCTATCTTGGGATTTTTTTGTTCTTTGTTACTAATTGTTCCTCTAGCAGATGAATATTGAAATATTTTCCTTCAATCTCAATAATTTGGTTTTCCATTGATTTAATTCTATTTCTTTGCCCTTTCAGTGTAATATCTATTTTTGAAGTCTTAAAAAGTTAAAATCTTTAAACTTTCTAATTGATGTTTTTGCATGGGTCCCATTTTTTCAATTATTTTGTCAGTTTCCTGAATTTGTCCATAGTTTTTCTGTGTTTTCCTGTTTTTCATCTGCAGTTTTTGTGACCATTCTTTTAATCTGTTGAAGTTGCCTAATTAGCATTCTTTTAAATTACTTATTAGGGGGTTCTGATACCATTTCTGGGGTTTTATTTTCTGACTTGGTATTTTGGTCACCTATTTGAAGCACTCTGTCCTGTTTCTTTGTGTAAGTTGAAATTGTTTGCTTTTTCAGAGACATTTTGGCTATCTTTTCATCTTCCATGATGTTAAGGAAGTTGTCTTCCAACAACTTTTGGGCATTATTCCCTATGAGTATTTATATTTAATTGATGATTATAAATTGGTGCATTCTTAGGTACTCACTGATGGGTGTGGCAGAGACTGGAAGAGTTAACGAAGTTAGTTTTCTGTTCATTGTCTGTGTAGTGTAGTTTAGAGTTGGCTCATACACCTCCAGATGCAGGGACGGTATGCCAGGCACTTGACTCCAGATAGAGCAAAGGCTGCTTAGGAGGGGTTCCACTGGTCACTGGATTGGTGAGGGTAAGGACTGGCCACATCCCTGGTTACCAGGGATATTGATCTTTATGCACTGGATGTGTCTATGTAACATGACATTCCAGCCAAACTGAACTTGAATAACTGGAGAAATGAAATATAATTCAACTAACTTTTTACATGCCTGCTATAATTCAGATCTTGTACCAGATGCTATTGTTTAATTCTTACAATAAACCAGTGCAATATGTTTTATTATTTACAGTTTACAGGTGAAAAAATAAAGCTAACATAGGCAAATTGTTTAACTTCAAGCTTAGTGGTCTTTTCAATATTCCACATTTCTTTACTTAATAATTCTTTGTGAACTGTCCAGATACCTTACTAGTCTTTAAACAATGCTTACTTGATCCTGAAGAAAAATTGATATTTTAGAAACTGCTAAATGCCTTTCTCTGAAGTGCTGAGGGCAATGAAATTAGAGTCAGGGGCCACCATTCTTACTTCCACATGAAACATTTTTTCTTTTTCTAACCATAACTTCATTCTTAAGGCAGACTTTGAGCAATGAAACTAACTTTGATGGAATGGTGAGGTAAGCTAAAGGAGTAAAGATGAACCCCAATGATGAGATTGTATGAGCAAATAAAAGAAGTGAATACCCTGTCATTTTTGTTAAGTCCCATAGAGTTGGTTTCAACTCATAGCAACCCTGTGTAAGATTTCAAGGAACAACTGATGAACTTGAACCACCAACCTTGCAGTTCAAACCGACCTTGCAGTTCCCAGTGCGTATCCTACAGATACACACCAGGACTCCCTATAATTGCAGAAATAAAAACGCAAGCCTTTTCTCTCACCATTGTTCTATTTACATAGATCCTGTGAAGTCATAGATTGGGTGACTGCAGATGATCAGATCTATTATATCACCTGTCCTGCGGCGAATGGTGGCAAACCCAAAGACTTGGTAGTACTTGTATCCCGAAGAAAGCCTCCTAGAGATGGGTAAGTATTTATGGTTCAAGTGCCATTGTTTTATTGTTAAGTGCCATTGTTAAGTTGTTTTTGATCTACAGCAAACCTGTATGGAGTTTCCGAGGAACGGTGGAGTTGAACTACTGACCTTGCTTACAAACTGATATGAAAATAAGAAGTCAATGTAGGCATTTATGGTCTTGAATGGTGTTCATTTGATTTTTTTTCCCTAGGTGGAGCTTTAGCTATTATTACCACACACACACACACACACACACACACACACACACACACAGTAATAAGTATCTAGTGAGTGCATGGTGTGTGAGAAGCACCATGCTTCTGCAGCAGTTCTCCTTCCTATGGCCCTAAGCAAATGCAAAACTTATATTTAGAAAATCCTTAGAGCATTCCATTACTAGTCAAAATACATCGAAAGCCAAATGAAACACCATGAATTGAGTTAGGAGCCACAAAAATAACGTTTTCTAACTTGGGATGATGTGGGTTGAATTGTGTCACCTGAAAATATGTGTTGAAATCCTAAGCCCCAGTATTCATGAATGAAACCTTATTAAGAAATAGGATCTTTGCAGATGCAATCAAATTATAATGAGGTCATACTGGCCCAAATTAAGAAGGCCCTAAACCAATAGGAATTACATCCCTATAAGAAGAGGAAAGGAGACATAGAAACAGACATATGGGAAAGAATGTCATGTGATGATAGAGGCAGAGGTTGGAATGATATTTACAAGGTAAAGCATGCCAAGGATTGCTGATAACCACCAAAGCTAGGAACAGCCTTCAGAGAGAGCATATTCCTGCCAACAGCTTGAATTTGGACTTCTAGCCTCTAGAACTGAGGTAATCCATTTCTATGGTTTTAAACCACCCAATTTGTGGTAATTTGTTAACTAATCCAGTCAACTGCCATATAGTTAATGGAGATACTTTGTTAAATCTATTAAAATGTAAACAAGGCAGTGAAAGGTAACAAATGCAAGATGTTAAAGAAAACAGAAGTCTCAGAAGGTGACTGTAGCATTTTGGGGTCAGTTTACCATTAGAAACAATTCCAACAAGGCAGCTGTTTTTGACAGACTTATGAGAAGAGGTGGAATGGTTAATCCTTCACTCCTGAATTTTAGACCCTACAGGACAACTTCTTAGGGGTAAATTCCAGCTGAAACTGGACTGGCTCTCCCTGGGACAGACACATATTTTTTACTCATTGATGACTAGAAAATTAGATTAAGGGTTTCTTGTACAGCTAGTTTCATAGCTGTGTGCCAGAAATAAATATAAATCCTCTCCAAAATAGGTCACTTTATGCCTCAAATTATTTCTTTAGCTGTATGCTAGAATGATAGTGTCTTACATCCATTCAAAAACTAGTAGGGCACACAACAGACTTCAGAATGCAAA
This sequence comes from Chrysochloris asiatica, assembly GCF_000296735.1. Taxonomy (NCBI): domain Eukaryota; kingdom Metazoa; phylum Chordata; class Mammalia; order Afrosoricida; family Chrysochloridae; genus Chrysochloris; species Chrysochloris asiatica. Next base: position 1,171,821 of record NW_006408663.1, on the reverse strand, counting down.
CAAATTCCAAGAGAAACAAAAATAAAATATAAAGAGATTTATAAGACCTCCATATAATGGGGGTATTAGACACAGTTTTGAAAGTAACTACATCTAATATATCCAACAAGGTAGACTATAAGATTGACAATTTCAACAGATAATTTAAAATTATAGAAAGAAAAAAATAGAAATCCTAGAACTGACTTCTATAAGAACAACTAATTAGACATAGATAAAGAGAGAATTAATGAAATGGATGACAAAGTATTCAAACTGAAAGAAAGAAGTATTAAGGATTGATAATATCAAAGATAGGATAAGCTATATAGTAATAAAAACAAATATGCAGATTATTGAATGTCCAGAAGAGAGAAAAGGGGACATAAGTAATATTTAAAGAGCTCATCAAAGAGAGTGTTTCAAATTTGATTAAAAACACCAGCTCCATGTTTGAGAACACCAACAAGGTCTAATCAAGATGAGTAAAATAAAACCACACAAAATCATACCATATTAAAACTGCTGAAAACCAGTTTTTAAGAAGAGAATCTTACAAGACAGATTATTTTTTAAGCATACTTAAACTGAAGAAAAAAATGGAAACCAAAGACATTAAAATGATACTTCTAGAATATTGGAAGAAACAATTACCAATTTTTTTTTATCCCCAGAAAAAAATGTCTTTAAGAATGAAGGTAAATAAGGACAATTTCAGCAACAGAAACAGATTTTTGTCATTCAAAGATTCAAACGATGTCCTGAATGTCCTAAGAACAGGTATTTAAAGAGGAAAACAGCAGAAGTTAACAGGACTTTAAAGGTTTATACATTTAACTGGTCTAATCATTCCTAGTTCCCAGAATGTCCTATAGCTACAATCTTACATATGTATGAATGTTAATGTACATGAACTTTTAGTGTAGTATCATTTGTCATTGCAAAATATGTTAGCAACAAACTGAATATCCTTCTTCTAAATTTTAGTAAATCCACACCACAGAGCACTGGGCCATCATTACAAAGAATGATATAGCTAAAAATGCACTGATATGAAAATACCTCCAAGATCTGTTGCTAGAAGAAAAGTCAAATTGTAGATCAATTCCTAAAGTAACCATTATTGTTGTTAAGTGTCTGTGAGTCAGTTCTGACTTACAGTGACCCTGTAAAAATCTATATATGTACATTTGCTTACATAAATGCTACTGTGCATTTAAGAAAAGTTCTGGTACGATACACAATAAAATGTTAAGAGTGGACAACTCTAGAGTGGGAGGTAAGTTTGGAATTACAGTAAGTGAAAGAAAACCTTTATTTTTCAGCCTATAGATTTCTGTATTTTTTGATATTTGATTTTTGACTTTTGATTTTAACAATGAGCATTGTTTTTGTAAGTAAAAAGGTAAGGGACTGAAATTTCAACTCGTTAGGGCACACACACACAAAACTTCAATTTGGAGATTGATTATGTCCTTGTGGTGTGAAGCAGAGTATATCAGTTTCTAGGCAGAAAACATCTGTTGTCCTTATTACTGCATTTCCTAGAATGTATTACTGCTATATATACTTGAATGTAGCCATAGAGAACGTTTGCTAGTGCAGACCACTGATCTAGAAGATCTGGGTCTTCGTTGTTTTATTTCTACCTTCATAAACAAATTTCAAACACTTTAGTATCTTATTTCCCAACAAATATTCTTCATTTCTTGCAAGAACTTAGAAAATGTCCCATCAATCTTTCAGTAACACTTACATGGTAGCAGTGAAATCAGTTCTTCTGCCATCGGTTCCGCCTTGTCAACAGTACATCAGAAGTGAAATCATATGTGCTGGATTTCTAATTCATGTTATTGACAGCGACTCATGCACTGTAAGTATCATGAAACATCTGCAGACTCATTTGCACTTACAGATATAGAGAAATCCCTTAATTTGCCCATATTTCTTAGTTGGTTGTAATTCTGTGATATATATCTATACTGGGTGAATCCTAAAATCAACATTTCAAATTTATTCCAGAAGGTTCCCAGAAGATAAGGGTAATAAATAGCCTCTCCCCTCTTACCATAGAGATTCAGATTCCTGATTGAAAACGTTCTAAATCAATAAGACTGTAAATTAAAATCTTGTGTTTTCTTTTTGAAACAGGTATCTTACTTTAATCAGATTTCTTCTAGCATCCTTCCTTACTTTGCTGGAGATATTGGTGGCTGGTCAAAATCCATTGAAGAAACGGCAGCCTCTTGTATTCAATTCATAGAAAATGCTACTGATGATCAGCTTATTTCAAAATACTGATGATCAGTATTTCAAAAGATCAGCTTTCAATGATCTGATTTTTAATTTTCCACTTTTAATTCTAAGCACACTTGGGCAAGTTTATGGGCTGTAAAATACAAAGCAAAATGCAGTTAGAAAGAAGTTAAAAGTCAAAATGCATCTCAAGTCAAATACCAGTGATTTGAATAATCATTAAAAAATATTTCAAATTCTGTTGCAGATTATCTTTGCTTCTGAAATACTGCCTGCATAAAACAGTGTATATTCTGTAAAACGGTGCAAAATTGATTAACATTTCATAAACATTTCATAAAGAGTGGAACAACGAGTTCTTTTTGAAATTTTTATTGTATGTAATCTAAAATGCTATTTTGCCATAGGTTGAATAGTTGATTAAGAGTATGGCAATGTTCTATATGCAGCAGATATCTGTATGTCAAGGGCATCTGACAAGATGTATTGCGCGTTTTAGAGCTTTAAACTAAGAAGACATTAAAACGTAATGGAATCCAATCAATTTTCTTAATAGGACCTACTTTATGAGTGTCATTTAACATATATTCAAGGTGGCTGACCAATTTAGTATCTATTGCTATATATACACATATGAAGTACCAGCAAAATTTGATATTACAAAGAAAGAATATTAACTGAGATCTTCTTTCATAGCCATTACATTAGTACTTCATTCCTTAGACTTTAACATCCATTATTCTACTCTGTGATTTGACTTATTTCATAAGGCAAATCAGAATATGTCAAGTTAGCCTCCTTTGTAGGACAACCTTTTTAAAAGCTGAAGGACTTCTCCAGAAAAGTTGAGGGCACTTAAAGGGCTAGACATCTCCTGATGTTAGTTTGCCAAATCTCTACCTCCACCTCCTCCCATACCCATACACATAGCTTAGGCCTGGCTATAATTATTTTTATTTTTCTATGAAAGAAAGTTTTTAATTTATATAAACTTTGGCCTATACTTAAATTTATGAATTAATATTTATATGTAATATAAAAAGAAAGGATATGTAGATTAAAATGATTCAACACTCTATCCTGAAATCAGAAGGGTTTCTGAACATGTTTAGATTTTTCTTTTTTTTTTAAGGTGAAAAAGCAGTTAGTGGTATATACTAAAAGCTTGTGTGCTTAATTTTCAGACCTTATCTATAATGGAGACAGTTCCAAATGCTGTCTGCCTAGACTGTCCTAGGTTTTTGAATTTGCATTTTTGAAGTTTTCCTCAGAACATCACAAAAACATTCCAAGAATGAAAGTATAGAATAACTTTGGCTGAATTTTGTTTTTTTTTAAAGACATAATGTTGTCCTCTCTAATTTATAACACAGGTAGAGTTTATACTTTGTATTGTCTAGCATGGTAGTCACATGTGGTTATTTAACTTTAAATTAAATAAAATTGTAATGTTCCGTTGGTTCTTCAGTCTCACTAGTTCCACTTCAAATGTACATTAGCCCCATGTGGTTAGTGACTGGCATATTGAATAGTGTAGAAATAGAACATTTACATCATCACAGAGAACTCTATTGGTCATGCTGATCTATTCAGTTTGTTCCAGTCGTATAATGCAGGCAGAACTGTTGTTTTCCCACTTTCATCTCTCTTTGCACCAAACAGTTCCTTCTACCTTTTCTATAAGATTTTGTTTTTATGCCTCCGAACAAAGACTGGGCTCATTCATGTGGCTCTTTCTTAGATTAGTCGGTGGTGGCATAACTTGAAGTGTTCACTTTCAAAACTACAAGGCTTTAGAGACTCGGAAAGGGTATGGCAGAGAAGATATACATGTATTTGGGCTCTGCTTAGGGTATTTGAAAAAATTGGAAACTTTTTATCTGAACCAATTCCATAATTGACTAAGGCATTGCAGGAATTAATATTCTATACTAACCCTTAGGTTAGCATTTTCTTTTTAAATGGGAATACATTTGGTCATTCTTTCATTCATTCAAAAACTAGTTATTTAAAACCTATTTTGTACTAGACACTTGTAGGCACTGTGTGTTCATCAGGAAACAGAATGGTATTGATGGCATCATTAATAAAATTGATAAATGATATTGATATTAGAGGATATGTGTTATATGGAAAAATAAAGCACGGTAAAGAAAATAATGAGTCCTGGGGAGAGGATGGTGGTGGTCATTGGTAACATGTTCAGGGTGGGCTTCAATGAGTGAAAATTAAGCAAAATTCTGTAGGCAGAGTTAGCCATGAAGATTTCTGGATATTTCCCTCAGAAGAAATTTCTATGCTGTTAGGTGCCATTGAGTTGGTTCTGGCTTGTGTAACCTATGCACAATAGAATAATCCCCAGTCCTGTTCCATTTCCACAATTGTTATGTTTGAGCCCATGCCGACCCCCATTTTATTGGGGGTCTCCCTCTTTTTTGCTGACCCTCTACTTTTCTAAGCATGATGTCCTTCTCCATAGGCTAGACTCTCCTGATAATACAGCCAAAGTATAAGAAAAGAAGTCTCGCTCTCCTCATTTCTTCTGAGACTTTCAATATTCTTTGACATCACCATAATTCAAATGCATAGTTTCTCCTATGGTCTTCCTTATTTGTCTTCCAGCTTTCACATACATATGAGGTGATTAACAATACCATGGCAGAAGTCAGGCCCACCTTAGTCCTCAAACTGCCGTCTTTACTCTTGAACACTTTATAGACATCTTTTGTAGCAGATTTGCCTAATGCAATATGTCGTTTGATTTCTTGACTGCTCCTTTCATTAACATTGACTGCGGATCCAAGCAAATTGAAGTCTTTAACAACTTCAATCTTTTCTCCATTTATCATGATGTTATTTATTGGTCAAGTTGCGAGGATTTTCATTTTCTTTATATTGAGGTACAACCCATACTGCTCTTCATCAGTAATTATTTCAAGTCCTGTTTGCTTTCAGCAAGCAAGGTTGTGTCATCTGTATGTCACAGGTTGTTAACGAGTCTTCCTCCAATCCTGTTGTCATGTTCTTTATATAATCTAGCCTCTTGGATTATTTGCTCTGTATATTGATGGAATAACTATGGTGAAATGATATAGCCCTGATGCACAGGTAGAATAGCCAGGGCAAAGTCCCTCCAGTGGGAGTGTTGGTGCATTCTAGGAAGAGCAGGCTGGAAAAAAGTGAGACATAATTAAAGACATAATTAAAGAATGAGAGACAGCATTCCCCTACTCTCGTTGGTACCTGTTGTTATTGTTGTTATTAGGTGCCATCGAGTTCGTACTGACTCATGGTGACCCTATGCACAACAGAATGAAACACTGCCCGATCCTAGGCCAACTCACAATTTTTGCCATGCTTGAGCCCGTTGATGCTGCCACTTTGCCAATCCATCTCACTGGGGTCTTCCTCTTTTTCTCTGACCCTTCACCCTACCAAGCATGGTGGCCTTCTCTGAGGACTGGTACCTCCTGATAATATGTCCAAAGTATGAGAGATGAAGTTTCTCCATAAGCACTCTGGCTGCACTTCCTCCAACACAGACCTGTTGGTTCTTTTGGCAGTCCTTGGTACTTTCAATATCCTCCTCCAACACCATAACTCAAAAGCATCAATTCTTCTACGGTCTTGTTTATTCACTGTCCAGCTTTCACATGCATGTGAGGTTATTGAAAAACCATGGCTTGAATCAGGAGCACCTTAGTCCTCAAACTGACATCTTTGTTCTTCAACACTTTAAAAAGGTTTTGTGCAGCAGATTTGCCTAACGCAATATGTTGTTTGATTTCTTGACTGCTGCTTCCATGAGTGTTGATGTTAGATCTAAAAAGAAAGAAGTCCTTGACAAATTCAGTCTTGTCTCCGTTGATAAGAATGTTGTTTATTGGTCCAGTGGTGAAGATTTTTTTTTCTTTACATTGAGTTGCAATCCATACTGAAGGCTGTGCTATTTGATCTTCATTAGTAGGTATTTAAAGTCCTCTTCACTTTCAGCAAGCAAGTATTTGTTGATCATTATAGGTGATTGAAATGCAACAGTTGGAAACAAAGAAGAAGGATCAGTAGTTAAAAAATATGGCCTTGGTGATAGAAATGATGCTGGAGATTGCAAGATAGAATTCTGCAAACCAATGATTTGTTCATTTCAAATACCTTCTTTAGACAGCATAAGAGACGATTATACACATGGAACTCACCATATGGAATACACAGAAATCAAATTGACTACATCTGAGGAAAGAGACGATAGAAAAGCTCCATGCCATCAGCCAAAACAAGACCATGGGCAGATTGTGAAACAGACCACCAGTTGCTCATATGCAAATTCAAACTGAAGTTGAAGAAAATGAAAACAAGTGCATGAGAGCCAAAATATGACCTTGAGTATATCTTTGGTACCTAGACTTTAACAAATATTATTGCTCCAAGGATAAACAGGCAAGACATTCATCAGCAGTGACCCTCTGTCCCCTAAAGACTAAGGACAGAGGAAACTTATGAAAATGTAGTGATGCTTATTTCTTCCGTTAGAATTTCAAAATCTCTTTAAGGAACACTCAGAATTTCATGACTTTCTTGATGGTAAGCATTTTCAAGTGCTCCTAATGGACCTGAAAAGCTTTTTGATTAAGAAAGGAAGCGTGTTCCTATTCATTCTTCCTGGATTTAATGTAACCAAGTTGCTGATCTGCATTCAGCTTTCTTATCATCTCTTTTTTTTAAATATATCTAGGAAACAATGTGAAAATTTATTAAGATACAATCCACCCTTGTCTTGTACTCATAAAAAATAAGGAACAATTTTAACAAAAACTAAAGGAAACTAGTATATTTTCTATACCATTATGTGGTTTTGTTTATATTCCTTATTATACATCTCAGAGATAACCTAGGAAAATTTTATTAATATAATAATAGGGGTAGTTTCAAAAATATATGTTGAAAATTATATGTAAAGGAACACTTTGTGGTTTAGAATAAATTATTCAAATGAGAATCATTAAGTTTGTTCATGATTTACTTCACCCATTTGAAAGGAATGTAACTATTGGGAGAGTCAGGTCACCATGGACCCTGAATGGTCTTGCACATTCCTACTGGGTGGACCAGAATCTGTCTTCTGATTCTGAGCAATTTCTATAACTAACCCAGAGGCAACTAAGTAGGTCAAGTGAACACAGCATGAATATGGTGTAACTGCTTGCACCTTGGAGGAGAGGGACTGACTGGCTTATTTGATGCTTGCTATGCTGTTGTTACATGCTATCAAGTTGGTTCCAACTCATAGCATCCCATGCACACTGGAATGATACACTGCCCTGTTTGTGCCATCCTGACAATGGTTGTTGCTGCCACTGTGGCAGTTCATCTAACTGGGCGTCTTCCTCTTTTTTCGCTGGCCTTTCACTTTACCACGCATGCCATCCTTTTCCAGGGTGCAATCCCTCCTGATAACAAGTTCAAAGAATGAAAGACAAAGTCTCTAAAGAGCATTCTGGCTGTACTTCTTTTAAGACAGATTTGTTTGTTCTTCTGGAAGTCTGTAGTACTTTCAATATTTTTCTCCAACACTACAATTCAAATGCATAAATTCTTCTATGGTCTTCCTTATTCATTGTCTAACTTTCATATGCATATGAGGCAATTAAAGATACCATGACTTGGGCCAGCTTGCTATAGTATTTGCTATTTATTCACAAACAGCGCTGAGTCCAGAGTTCCTCTATTGTCTTATTATATGTGCAGCATCCATCTAGTCCATCTTGTCATTTCTTTGGGACTTGGAGGCAAAGGAAAGAGACACAACTAAGCTTGCTGTGCAATGAGTAATAAAGTCGTTTGAATTTAAACCAGGAGTTGTATATCTTCTACAACATCCAGGAAACATCTCCAAAACACATCAGTAACAAGGCAACATGTTAGCGAATTAAGAATCTTAGATCTCTTCATAATTTTTTATAGTAACCCATCTCCTGATACAGAAGTCAGAGAAATAGTTGATTTAAAATTATTTTCTTATTTTATACCTGCAAGTATAAAATCTATGCATCTGATGCTATCTTTTACTTCCCCATGTTGAAGGGCAACAATTTTAGGGGAATTTAACGATAGATCATAAATGAATATTTATATAATTTTGACATCATAGTCCCCTTCTCCACTTCCTCCCATCTTTTCTTACTCATCTTAAGTGCCATGGTCTGTCATTAAAACCACTCCCTGTAACTCTCTCTCTTTTCATTCAACTTGTCAGGCAAAATCCCACCCTTGACTATATTAGTCTACTCATTATACTTTAACCCTGCACTGGGAAGCTAAACATTGTGAATTGTTCTCACTAAATTTATGACCACAAATTTCAGAAAATCATTCGACACTCTTATAATCTTTATTCATTTCCCTGTGTATTTGCTACTTCACACTGCCTCTTCCTCCCTTAAGTCCCTCAGATCTTCTGCTTTCCCTTCTTTCACGATATCTGAAAATACTTATTTGAGAAAATAGAGGCTATTAGACAGATTTTCTTTCCTTCAATTGTCTTCTTTCTCTGCTCAGGGATTTCTTCATATCTATTGGATTATTCCTATAAGGACTAGCGTCTTCTATCTTAAAAAGCAAACCATACAGAATAATACTTGATCTGATAGAATTTCCTAAATCCTACCCTATAACCTCACATGGATGTGAAAGCTGGACAATGAATAAGGAAGATCATAGAAGAATTGATGCTTTTGAGTTGTGGTGTTGGAGGAGAATACTGAAAGTGCCATGGACTGCCAAAAGAACCAATAGATCTGTTTTGGAAGAAGTGCAGCCAGAGTGCTCCTTGGAGGCCAGGATGGCTAAGCTTCGTCTGTTCTACTTTGGACATGTTGTCCGGAGGGAACAGTCGTTGGAGAAGGATGTCATGCTGGGTAAGGTGGAGGGTCAGAGAAAAAGAGGAAGACCCCCAATGCGATGGATCGGCCAGGTGGCATCATTGATGGGCTCAATGTGGCAGCGGTAGTGAGGTTGGCCCAGGATCAGACATTGTTTCGTTCTCCTGTGAATGGGGTCGCTATGAGTCGGTTCTGACTCAGTGGCACCTGAAAACAACAACAAACCCTATCACTATTCTAATTATCTATACATAATGGTTTACACATCCTCATTTCTCTCACCCAATCAACTTGTACTCTTCCACTACTTCACAAAGACCTCTCTTATCAGTAACACGGAGTCCTGGTGTGGTGCTGTGGGTTAATGCTCTGAACTACAAGGTCAGTTTGAACTGCAAGGTCAGCATTTCAAGATCACCAGATGCTCCTTGGAAACCCTATACAGGTTCACTATGAGTCAGAACTGACTTGAAAACTTGTTAACAACAACACGCCCTCCATACTACCAAATCCAATAGCCCTGTTCTAGTCTTACTTAACAACTCTGAGTAGCCTTTAATCAAAGGAACTATGGTAGCGTAGTGGTTATGAGTCAGGTTGCCAACTGCAAGGTCAGCAGTTCGAAACTACTAGCAGTTCTGTGGGAGAAAGATGAGGCGTTCTGTAGCCGTAAAGATTTACGGCCTCGGAAACCCTGTGCAGGGTAAGAACTGACTCCATGGTACTTAACAACAACAGCCTCTAATGAAGATGGCAGCTGCTGCTTCTTTGCTGCTTCTTTGCTTGCCCCCATGGTACCATTTTCTTGGATTTTCTCCTGCCACGCTAACCACACTTTTGTGGTTTGTCTTCCTACACCAGACCTCTAAATATTAGACTACCCTAAGACTCTATTTTTGTCGTCTACTCCACTATCTCCATTCCTCAGTGAGTCTACTCAATCTGTTTTTAAAACCATACATTTGCCAATAACTCTCAGATTTATGTCTCTAGCTTTAAACCCTCCTGAACTCCACATTTCATATATGTCACTGCTTACTTGAAGTCACTACTAGGATAATTGTCATCTCAGGATTCACCTCTCCAAAACACATCACTTAATTCAGCTACCTTTCCTCCATAAATTCCATGCCTTCAGCAAATCCTATCAATTTGACTTAAAATCTATAATTAGAATTTGACCACTTCAAATCAACGACACCACTCTCACCCCAATCCAAGATACCATCTTCTCTCATCTGGATATTAGCCTGTCTTCCTCTCTGTCCTTGCTCCCTTCATTCTGCTCTCAACACAGCACTGCATCCATGTCACAGGTCTCCTCAAAACCCACTAGCAACTTTCTTTTTCTGTGCTGTTTGGCTTCTTTATTATGTATGCTGTAAGAAATTTGTTTAAACTTGACTTTGCATTCCTTTATTTATTTATTTTAAGTTTTTATTGTGAATTGAGTGATAGCTTGCATGGGAGAACATCAATTTTACACTCATTTCATTTCATTGCAATAATTACAATCCCTTCCATGCATCATCATTCAAGAGTATTTGTTTCTATTCCCTCTG
>NW_006408663.1:1159544-1160854 GCF_000296735.1 Chrysochloris asiatica | reverse complement strand
CACAGCTCTTCTCCCTCTAAGAGTCTGAAGTCCTCAGCTGCTCTGCCTCTCCACATCATCATCTCTGCCTCCAACTCTGGCATTGCCGCTTCTCTGGATAGGGTCCCACACTCTGCTCCTACTCTTCTCCCTTGATGGTCCCTGGGTCTTCCATTTCTGGACTGCTTATTCTTGTGGTAGCCAATCAGAGTGCTGTTTTTGTTTTTGATTTTTACTGCTGGTCTTTCTTTCAAGAACTATCTTCTGTTCCTCTAGCTGCTCCAGGCTGGTCTGCTTGTCCTTTCAAGTGGGAATGTCCCACCTCAGAAGATTCTGGATGGGACTCAGGATGCCACCTAAGGTCTTATACTACAAAGGCTCCTCAAGAAGCCTCTTTCATTGGTCAAGTTCCAGCACCCCTTTAAGGTATTCCTGACAATTATAGTCTGAAGACGGCCTTACAAGCTTACTGTAATCATGTTGCTAGATACTCCTTTCTATGCCCTTCAAGTATCTATTTTACAAAATAGTAGGCAAGGGAAACCAATATTCATAAGACAGTCAAGCATTTAACATTAACCCACTAACAATTTTGTATACAACATATTAAAAGTGTGGCGCTGTAGGATAAGCACCGGATCGCAAGGTCGGTTTGAACCATAAGGCCAGTGGTTCAAACTCACCAGCTGCTCTTCAGAAACCCTACACAGTGTCACTATGGGTCGGAACGGACTCGACAGCACTTAACTACAGCAACAGGATCCAAATTCTTACAATAATCTATAAGGGTCTGCGTGTTACATTATTGTTCAGAAATACTTACTCCCTCACCACCATCTCCTAGCTCCATGACACAGAGTACTTGTGTCTTGTTTCTGGACTTGACCAAGAAACATTCAGTGGAATGTTAGCAGAGATAATGCAACAAAAGGCTGTAAAGGTGTCTTTGCAAATGGACTTGCCTTCTTACATCTCTGACACTGTCCTGAGAAAAACATGCCAGGATTAGTCTCCTCATATCCCTCAAGGCCTGTGAGAGACATGGAGACTAGAGCTGCTTAATATGACTCCAGTTTAGATTGTTGTTGTTATTAAGTGCTGTTGAGTCAGTTGTGACTCAGCGACACTGTATAGGGCTTCCAAGGAGCAGCTGGTGGGTTTGAACCACCTATCTTGTGGTTCAAACTGACCCTGCGGTTGAGTACTTATCCTACAGTGCCACACTAGGACTCCATTAGACAAATGCAAGCCAAAAGGAAATGGTTAATGTTCAACCATTTCAAGAGATACCATATGAACAAGAGCCAATGATACTCAGAGAGGAAGTCCAA
>NW_006408663.1:1155653-1158144 GCF_000296735.1 Chrysochloris asiatica | reverse complement strand
CCAGGATCGGACATTGTTTCGTTCTGCTGTGCATGGGGTCGCTATGAGTCGGTTCCGACTCGATGGCACCTGACAACAACAACAACAACAAGCCAAATTGCAGGTGAACACAAGTAAAGCTCTCCAGTAAACCCACCTTAGATCCGTGATCCACAGGCATGAATTAATAAATGCTTATTATGATAGGGCTCTTATTGGTTGTTACATACCCAGTCTCTGGGTGATGCAAATGGGTTAATGTGCTGGGCTGATGAACTATAGGTAGGTGGTTCAGTCCACTCAGAGACACCTCAAAAGGCAGAACCAAACGTAGAGTTTTGTTTGTGGCAAGAGGATGGATACTCCCAATTGTTTTTACCACTGAAAATTACAACCAAAAAAATGGGGTAAATTCTCTGCTACATCTTTTTTTTTTTAACTACATCACTGAGTTTACAGAAAAGCACATAGTCTACACACACACAAAAAAATCAACGTACTGTCATCAAGCCCATTCAAACTCATAGTGACCCTGTATAGGGTCTCTGAGACTGTAAATCTTTACAGGAATAGAAGGTCTCACCTTTCTCCCATGGAGCAGCTGGTGTGTTTGAACTGCTGACCTTGCAGTTAGCAGTCCCATACTTATCCTACAGCACCACCAGGGTTCTTGAGCAAAAGTAAGAACTCTAGCAAATAAATTAGCACTGAAGCTGGTTTTTGCCTGAGGGAATCTGCTGAGCTCTAAAGACATTGATCTGCCTGAGGGACAGAAAATAAAGTCTCAGGTCCATCTAACATGGGCAATGTAATCTTTGTGCTGAGCGACTGAAAAGATTATACCCTTAGGGTAAAGGTGGATGTTAAATAAACAGGAAGAAAACTTGCTGCCTGTCTCCACTTTGAAATTCAGTTGTTGTTCAGTGCCATCATAGCGACCCTGTATAGGGTTTCCAAGGAGCAGCTAGGGGGTTTGAACTGCCAACCTTCCATTTAACAGTCCAGTGCTTATCCACAGCAGAACATTCAGTGGCAGGGGAAAATTATTGTCCCCTGAGAACTTGAAACCCTGGGGTTTTAGTCTTAATTTGTATTGCTTAAGCAGTTCGAAACTACCCTGGGATAAAGATGAGGCTTTCTGCTCCCGTAATGATTTACAGCCTCAGAAACCCTTTACAGGGTCTCTGTGAGTCAGAACCAACTCGACGGCACACCACAACCACCACTGTATGGTAAAAATGGCTCAAGCTGAGCTTTTGCCATTTAAAATCATTTCAAACTGCTGGTGCTCTGCAAACAACTGGCAGAAAATTAAAACAATCCATTCTGGCAACACGTATCTTTCCCTAAGCCCACTAAGAATTTATTCAAAGGCCAGACTTCACAATCAGAGACTAAAAAAACCCACATAAAATAAGTTGTCATGAATAAGTCAGCAGAGACAACAGTTAGTAAAATTGCCCTGCAAAGATTTTATATTTTTCAGTTGTCAAATCCAGAATGTAAACGTGTATGTTTAATGTGTATGATGATTTTAGACTATGCTTCTTTGTAGTTTGCCAGACACTATGTAATCACCTTCCATTTTGTGATCTGATATGAGCAGCGAGTCATTTGAAATGGGAGTTTCTTTGGGGCTGTTTGTACCCTGCCTTCAGCATATATATGAATGTTCTGTCAAAAGCAGCTTTTTCTCCACACTGCATTCTATCTTGTTTCCTGCAAAAGTCACTAGTCTGCTGCTTGACTTGAAGATTTTGGATTTGCCAATCCCTGTGACCCCATGGGACAGCAGAAGCCTTCAGCCTGCCACTTGACTGATTTGGGGGTCCTCAGCCTCTGATGAGAGCCTGCAGAATTGGGGTTCATCAGCCCCTGCAACCTCGTGAGCCAGCAGCAGTTTTCAGCCTGTGGCCTAACTCATGGGTTTGACTTGTCACCCCACAATTGCATGAGCCATTTCCTCATCATTGTGTGAGTCATTTCCTTGTTGCTTATGGACACAGACAGTCCCTCAATTACAAATGAGATCAGTTCCTAAGTGTTCCTTTAAAGAAGTGTGAGGTTTTATGCCAACTTGGCTGGGCCAGGATGCTCAGTGGTTTCGCAGTTATGATGTAGTTATCACCCCCGTGATGAGATCTAATATGATGCAACCATTCCATGATGTCATCTGATGTAATCAGCTCTGTCTGATGGAATTATCCTATGTGCTGTAAATCCTCACTTCTATAATGGACTTCTAACGAGCTCTGGTAGCGTAATGGTTACTAATCGGGCTGCGGGCCTCAAGGTCAGCAGTTCGAAACTACCAGCTGTTCCGCAGGAGAAAGAGGAGGCTTTCTGCTCCTGTAAAGATTTAAAGCCTTGGAAACGCTGTACAGGGTCGTTATGAGTCAGAACCGACTCCAAGGCACATAACAAAAACAACATAATGGACTTCTGGTGTGGCGCTGTAGGATTAGCACTGGACTGCAGACCACAAATCAACAGTTCAAACCCACCAGCTGCT
>NW_006408663.1:1129008-1149180 GCF_000296735.1 Chrysochloris asiatica | reverse complement strand
GAATACACAGAGTCACTGTATCAAAAAGAATTTTTGAACCATTTTGAGAGGAAGCTTATGATCAAAAGCAAATGATATTGAAGGAAGAAGTCCAAGGTGCACTGAAGGCACTGTCAAAGAGCAAGTCTCTGAAAATTGAAGGAATACAAATTGAAATCTTTCAACACTGACGGAGCACTGAAGGCAGTCACTCATCTATGCCACAACTGATTGGAAGAAATTCATATTTGTGTCCATTCCAAAGAGAAGTGATCCAACAGGATGTGGAAATCATCAGGCAGTGTCACATTCAAGTAAAATGCTGATGTTAATTTAAAAATGGCTGCAACAGTACATTGACAGGGATCTGCCAGAAGTTTGAACCATCTCTCATTGAGAATGTGGAATGCGGGATATCATTGCTGACGTCAGACGGATTTTGCTTGACAGCAGACAACATCAGAAAGGTATTTACCTGTGCTTTATTGACTATGCAAAGGCTTTTACTACTGAATCATGACAAGCTATGGACAACATTGCGGAGAATGGGTATTACAGCACACTTAATTATGATCACGAGGAACCTGTGCATAGTCCAAGAGGCAGTTGTTTGAATAGAACTGGAGGACACTGAATGTTTTAAAATCAGGAAAGATGTGTGCTGTGGTTGTATTTTTTTCACCATATTTACTCATTCTGTATGCTGAGAAAATAATCCGAGAAGCTGGATTACATGAAGAAGAATGTGGCCAATCTGTTGCACAAAATCTCTTTAAAGTTTCAAGAGCAAAACTTCAGTTTGAAGACTAAGTTGTGCCTGACTCAAACCATGGTATTTTCCATAGCTTCATATGCATGTGAAAGTTGGACAATGAATAAGGAAGATCTTGGAAAAATTGATGCATTTGAGTTATGGTGTTGGAGAAGAATTTTAAAAGTACCATGGACTGCCAGAAGAACAAATAACTCTGTGTTGGAAGAAGTACAGCCAGAATACTCCTTAGAAGCCAGGATGGTCAGCCTTCATCGCTCATACTTCAGACATATTATTAGGAGGGACCAGTCCCTGGAGAAGGACATCATGCTTGCTAAAGGGTCAGCAAAAAAGAGGAAGACCTCCAGTGAGCTGGACTGACACAGTGGCAGCAGCAATTGGCTCAGAACTTATTGATGATTGTGAGGATGGTGCAGAACCGGACAGTATTTCATTCTGTTGTCCTTAGTGCACTGTGAACTGAGTCAGCAACTAACAACACATATATTTCACCTGACAGTACAGGTGAAATATGTATTTAAATACTATTTTTATTTTCTAGTGGGACCCTGATGGTGTAATGGTTACACGCTCAGGTATATATATATACAAGAAGCCCTGGTAGTGCTGTAAGATAAGCACTGAACTTCTAAGCACAAATCCTTCAGCTGAAACAGACTTGTGTGTTGGTGGTGATGTGCCGTGGAGTTGGTTCCGACTCATAGCGACCCTGTACAGGGTTTCCGAGGCTATAAATTATTTCAGGAGCAGAAAGCCTCATCTTTCTCCCACGGAACAGCTAGTAGTTTCGAACTGCTGACCTTGCGGTTCTCAGCCCGATTCGTAACCACTACACTACCACTCACGCATAGCAACCCTGTATAGGGTTTCCAAAGAGCTACTAGTGAGTTTGAACAGCTGACCTTGCAGTTATCAGTCCAGTGCTTATCCTACAGTGCTACACCAGGACTCCTGGTGTTAAATAGTAAAGACTTAAGAGCATTGACTAAGGCTTAAGAGCATTGACAGATAAACTTGTAGAAGAATATCAAATCATTAACAGAGGTTGGATCTGGAAGGTTTCTCAATTCATTTCTGTTGCACACCAGGCATCATTGATGTGTAGTTTCTACCTATAACCAATCAGTTAACTAGTTGCCATTGAGTCAATCCTGTTATGCTGAACCCAGGTGTCAGAGTAGAACTGCTTCCTAGGCCTTGCAATGGCTGATTCTTTAGACGATCACTAGGCCTTTTGTCTGAGGTGCCTCTGGATGGACTCAAACTTTCAACCTTTCAGTTAGCAACTTAGTGTCCCATTTGTACCCTCAAAGGACAGGTGAAATAAACGGGGTGTTGCAAGACTAAAATATTGCTTTCCACCAGCTGCATGACTTGTGCAATTCCTTTCAAATGATACTCATTTCCTTATGCTCTTGAGATATAGAGCAGTATTTGTCATCATACTTCCCTCTCCCACTGACAATAAAAGAACAGCTCCTATTAAGACTAGAACTGTCGAATTGTGCAGACATTACAACAGAGAAAAGTGTTTCTTTTCTTATTTGGTAAATATTTTGCTTTCAAGGCATCAGTAACTAATCACAGCTGTTTCCTTTAGTTACAAATGTATCCAATCAGGTAAATTTTCAAAAGAAACACACAATTCACCAGAGTCATTCCATTATACAGTACAATGGTGGCGTTAAGCCTTGTAAAATATATGTATTAAGTATGCATGTATTCATCAAATCAAACAAAGCAGTTAATGGGTCTCTGATTAGTGTTCTAACTCTATTATGGTGATACTTCCACTGCACCCTGACTCATCTCAAACATGTGATCAAAGTGCTGTTTAGTTTGCTATACAATCTGTTATGTGCCATCATTCTGGTGAAATTAATCAAACTAATCTTGGTGTTGTGGATTGAACTGCGACCCCACACCCCCACCTCAAATATACATGCCTGTATATATGAGGGAACTTCAAAATATTCATGAAAAAACGTAATTACAAGATAATGGAATTTTTCCATGAACTTTTTGAAGTCCTCTCCTGTAATCCCATTTGACACAGGGTTTTTGTTATTCTATTGAGATCATATCATTGACACATGTGTCCTACACTTAATCACTTCTGACTTACAAAAAGGGCAGATTACACAGAAGCAAACCCATACTGGGGACGAAAACCAGGGAATCAAGAAATGCTGGGGCTAGAAAAGCTAAGAGACAAGGATCTTCCCCCTAGAGCCAATGGAGAAAGAGCCTGTGCTCTGAATTTAGAATTCTAGAAGCCTCCTAAACTGTGAGTCCTGGTGTGGCACAGTGGGGCTAATGCATCAGACAGTAAAGTCCTCTGAACTGCAAGGTAGGCGGTTCAAGCTCACCAGCCGCTCCTCAGAAGTCCTATACGAGTTGCTATGGGTAGGAATCGACTCAAAGGCATTTAACAACAACAAACTGTGAGAGATGCCAGATTGCTAACCACAAGGTCAGTGGTTCAAAACCACCAGCTCTTCCCGGGAAACCCTATACAGGGTTGCTATGAGTGAGAACCAACGCAGTGGCACTTAACAACAAAACATGAGAAAATAAATTTCTGTTCATTAAAATATAACCATTTTCAGTTATTTCTGTTATAGTAGCATTTCTCTAGAAATTCTCTAGAATTTCTCTTGACAATCAAAGACAAAGAAAATGCTGCTGTTAAATTGAGGGGCCTTTAATTTTACATTTAATAATTTGTAATTCTTTATGTCAAAATGAAAACAAAAGTTAACTAAATCCTTGTTTATCCTTGCTAGGATTCATAAAAAACCTTGCTTTGAAAGGGACTATTCATTACATGGACATTAACCTCATTTAAAATTACATATTCAGAAAAAATAAGCAAATACCAGTAACTTTTTATTCAGTATTTTTAAAATATAGTAATTTGTGACAATTATAAATAAATCTGTATTGTTATAGTAAAATAATAAAATATGTAATTTGAAGAAAACAATATCACAAAAGTTTATCTCCAAATACAAACACACCCTTTGTTTAGGGTGGTTCACATTAATTTTTTTTATTTTTAAGAAAGGTGATTGCTAACATCAGGTATATAGTCTCTGATATCTAAGTTCTGCCTGTTAAGCATGTTTTAGAGAATCTCATTAAACTTCCCCAAACAGGAAAAGTACTCCTTGACAGGCAAAACTTCAGGAAACGATATTTGGCCATGTCCAGATCACACGGGGCTTCTAGAAGGTTCAACTCCGTCTTGTGAAGTAGACATTATCAAAAGTTAACAACTTTAGGTATCTTTGTTTTGGGTTTCTGTGGCTTGGGAGCATCCAAAATTTCTTCATAGTCGGCACTCATTCCCTTTGCCCAGCGACCAACTGTGACCAATCGATCTGCAAAGGAATAAAATTGTCAGAATGAAAGAAAACAGAAAGTAATCAAAAAACATCCACTTAGAAAGGAGTGGCAGAGCAAAGGCGCTAGTTTTGACATGAATAATCACGAGGAGGGAAGAAGACTCCATCACTAAAGGAAAGTGAGCAATTCTGTAATTGATTATAACCCTTGATTTCAGAGTACCACAGGCAATTTCTCATCCCAATTAGGGAAATGCGGCAACTGCTTGGCAATGCACAAATTGATGAGAAAGCGCTTTCATTCTTTCCCAGAGTTCATCATTATAGTCAATGAATTCCAAGAGTCTGTAAACAGAAAGACTTATGAAGCATGTTTTAAATGCACAAGATTCCACCTGTGAAATTATACAACATCTGCTTGTCAGTCTTCTCTCTTGGGAAGTGGCAATCCTCCCAGGAGGGAAAATTCAAATCTACTTCATCATTTCAATCTCACTGCCTACAATGTAGAAAAAGATCTAGGCAAGAGTGTAAATATGAACTCTTGTTTTTCAGATCAACTTTAAGAGTAGGAAGTAAGACAGGGTAGAAAAGTCTGTGCAGTACTATGACTCCTGATGTCGTTATTGTTAAGTGCTATTGAGTTTGCTCTGATGCATGGCGTTTCCAAGGCTGTACATCTTTATGGGAGCAGAGAGCCTCAACTTTTTCCCATGGAGCAGCTAGTGGGTTCAAATTGCAATGAGCAGTCCCATGTGTAATTCATTCTGCTACCAGGGCCCTTTGTAGTTCATGACTACATGAAATAAAAAGATTGTTTTCTTCTCCCTTCTTAAGAAGCACTATTTGCCTATCCCAACCAACTATCTTGCCTTCTTTCATACAGATTGTTGTTCTAGCCCAGGCAAACTCATGTGATAATGGTCTCTGCTTCTCCTAAAGTCAGCCATAGGTAGACAAGACATTTATCAAGTTTTTGGCTACCACAGCTAGTATTTAACTAGGATGGAACTAAGTCGCCAGATGCTGTGTGAATAGCACATTTTAAATTATTCTGGGCAGTTTTTACAATCAACGCTGAATCCTTTAGGGACAAACAAAGCAGAACATACATGAGGACACTGAATCATACGAAGACTGAAAGCTATTTTTGTATTTTTCATTTTCTCTTTCCAAAGACTTTTCTGCAAGGAACAGGATTGGCGCTATTTTGTGACTTTTTCCAACTCAGAACAGCAGTGAATGCTCAGTCACTCAGGACTGTACCAACTGTTGACAGAGAAGTGAAGTCATCGAGTGAGCAGGAAGGCAGGCTGCCTAAAACCAGTAGTCCTCAATGAAAGTGATTAACAAGAAGTCACAGAAATACTCATCTCTCCTCTTCTAAATGGAAGCCATGGATCTCACCTGAATTCTTACTTTCTGGGCAATCTTTCATATAATGTTCCACGGAGCCACAAAGTCTGCAGCCACCACCTGTGAAAAGAACAGAATCCAATGTCATTGCATGCTGACATAGGAGTGTGGTAGCTCCACAGGATAAGCACTGGACTCCAAATCACAAGGTTGGCAGTTGGAACCCATCAGCTACTCCACAGGACAAAGATAAGGCTTTTTGCTCCCTCAAACACTTAAAAGTCTCAGAAACCCAATACAGGGTTGCTATGAGTCAGAACTGACTTAACATGTTTACGTAGGTCTTTTAGTGTTTCAAAGCAATTTCATCTTATTTGATCCGCACATCATCATCAATAGTAAAGGTCACTGGTTTTCTTTCATCTTGTTATTCTATATAAATAGCTGCCGTCGTTCCTGTGAAGTCCATTTGCCATTCTTCCTAACTTCACAAAGCTGTACCTGCCAACCACCTGGCCTTGCTGGGGGAAGTGCGGAAGAGAGGAGAGGTGACAGAGGGCACTCATCCCCTACAAGGTCCGAGCACCATGCACAGAAACCTGGATCTTAGCTATGTTTGGCTAGTCAAGGGTCTGCAAACCCTCACATCTGTAAGCAAAAGTTGTATACAGATGCATATTTCTAAAGCGAACAACCACAACTTTCATCAGATTCTAAATGGATTGGTCAATGATCCCTGTAAAATAAGTGAGGAACCACTGTTCTACAGGACAGAGGGGGGACGAACAATTAGGAAAGGAAAAAAATCAACTTTTGTGTCAGTTGCCTCCTATCTGTGAGACACCCTAATTCTTAGAAAAATGTTTTCTGCCTAACTGAAGCAAGCAGTATTCCAGCATCGTGAATGACTGACAGCACACATGAGTCACCTAATGGTCAAGCACTACTGCTTACTGTCAATCTTGTCACGGTCCTGCTCAGTGTTAAGTCACCCAGTCAGAGAAATGACCCTATGGAACACAAGCCTGGTGGAATCCTCATTTCCGCGTGCTCTGCTCCTCTTGCTGCACTCGTTACATCATGTAGTCACATGACTCATAAGTCATGTTATCTGGTCTATTTAAGAAGCTCACATGTGAAAGGTACCTGTGAGCATTTTCCAGGTCCAGTCCTTTTTGCCATTCTGTAACCCAGAGTTGAAGAAACACTTGAGATGTTTTAATCTTCACAATAATGCTTCTAAGGAAATACCATAATTCTTCAATTTAAGATACCACTGATTATAAATGTCTCATTAGTTCATACACCATTCAGAGAGAAAAATACTGTCAATTATGACACCATCTGATGGGAAGAAGTATGCTCATTTCCAAGATATTAAAATGTGAAAAAATGTACATTTTAGAACCAATCAAATACTGTTTTGTTTTCTCCCTTCCAGTTCTTCCCCAGGTAATCATAAAAGAATGTTTCTTTTTGTTGAAAACTTTTTCTTGACAACAACCGTGATCTTATACAATACTTGTCCTTTTGTGTTTGACTTATTTCATTCAGCATAATGAAATAATTTTATCATTGACACATGGTCAAAGTCCCACCTGAGGGAGTGGTGGCACTAAGGTTATAATTCATGGCCTCATGTCTGACTGACTCAGAAAGCTGGTTTCCATTGGTTGTATCAGGGAAGGCTGTGATACAAGAAGCGTCTACAATCTCATGACACCAGCTACAGGTACGCTGGCCAGTGTGTGGACACACATTGACAGCTGGCAGTCTCCTCCTTAATGCGTCACACATTCAAAAACTGATTTCAGGATCATAAGATGTTAACTCAGTAAGAGGTAAGAAAGCTATGGGATCCCATGCCAGAAAATTAACTCAAAAAAAAAAAAAATAATAATAATAATAATAAACCAGAAACAAAATTACGGCAAATTGTTAAAAGGGTGTATATACTAGCCTTTCTACTCAAGACGGCATGCTAAGCTGAGATTTAATACACAACACTATTTGAAAAATTGTATATTAGCTTGAGACATATTCTTGCTTCCATTATGTTTAAAAATAGAAATTTATACAGTATCAAATCACATTATACTGAAATTCTATTTTGTTATTTATTCTAGAATTCTGATTAAGAGAGTAAATTAAATCACAACTCTGCAGGATGGCTAATTTTTTTTTTTTTTTTTAATGTACGAGAGCAATACTACTCACCATCAGCATAAACTCCTTTGGGGTTATCAGGACAAGATCTGGACAGGTGCCCCATATTGCCACAAACAAAACATTTTGCAAAAGGAAATTCACCTGTAGGGATCACAGTTTCTTTTAAGTTGGTTATTTTATTTCATATAACTTAAAATTTAATATCACATGATTTCAAAATATTAAGTGGCATGCTCATAATTGTCAAGAAAAAAAATCAGTTGGTTACACTTCTTTGCCACTTTCCCCACCAACTGAATAAACACCGACAGATAAACATACCAAGAGCTATGTCTACTTTCGCCTTGCACTTGGTTATCTCGTGCTCTGTGGACCCACATCGGTAACAGATTCCAGTGCCCATATCTTGATTCTCAAGGGCAGCTGGGCAATCTGCAATCCCATGTCCAGGTTTCCTACAATGAAAACATACCTGAAGGGGAAAGAAAGTGAGTTTCCACACTGCAATATCACACTGGCTCCATCAATTCTTGTTCTCAAAAGTATCTTGAAAACTTTTCTCTTCTTAGTTATAATTTAGCTTTTATACAATGTTTTAAAAGATTTTATCTATAAAAAGAAGTGTTTCACATATTCCTAAACAATAAGAAATATCATTTCCCTCAGAGGGTTCTCAAGTGCTTTTGAAAACTCATAGTTCACAAACTCATCAATCTTAGAAACAAGGTTATAAATGGCTTTGTTGGAAGTGCTTGCTTAAATGAATTACGCAAACATAAGACTATTTCATTAGTAGTGATGTAGAAAATAAACATCGGCTATAACATTTTCACTCTAAATTATATTTGCAGTTTTAACGTTCACATAATTGAACAAATTTGGGTTAAGTGATTCAATTTAAATTAAGATTGAAATCGTAAGAGATGTTCATACCAAAAAGTTTATCCTTAATTTTTTATACTCTTGATACATATTCTTTAATACTGACAGAGGTTTCACTTTCAGGATATCCTTTTAAAGGACTAATTTATTCTTAGATGAAATTTTTGGCTCCAACATAAAACTGAACAATGGTTGAGTTACTTTATAAACGACACAGGCCTTCAGACTATATATTCTGACTATAATGAGTGGGAATGGTAGCCGTAACCAAAGATGACAAATGATTTAACTATTGTATTTAGCCCCGGAAAAAGGTACACATACTTCTTGGATAGCAAGCAGTTCATCATTTGATTATCTTTCGAAATGTACATGCATTTTAAAAAATGTATTAAACAGACACATTAAAATTACAATGTATAACACTGTGCAATTAAGTCTTCACTTTCCTTTGCTCCTGGTTTCACAAAATGTAAGAGTGATATCCTTTGTAATTTAATTCAATGATTTTTTCCATTTAGAATGAATTGATTCAAACAAAGAAAATGAGTTTATTTTACAACTATAGACAAAGCTGCTGCTAAAAGCTGGATATTCATCTTAAGGATCCTGGGCTTTTTGGTCAAGGCATTCTCCATGATTTTGGTAATTCACTGTCTTGACCTCTGCCACCTAACCATCACCAAATATAAATGTCTTGAAATGATCCTAAATTCTAATGTAGATGGCACTGTGGAAAGCTGCCTGGTAAATTTCTATATCCTAATCCATTTATTTTATGGAATCCTGGTCCTGTTGTTGTTGTTAGGTGCCATCAAGACAGTACGAGTCAGTACCAACTCACAGCCTGTCCGCTGGTGTAGTGCTGTGGGTGAATGCATTGGATCTCAAGGTTGATTTGAACTGCAAGGTCTGTGGTTCAAGCTCACCAGCGGCTCCTTGGAAACCCTATACAGGGTCGCTATGAGTCTGAACAGACTTGATGGTACTTAACAACAACAATAATCCATTTATCTACGGAGCCCTGGCGTGCTGTGGGTTATATGTTCAGTTGCTAACCACAACGTCAACAGTTCAATTCCAGAAGTTGCTCTGTGGGTGAAAGATAAAGTTTTCTGCTCCTGTAAGAATTTACAGTCTCGGAAACCCTAGGAGCAATTCTACTCTGTCTTATAGGGTTGCGATGAGTCAGAATCAACTCAATGGCATTGGGCAATCCAATTATTTGCATTAAAAACTGTGCCAGAATGAGGTTTTTAAAACATTAGCAAGAAAATGAGGTTGAAAGTAGGCCACAGTAAACATGTTGCTTGTTGTTGTTGTTAAGTGCCATCAAGTCGGTTCTGACCCATAGCGACCCTGTATAGGCTTTCCAAGGAGCAGGTGGTGAGCTTGAACTGCTGGCAAACATAATATTTACAAAAAAACAACAAAACACAACCCAATGCCATCAAGTCAATTTTGACTCATGGGAACCCTACTGTACAGAAGGGAACGCTCCACAAGGTTTTCAAGACTGTAAACCTTTACAGGAACTAACAGCCTCATCTTTCTCCAGCAGAGCAGCTGGCAGGTTTAAACCACTGTTCCTACAGTTAGAAGCCCAACATTCAATCACTGCACCACCAGGCTCCTTCCTATTTATAAAACATTTCCTTTAAGAATTGAACCAAACAAAAAAAAACAAACAAAATTCTCCCCCTTAATCACAAATAAAAAGTTTTTCTTAAAAGGTCATAACACAAAACATTTTATCTAGTATGCAATTCACATTGCCCATGTAAAAAAAAATTGTGTAAATGTCTTTAAGCTTTAAATTAATTTATCTTACTAAAAAGAATAGGGTTTCCAAGGCTGTAAATCTTTATGGGAGCAGAAAGCCTTTTCTTCTGCAGAGTGGCTAGAGGGTTTGAACGGCCAACCTTGCAGCTAGCAGTCCAGTGCTTATCCTACAGCGCCACCAGGGCTCCTTTGCATTGGTACAATGCTTTACGTTTAGTCATTCTAATGAAAAATAAAGGGTTAATAACGGACAAGCCTTGTTTCTTATGTAGTACCCTGCTCACTAAGAGAATCATTTCATTTCCTGTGTCCAAAAAAAGTTTAAAATCCAGAGCCCAGCACAACAGAAATAAACCTGTTACGCCCCCCTCCCCCGCCCCCCCCCTCCCCACACACCAGCGTTCTTCCCAGTGTAGTCTCAGGGGAGGGAACAATGACTAGGGCGCTCTCAAGTTTGAACCGGTCAGCAGTTCGAAACTACCAGCTGTTCCGTGGGAGAAAGATGAGGTGTTCCGCTCCCATAAAGATTTACAGCCTCAGAAACCCTGTTCAGGGTCGCTATGAGTCAACATAACTACCACCAACCACTACTCTACTCTGCTCTAAATGTGATTCTTGTTACATCATCCTGTGCCTCCGTTTTTCATGGATAGATACAACAGACAAAACAGTTAGCCTGGGGGACTTAACCTTCTTTTTTGGTGGTGTGAAGTGCTGTGGAGTCAGTTCCGACTCAGAGCGACCCTGTATAGGGTTTCTAAGAAGCAGCTGGTAGGTATAATCGCTGACCTTACTCTTCTTTAGGGTTTTAATGTATTTGCTATAGGATAAGCACAGTACTGCTAATTGCAAGGTCATCAATCCAACCCACAAGCCACTCCTGGAAACCCGATACAGGGTGGCTGTGAGTTGGAACTGACTGGATGGCACATGAAAACATTTGAAAAGTGGTTCTTGGAAGACACAGTTAAGAACCAAAGTTCTAAAGTCAGATGGACTGCAGGTTTGAATTTCACCTCTGGTATTAGCTAAATAACTTTATTTTACCCATTTACACTTCTCAGTTTTCCATCCATAATATGGGACTAGACTCCTAGTGTGGCATTGTAGGATAAACACTCAACTGTAAGGTTGGTTTGATCACAAGGTTGGCGGTCCAAACTCACCAGCTCCTCGGAAACCCTATAAAGGGCTGCTCTGAACCAGAGCCAACTCGATGGCATTTAAAAACAACAATGTGGGAATAATGTCACCATCTTTGTAGGGTTGTTGTGATGATTAATTAGTATATCAAAGGCTTAGCACAAACAAAAAACAAACCAAACCAGTTACAGGCAAGCTGAACGGGCTCATCAGAACCCCACGTGTGTTAGAGTAGAACTGCGCTCTTTCGGGTTTGCAACTGCTGATTATCTAGAGTAGGCTTTTCTTCAGAGGCATCTCTGGAAGGTCTAGAACCAGTAACCTTTTGGACTACACAGGGACACACCAATCCAATGCAGTCAAGTCAATCCTGACTCGTGGTGACCCTGTGTGTTAGGGTAGAAGAGCTCCCCAGGGTTTCTTGGCTGCTCTCTTTATGAAAGCTGATCACCAGGCCTTTCTTCCAAGGTGCTAGTGAGCAGGGTCATACAGCCACCCTTTCAGTTTGCTGGTGTGGTTAAGTGCCAGCGAACTCATAACAACCCCAGTGGGTTTGACCCACCAACCTTGTGGTTAGCAGTCCAGTACTGATACTACAGTGACAGGGCACGTTTTCAGTTGGTGGTAAAGCACAAATTGTTTGTGCTGCCCAAGAACCTCAGGGACATATTTTTCTACAAAAGCCCCAAAACCAAACCTACTGTCACTGAGTCGATTGCGACTCATAGTGAAGCTGTACACAGTTACTGGGGCGGTCAATCTTTACAGGAGTCCTGGTGTGGTGCTGCAGGAGAAGCACTGGGCTGGTAACCACAGGGTCAGCAGTTCAAACCCACCAGTCTCTCCTTGGAAACCTACACCTGCACAGGGTTGCTATGAATCGAACTGACTTGATGGCACTTAACCAATCTTTACAGGAGCAGAAAGCTTCATCTTTCTCCTGTGGAGTGACTGATGGATTTAAACTGCTGAACTTGTGGGTAGCAGCCCAGTGCTTATCCTACAGTGCCATCAGGAACATGCTGCTGTTGTGCCATCGAGCCAGTTCTGACTTATTAACCCTATGTACGGTTTCTGAGGCTTTAACTCTCTATGGGGGTAGAATGCCTCATCTTTCTCCTGAGAAGTGGCTGATGGATTCAAACCACTGACTTTGTTAACCACCATAATGGTGTTACTAAGTGCTGTTTAGATGGCTCTGACTCATAGCAACCCTGTATAGGATTTCTAAGGAGCAGCTGGTGGGTTTGAATTGCCAGCCTTGCAATTAGCAGTCCACTGCTTATCCTACAGCGCCACACCAGGACACCTACATTACCACAATGATGATGGATGGTTGTGTGCCATCGAGTCAGTTTCAACTCATAGCTACCCTATATAGGGTTTCCAAGGCTATAAATCTTTATGGGAGCAGAAAGCCTCATCTTTCTCCTGAGGAATAGCTGGTAGATTCAAACTGCTGACCACTTTGGAATAATCTACTGCACTACCAGGGCTCCTTCCTACACCAACATGTTATTGTTGTTAAGTGCAGTCGAGTTGGTTCCAACTCATAGAGACCCTGCATGAGGCTCCTGAGGAACAACTGGTGGTTTTGAACTGCTGATCTTGTGGCTCACAGTCCAGTGTTGATCCTATAGCGCCATACCAGGAGTCCACAACAACTTGTTATTAAGTGTCATTGAGTTGGTTCTAACCTATAGCGACCCTGTATAGAGGTTTCCAAGGAGTGGTTGGTGGGTTTGAACTGCTGACCCTGAGGTTCAACTGACCTTGCGTTCCAGTGCATTAAACCGTAGCGCCATACCAGGACTCCACAACAACATAAAGTGCTAAAAAAGTGGGAGCTGCTCGTGTTATAAAGATGCTTTAGAAATCTGGCACATAACAGCAATCAGAGCCTCCTAAAAATGCATGAGTAGAGTTTCCAGACATATAAAACAACATGGCAAAAGTAATGATCTTACCATTGCATTTTTCTTTGCTGCTTGTCTTTTTAATCTTCTTCCTTCCCGTCGGCTATCTTTCTTTAAAGCAACTGCAATGTCTTCCTCTACTTCCGACCTCACTGTTGCTCTCATCTCCCCATTGTGAGCTATCTGTGAGTTCTGCCTTAGGTACTCCATGAACCCATTCACATCTTCATTTAAGTACTCTTTTTTCTTTTTGTTCTTTTTGTGTTTTGCTTGGAATGTGTCATTTTTAAGGGGCAGTCTATTGTCTTCATGCCTTTTATGCTTTGGTAGGCTTTGACTTGCTCCCTCAAAGGACCCTTTCTTCATCTCCTCCCATGAGGTTGCAGCCAAGGGTCTTTTGTTATGTGCTGTCGTAGCTCGTGCCCACCTGGTCATGGTTTCAGCAACTGTACCTTATCAATCTTGAAGGCAAGCACAGGTGGTTAGTCATCCAAAGACACACGCTATATCATCTATACCCATATGCTGAAGTTTACAATTACTAAACCACTTTTTTAGTATGTCGAGATATCAAAGCAAACAAACAAAAACAAATCCAGAGCTGTTGAGTCCATTTCTACTGACAGTGACCCACGTGTTCTAGAGTAGAACTGCTCCACAGGGTTTTCTTGGCTGTACTCTTTACGGAGCCAGATGGCCAGGACTTTCTTTCACAGTACTGCTGGGTGGTTTCAAACAGCCAACCTTTAAGTTAGTAACTGAACAAATGATATGTGCCACCCATGAACAGATGCAGGTATCCATATACAAATTTACTTCTATCAGATGTCCTAGAGATAAGCCTGTAATGTAAATCTAACCCTTACCAGAGAAACCAGACAAGGAAGAAAAAAATAAAAATCATGTACCTATAAGCCCAGCACTATACGTCAAAATGTACTACTACAAAATCATAGAAATCTTTATGAAACAAAAATATCAAAACGTAAGCTATTGTTTTAAACATATTCTCTATCTAGTTCTACATATTTCTGAAGGTAGTATTTCCATTTCTCTAACCCTTCCCCAAAGAATTTTGTGTACTTGGATTTATACCACAGCAAAACAGTAGTTCTGGCATTCTCTAGGAACTCAAATTGTGCTCCTTTAAAATACTGTGTTTGGAGACCAGAAAGAAGTCTGAAGGGGCAAGAGCAGGGCTACAGAGTAGATGGGGTTTCCCCGGGAAATTGTCACAGGACAACCCTTGCTGCCCTGGAAGAATGATCAGGTGCATTGTCGTGGTGGAGGGTTAAAAAAAAAATCTTCATGCAACTTTCCTCCCCTTTTTTCCATTTTCTTAAAATTTCATCATAAGCCTCCATGATTGTCCTGTATCCATCAAGAAAAATCCATCAAGATGATGTGCCTTGCAGTCGGTTCTGACTCATAGCGACCCTGTATAGAGTTTCCGAGGCTGTAAATCTTTATAGGAGCAGAAAGCCTCATCTTTCTTCCGCAGAACAGCTGGTAGTTTCAAAGTGCTGACTTTGAGGTTAGCAGCCAGACTTGCAGACGCTACACTACCAAAGGCACCCCCCTCCTTGTTGTCGTTGTGTGCCATGGAGTTGGTTCTGACTCACAGCAACCCTATACAGGGTTTTTGAGCCTGTAAATCTTTACGGGAGCAGAAAACCTCATCTTTATCCCATGGAACAGCTGGTAGTTTCGAACTGCTAACCCTGAGGTTAGCAGCCCGATTAGTAACCACTACGCTACCAGAGCTCCTGAGACCCCCTCCTTAGAGTCCCCCAAAACAGTTGCCATAACCTTCCGAGCTGACCTCTCTGCCTTGAATTTAACTGGCTCAACTGATCCCCTTGAAAGCTGCTGCTTTGTTTGTACCTTTGTTTTGAAGGCTAAGACAAGCGTATTACTAGGGAGACTAAGACAAGCATACTACTGAGAGATCTTGTCTACAGGCATCCACTGATCACAGAGACATGTTTAAATACATTTTGTTTGGATAAATCCATGCATGTAGGAACTGAAGCCCTAAGAGCAATACTTTTGACTTATCCTTGCTTACAATTGGGAAGAGGAGTTCTGGTGTGGCGCTCTGGGATAAAGCACTGGGCCACAAGGTTGGAGATTCAAACTCACCAGCTGCTCCTTGGAAATCTTTATACAGGGCCACTATGAGCCAGACCTGACTTAAACGTGCTTACCAACAACTACACAGGGTTAGGGCCGCTATGAGTCGGATACGACTCCATGGCACTTAACAACAACAACCGGAAGATATTTTAAGAAAACAAATTATCTCCCTAAATTAAAATTACGTAATACAGTGAAGTTATTCCTCCCTCCTAAATTCTGCAGTTTTCTGGCCTTTTATTTTCCTATCATGTTGTTGTTGTTGTTGTTAAGTGCCGTCGAGTCGTAGACATAAGAATTCCCATGTTTAGTTTGCCATTTAAGCACAATTTGAATGTCTGATTTGAAATAATCCAGAAATCTTGCCCTTTAATGTAAAGTTTGTCGTTACAAGTATCGTGGCAGATTTACAATGAAAATATGTTAAGTATTTAATGTCATGTGATAATATCGCATCTTCTCTTACTAATCTGGGTAAAGTTCTCTTACAAATTGGCTACTTTCCACCCAGACGTTTCTAATAACTTTCGATCATTAACCGGCCACCTTTCGAGTAGCATTCCGTGCACCACTCAACGTCCAAAGCCTCAGCTCCTGCCCCACCCTCCGCCCCCTCCAGTGGTCCTGATACCCTAACCCTTCAACACCAGCAGAGGCTGTGAAGTGGGGTGAAACGCAGCATGTCGCGTGATCCACCGCGCGCACACGCGGCGCTAGAAGTGCCCCAACTGTCACAGTGGAACCGGCCCTGTTCTAGAGGAAGTAGGTCCTCAGTATGCAAGGAGGCGGAGATCGGGATATTCTGAGGCTCTGACAGGCCCACATGCGCAGCCGGTGCTCAACAGCTGAGGCCGATCTCTGCACTCAGGCACTCCAGCCCCACCTGGAGCGGGGGGCCCTGGGAAACTCCTCGATCCTCCCACGCTTCCGAGACAGTCCCGGCCAGCCCCAGGGAACGAACGAGGGGACACGAGGGCATCGTAGTGCCAACTCGGCTACACCGCGGGCGACTTCTTACCGCGCGTGAATCCTCCAGAGCAGGAGAGTCTGAGAGCCAGAGAAGCCCACCACACTGAACCCACAGCGACAGCGACACTCGGGACCGGAAATACACTGTCCCTGAGCGCGCGTCATTTCCGATGGGCCAAACCCGGCTGGCGCGTGGAGGCGCGTACGGGAACTGTAGTTATGTGGGTCACCCTAAAGAAGTAAAAGTTTGCGGAGCGTCTAGCCCTTGCTGTTGCGTTGAACAGACGCCGAGGACACAAACAGGAAGAAAGCTCGGTTTGTGCTATCTGGGCATTCACAACTGAGTTAACGAGGTAGACAGATGGAATAATAATTCCCCTGGAGTCCTGGTGTGACGCTATAAAATAAGCACTCAACTGCTAATCCAAAAAAACGGCGGTTCAAGCCCACCAGCCGCTCCTTGAAAACCCGATACAGGATCACTATGAGTCGGAACCCACTTCGAAGACACTAACAACAACAGGATCAGTGGAGCGTTTGCCTCCTCACCGCAAGGCTGGCTGGTCAAACCCACCAGACTAAAGATTTACAGTCTGGGAAACCCTGTGGGTCAGAATGGTCTCAAGAGCAGTCGGGTTTTTTTTTTGTTTGTTTGTTTTTGTTTTTTTTTTTGGAGTGGGGGTTGTTTTAAGGATC
The DNA here is from genome assembly GCF_000296735.1 of Chrysochloris asiatica. Taxonomy (NCBI): domain Eukaryota; kingdom Metazoa; phylum Chordata; class Mammalia; order Afrosoricida; family Chrysochloridae; genus Chrysochloris; species Chrysochloris asiatica. The sequence goes on along the minus strand of NW_006408663.1, from coordinate 1,132,030 downwards.
ACTGGGGTAGGGGATTCTGGAAAGGCTAAACTAAAAAAACGATCTTTGAACTAGACTTCGAAAAACGAAATAAGTCTGTTGGTGAAATTGTCTGGAAGACGGAATTGAAGTAAGGGTGTTCCAGAAGAGGCAAAACAGATGTGAGTGAGTGGATCAACATAACAAAAGTAAGAAAAGCACATTAGAAGCCCTGTGGGGTGGGTGGGGCCAGTACCTCCTGGCCCTCCTAGCAAATGCTAGTTGAGCATTTACTTGAAATTTCACAGAAGTTATCTTTGAGAGAAAAACCCTAGTATCTCCCCATCCCCTCCCAGATGGAGATCTCCACCAGTTGTATATTACAAAAGTGTTGTGGCACTGTAGGATCAGCACTGGACTGTGAACTACAAGGTCATCATTTCAAACCCACCAGCTGCCCTTTGGAAACCCTATTCAGGGTCGCTGAGTCAGAAATGACTGAGTCAACAGCACAGCAACAGCATTATCATATCCACTCAGTTCACCAGGACGGTCACTTCCATTCCCTCATTACATTTCCATCCCCTCATCTATTTCACTTTTTAAACTTTTGTTCACTTTTCATCACTGCTGCCCCATCTTCATACCAGCTTCCATCATTTCTTCCCTGGTTTACTGGAACTCTTTTTGGCATCCATTCTTGTCCTACCTGCCATGTCCATTTTCTAGGCTGAAACCCAATGAAATTTCAATTTGTTGCTTTCCTGCGTTAACCTCGGTTCCCCATTGTTCTTAGAGAAAAAGAATTAAAACGACTTAACATGAAAGATAATACTCTTCTGCTCCCATAAAAATGTACAGCCTCGGAAACCCTATACAGAGTCACTATGAGTTGGAACGGAATCCGCGGCATTTAACAACAGCAAAATGATATTAACTAAGGCTTTGCCTCTTGTCCCTGGACACTTCACCAGTCTTAGCAGACCAATTCTCTTCCCTCTTCTTTTAGCCTCATATATAGTGGAGAGTGCCTCAGTTTATCAACTGTTCCATGTACTTTATTATTGCCCCAGGCATTTACATAAACTATTCTCTTTGTATGATGCTCTTTTTCAATTTCTAGTCACCAATCAAGTCTTTGAAAGTCAGTTGGAACTGACTTGATGGCGCTTACAACAACAACAAGCCTTCCAAGAGAGCAGTAGTGTTTCAGTGGTAGAATTTTTGCCTTTTGTGGAGGAGATAGGGCTTCAATTTTCCTCAAGTGCAGCTACTCAAGCTTCAGTGGAAGCTTGGGAGATGCTAGGATGCTCAATACATTTCAGCAGAGCATCCAGGCTAGCACAGTCCTGTGTGGAGAAAAGATTCGATGGCAGATAAAATCAGACCTTCCAGAGCTATCCCAAATTAGACCAAATCTCATATTGTATACTCATGACAGTTTGCATTTCGATGGCACTTTTCAAAATTAAATAATGAATTGTGATCAATTGTTTATATTGTATCCCAATACCTAGTACATTGCCTGGTATAAAGTTTTCTCAGTATTTATTTGTTAAGCGAAAGAAGAATAAACTCTTTGCAGTGCTTGTATAAAGAAAATTAGGAAATAGACCCCCATGTTTGTTTTTAAGAGGAAAGTGCAGTGCAATAAATTACTTGATATGACTCTTCTAACCATTATCTTTGTTGATGTTGTTAAGTGCTATCAGGTTGGTTCCAACTCAGAAACCTTGTATTGAGCAGCTGGTGAGTTTGAACTGCCAACCTTGCAGTTAGTCCAGTGCTTATCCTACAGCATCACACCGGGACCTCATAGTCTTTGTGTTGTTGTTGTTCAGTGCCTTCAAGTCGATTCCTACCCATAGCGACCCTGTATAGGGTTTCCAAGGAGCAGCTGGTGAGGTTGAACCGCCGACCTTGCAGTTGAAATGACTTTGCAGTCTGACGCATTAGCCTACAACGCCACACCAGGACTCCTATAGTCTTTGTTGTTGTTAAGTGCCATCGAGTCAGTTCTGACCCATAGCGACCCTGTACAGGGTTTCTGAGGCTGTAAATCTTTACGGGAGCAGAATGCCTCATCTTTCTCCCATGGAGCAGCTGGTAGTTTTGAACTGCTGACCTTAAGGTTCGCAGCCCGATTTGTAACCACTGTGCTACCAGAGTTCCATGTAGCTCCCACCAAATGAATGGGTGGTGCTTGTTGTTAGGTGCCATCAAGTTAGTTCTGACTCATAGCAACCCTATACACAACAGCAGAAAACGCCATCCTCACAGTTGTTACTGTGTTTGAGCCCATTGCTGCTGCCATTGTATCAGTCCATCTCCTTGAGGGGTCTTCCTCTTTTCACTAACCACCCACTTTACCAAGCTTGAGGTCCCTCTTCCCTCCTGACAATATGCCCAAAGTACTAGAGTCAAAATCATCATCCTCTCCTACAAAATAGTCTGGCTGTATTTCTTCCAAAACTGATTTGTTTATACATCTGGCAGTCCATGCTACTTTGAATATAGTCTTCCTCAAAACCTTAATCCAAATGCACTGATTCTTCTACAGTCCTTGACACATGAAGCTATTGAAAATACTATGGCTTGTGTAAGGCACACCATCGTCTTTAAACTGACACCTTTACTCTTGAATAATTTAAAGAGGTCTTTTGCAGCAGATCCTTTGATTTCTTGACTGCTGCTTCCATGAGTATTTATTGTTGATCTAAGCAAAATGAAGTCCTTACAACGTCAATCTTTTCTCCATTTATCATGCTGTTATTTATCAGTCCAATTGTAAGAATTTTCGATTTCTTTACATGGATGTGCAATCTATACCGATGGTTGGATGGTTGTAATCTTTGATATTCAACATTTCAGGTCCTCTTCACTTCCAGCAAGCAAGGTGTGTCATTTGCATATCACAGGTTGTTAATGAGTCTTTCTCCAATTCTGATGTCATGTTCTTCTTCATATAATCTAGCTTCTCTAATTATTTGTTCACCATACATATTGAATACATATGGTGAAAGGATACAACCCTGGTGCCTACCTTTCCTGATTTTAAACATTC